>NC_043708.1:91613117-91613512 GCF_006229205.1 Suricata suricatta
GAAAAAACCTCCTAGACCTCCATGGCAGCAATTTCCTACTCAACACATCCCCAAAGGCAAGGGAAATGAAAGCAAAACTGAATTCTTGGGACTTCATCAAGATAAGAAGCTTCTGCACTTCAAAGGAAACAAGAAAACTAATAGGCAACCGACAGAATGGGAAAAGATAGTTGCAAATGACATATCAGATAAAGGGCTAGTATCTAAAGTATACAAGGAACTCACCAAACTTCACACCCACAAAGCAAATAACCCAGTGAAGAAATGGGCAAAAGACATGAACAGATACTTCTCCAAAGAGGACATCCAGATGGCCTACATGAAACGATGCTCAACATTACTCATCATCAGGGAAACACAAATCAAAACCACACTGAGATACCACCTCACACCAG
>NC_043708.1:91613612-91638288 GCF_006229205.1 Suricata suricatta
AAACAAAACAAAAAATTAACTTGAAAAGATATATGATCTTCATGTTCACTGTAGCATTATTTACAATAGCCAAGATATAGAAACAATCTAGGTGTCCATCGATATGTCTATCGAATGGGTAGAAAAAATGTGATATATGTATTTTTCCCAGCCACTAAAAAAATAATGAAATCTTGCCTCACTGGTGAATTGTGAGGGCATTATACTAAGTGAAATAAATGAGATAGAGAAAGATACACTATATGATCTCACTTATATGAGGAATCCAAAAACAAAACAGAACAAAAAAACTTCATAGGCACAGAGAATAGATTGGTAGTTGCCAGAGATGGAAGGGGAGGTAAGGGGGAGTAAAAGATGAGTGAAATGGGTAAAGAGGGCTAAAAGACACAAACTTCCAGTTATAAAATAAATAAGTCATGGGGATATAACATATAGCATGGTGACTAATGTTAATAATAATAATAGTGTACTGCACATTTAAAAGTTGCTAAGAGAGCAGATCTTAAAAATTCTCATCACAAGAAAAAACTTTTGTTTTAACTATGGTGATGGATGCTAACTAAACTTATTGTGGTGATCATTTTGCAGGAAAAACAAATATCAAATCATTATGTTATACACTTAAAACTAAATGTTATATGTTAATTATATCTCAAAAAAGGACACCTATAAAAAGCAAGTTTATAAAATCTATTACATTGTTTTTGAAGAAAATCATTGAGAACATTATCTATTCAATCATTTTGCTGCTTCTATATGTAGACAAGGATAAGAACTATCTAAGAGGTGGTGGTGATGGTGGAGGGCACTTAAGGGGAAGAGCACTGGGTGTTGTATGGAAAACAATTTGACAATAAAATATTATGGAGGGGAAAAAAAAGAACTATCTTTGAAACATAAAGTAAGAAAAATCTTTGTTTAACCCTGAAGAACAAGTATGCACCATGTAACTGATGAGATATCTCTTTACCTTAGTTTCCAGGTAGCTTGGCCTCAACTTCAGTGAGTAAGCATAATATGTACAACTCTAAGATCTGTTTGTGCCCTTTCACCATATATATTCATATATGGAATAATTCTAATTTTTAATTAAATTGTACTGTATATATTTTATAAGCCACATCAAATCTCCAAAGAGTGAAGTAAAAAAAAATCAGGATGAGATGGAAAATTAACCAATATTTATCAAATACCTTTAATATAAAGGCAAATGTTATGAGCTTATACAAAAGAAGACTTGTCATTCTAGTCCTCCACAGCCTCGCCCAAATAAGCCTAAAATTGAGAATGCCCCATTAAAAATCAGACTATTCAATCCTTCGTAATACCTTAATCTTGATAGTTGTAAATGTATAAGCTAAGCTTTACTGCCTGAACAAAATTCGTAGGTGCAAGTATTGCAAAGAATAAGAAGGCAGTAGACTGCTTCAGAACACAGACTCTGGAACCAGACTGCGTATAAAAATCCTGGATCCTCTACTTACAAGCTCGATAACCGTAGGCAAATTATTCAGTCTCTCTGTGCTTCATTTTCTTCTTCTGTATAATGGCCTTCATAATAGTACCCATCTCATTGGGTTGTTGAGAGAGTCAAATGAGTTGATACTGTAGAAAAATGCTTGCCTATCACAGGTAATCTCTTAGCTATTATCATTACCAAGAACTAAAAAAGAAGACACAGCCCTTGGCCCCAAGAATCTCAGTGACTAGTAGGAAGACATACATGGAGAAATAAGTGTTACATAAAAATATGTACAAACTGTCAAAGGCACAAAGGATAGTGTCATCTTTACTGTATGAAGATATTTACTCATTCAAATAATGTACACTGTCCTTTTCTTTACATTCCTGTCATTTTCTATATGTAATGTGCATCCAAAAGAATTCTCTCTCTCTCAAATTCCAATATAACAACATATGGTAGTTAATATTTCATTAACATTTAATCTAATTGCCCATATGGAATAGCAATGATTAGTGATATTTTGTCCCTGACATTTATGTTGCCTGAACATTTTATGGCTTAAACTGGCCCATAAGCTATAACTGTCTTCAGTTGCTATTTTCAAATTTCCTGAGTTAAAAACAAAATTTCAGCGTCAGGGTACACACTCTTTCACATGCAAACAAATCCATACACACAAGCACATATGTACACACAAAAAAGTTGTCTAGGGGCCACAACTGAATCCACCCCTGCCCAGTCAATCTGCTATTAATTTTTATCATTTCAACTGATTGTGCAGCAATCAACTGAATTTATCATGTGACAACCCAACCTGTTCATTAAGACAGCTGTGATAATCAGATCAGCTGGGGAATATTCAGTTATTTTGTTCTTCCCATATGGCAGGAGTCTTCCATGTCAAAATACTTTGCAACTCCCAGGTAGACTTTATTTTTTAAAAGAGCATTCCTTTTTCAGGTCATTTACATAATTGAGATCTAATTATCAAGTTCACTTCAAGCATCACTTTTTGAAATAAGCACAGAGGATGTGCAATCAAAACTTGGAATGTACGTGCTACATCTACAAAGACTCTCTTGTTAAATAATGCAGCTGGAAAGAGGCATGCCACTGAGACAACAGGCTTTTTGGCTCCTGCATAAAGGGCTGAATTCTTGTGGTGCTTAATTTCCCAATTCCTAATTTCAAACTCTGTGCAGCACCAATGTCTAGTTAGCTACATCTTCATGTCCTGCAGGGTGGTGGGTGCAGCTGGACAGCAGCAGGCTGCTAGCTCAGTTTGATTGTGTGGCCAGCCTGAAGAGCCTCCTGGGACCACCAGTGTTCTGCAAATTAAAGTCGGCCTGGCCTGAAGGTCAGCAGCCATCCCCTAGCAGTCACTGGCCGTCCCAGCCCACTGCCCTTGAGAAATTGGTGCGCTGCAAAACATATTTGCTCAGAAACAGAGAGAAAGCGATTCTTCACCTAATTACATCCATTTGGCTCTGAACAGATAGACCAGTCCTCTTTGTGGGAGGAACAAAGCAAGAAGAAAAAAAAATGTTTATATTTATGTGTTTGTTAATCCTTTGTAAATTTTTTATAAAGTTTCATAGTTAAAATTAAATAATGAAGGTTCATGTGTTATGAATAGAGCAAACTACATAAAAGAGGGAAAGGGAGAATGAAAGAAGGCTGGGAAGGGAGCAGGGGGAGAGGATGCATCCACTACAGTACTCTCTTACAGACGTGGCCACAGTGAATCCCCATCTACAAATAGCTCCCAACCACAAATTCCTTCTCTCTAGTCTCTGCCAAAATAACAGTCATTCTCTATCATTCAAAGGCCTTCTGAGTGCTGCAATACAATCTTTCTCAGCTCTGTGCAATATCTTCACTTGATGGCAGAGTTCTATGTAAGGCATTTCATATGTAGGTTACTTAGCTAAGGGTTAAGTCCATGGACAAAGAAGCCCAGAGAAATGTTCTGAAAGTATCCATGCAGCAGCCTGAAAACCACAAACACTGGTGTTCCAGTCCAAGGAAGCAAGGCCAACTGACCTCAAGTCTAGTTGTGCAGATTGCGAAGTCAGAAACATTTTCTTAGGCCAAAGTTTCCAGAGCCTTTACCCACTATTTTCCCTCTCAGCTGTTATCCAGAATGAGTTCTCTCATTCTTGGTCTATTCCCCCCCAACCTCCATTTTCACTACCCTCACATGCCCAGTTTTGTTCTCTTAGGTCATTCATTCACACTAAAATATATGGTATATCATTATTGGGTTCAGTTATATTTTTAACAAGGATCAACATCAAAGAGATGAACTCTGGATGAAATCTCAGGCCTTGATCAGGGGAGAATTTAGGGTCAGTGAGCCCTTCTGACATCCCTAAACATCTTATCCTGTTGAGAGTCACCACTTTCTGTTTTGTGCTCTGCTCCCAGAATCATCCCCTCATGGCTGCCTGCGTGCACATCCCCTACGTGCACAGGCATGCAGAAGGCTAACTTAAAATTTTTCTTAAGCTTAATATTTGGTCCAAGAGCCCTGTGAAAACATGGCTCTAGAGTAATAAGACAGAGAAAAGAGCTGGGAGTGAGAGCCAACTTTCACTCCCAGCTCCACTGTATTCATCAGCACAATGAATGTGTTCATTATGATCTCTTTACCACATAGCATCTCACCGAAGGCAGTGAAAGCCTGTCTCAGAAAGGGTTTGAAACCCCCAGATTAAAGAGATTGTACAGTTTAAGAACAAAGGTGTAGGGGGGAAGCCCTAATATACCATTTAAAACATTATTATCATCCTTGTTTCTGGCCTTTAAGAGAGAGCTACATTTTTCTAGTTATTTTATCTTAATTTGCAAGCAGGCCTGGCTGAATTGTTCATTTATTTTCCAAATCATGCTGTTAGTTACAAGGTTCAGATTCAAATGGGCAGGGGAAAAGAAAAAGAAGCAAGCTGGTGGTAAGGAAAATGGACCCCTTGATCTTTAGTAAGTATTTTATTTGCCAAGTATGCATGTCATTCAAGTTAATGGTGAAAACACTACAATGTAGCGAATGGTCTCTTCACATTCAGCTCCAAAGCACTGCAAAGTTTAGGGTCTATCCAACTCTCCTACTCTGGCTGTAGCTGAACAACTTGGGGATCCTGTTCTGGAAGCACTGTCTCTGTTAGATTAATCATGAGTCTATCATAAATTCTGAAAATGAAGGTTTGTCTTGGAGACTCATGACTCTGGACTCAAGAAAAAAACAAAATTTGATTTAAACAACAAACCATAGTTACATTAATCTCAGAAAATTCCATACTAAGGAAGGAAGAAAGAAGAAAAAAAGACAATGTGAAAGTGTGTTATGTACATCAACACTTAATATACTTAGTTGAGGCCCATTAACCAATATTCTCTACCATGTTCTATTGGCTGAATCTATTCCTTGCTCAACCCAAAATTGTATTCAATTTTTAAAAAGAAAAAGAAAGAAAAGAACAAGAGTGGCTTTTTTATTTCTGTCATTAACTGTGGTAAAGGGATGGTTTTTCAGCCCCTGGATAGCTAAGGGCACTTCATAATAGAATCCAGCGCCTTTCACCCCTAACTCACTGATTTGAATCCAACCCAGGTCACTATTGACAGAATGTTATTACCTCTAGGTGCTGTCTGGTGGCCCATGTAGAATGAGTTGATGGTCTCTGTCCTGTTCCATGTGGACAGTTGCCCACATCACCTCATTGTCAGTTTCAAACGAGAAGCCAAGGAGTTAATGGATATGGAGTCCAAGCCCCCCTCTCACTGCAAGGTGGTGACCTCCAGGTCGGAGTGGAGGGCAGAGTGTGACATGTGAAGCTGGGCCCTGATCTCCCTCATCACTTTCCAGGACATCAACCTATCTCATTGTTCCACAATCGCCTTTGCAAGGGACAAAAAATAAAAAAACATGGCTGGTATTTTAGCCAGAATTTGTTTCCATTTTTCCTGGGATGGGAGGCTCCCACTGATGAATGACACTTACATTAACTTTCACATCACCATCCTAAGTAGAAAAACAGAAATTTGTAACACCAAAGCAAAGTCATTTGAACGTTCATTTTGCAAATCAAATGCCATTGGATTATTATCACTTTGGTGTAATAGATCTTGCTGAAGAACAAGTGATATGAATTCAACCAGAGCCATTGGCACAATGTTGGGATTTCTATTCAAGAGAACAAAAACAAAAATGTTTAGGAAGAGTGGCCATCTATACTCCATACTCCATGACTGTATATATTTCTACCTGGATGAAACTTTAGAGATCATGTCCTCCAAACCTCCCTACCTTTTGTTCAATAGAAAACTATGCCCACATAGGAAAATCACAGAGTAGAAAAATAACACAACTAAGATTGATGAGGAAGTTCCAGACTTGTACCCCAGTGCTCCTTCACAGAGGCATGACATTTCATTTCATTTCATTTCATTTAACAGGTGTTTATTGAGCATTTCCTGTGAGCCAGGACTCTACTGGGTCCAGGGGTAGTGGTAACAGTGGTGATGGTGATAGAAGTAGGGGGCAGGAATAAGAGGAAGAAACAGAAACTCTCTCAGCTTAGTATGGAACACAGAACCTGACATTGTGAGATGTCATTAACAAGAATGGGAGTATGAACACAAGTTTACACATAAGGGCTATTTTCTTCTAGGCTTTGCCAAAAACATCTTGATACAAAGATTTAAGTAAAAGTGATTTATTTGGAAGGTGATGCCAGGAAGCAGTGGTAGAGGAGAGAGAAAGGAAAAGAATGACAGTGAGCAGGGTGCTGCTGGAGGTAATGGGGCTCTATCCCACCAGGAACTCACATGACTTATGGTGAGAACATGCCCTGGGGCTGACCCACTAAGAAGTAAGGAAGCTGGGGATCTATCCACCTACTCCCATCAATCACTGATAAAGGACTACACAAGCTTCCCCAGAACCTCTGGCCTGACTGTGTGGCAATAAAGCACAAGCACACTCCTATAGCCACAGATGACCCTCAGATAGAGGGTCAAAGGTTCTGGCAAGCAGGAACCCATCAGCCTTTCCAAAAACTGTGAATGTAGGAGTGTGAGACACCAAAAACTTCGGTGATAAGAGTTTATGACTGTATCAAGAATATATCTAACATTTAGAAGACAGTCCATAATACAGAACAAAGATGGCAGGTTCATTAAAGAAATACAACACAGGAAGTGACCACCATGTGTTCTAGATACAGGGGCAGGTAGAGAAGAACGTACTGCTCCCCACGACAAAAGACACAGCTCTCAGCACTGTCTCTCCCCTCCTTCCCATTCACAATAGGCAACTCAACATGTTCCACCCTCCACTTCTGCTGCCTCCTCCATAATGACTCTCTAAAGAATTTCCTCCTTCTAAAGCTCATGCCTGGACCTTATTAACACTTCCCTTTCAACTTCCACAACCAAGTCCCTCCATCTTATTGTCTCACCCACAGAACCCTCAGAAGTGAGTTTCTCACATCTCATCCTCCAAATACCTTTCTATTTCTCCGTCTCCTCCCCCCATATCATGATAATAAATTGGAATTTGTTTCTGAGTAACAGCAGACAACAGTTGCTCAAGAGATTCAGAGAATAAATAAATCACCACATTAAGAAGTCAAGCTGCCAGAAGTCCTCATAGGAGAACAGGCCAGACACTGAATTGAGAATTTCATAGCAACTTTCATCCAATTCCTGAAAAAAATTAGATACACCCCATGGCCCTCAGGAGTCAACCAAGTTCCAGCGATGTTCACTGTTAAAACTAGAGAAAAAGCCCCTTGGAATTCTTCTTTCCAAGCACTGTGCAATTCCCAGAACCTTCTCCTGGCTCCAATTTTCCTCAAAGAAACTATCTCAGTATTGTACACAGGTTAGCAAGATTGTTTAAATGCACAGTTGCATAGACATTGAAATAAGGTTCAGGGAGGGAAATCTGTCTCAGAAGATGTCAGGGAAAATGAGGAATTGTCTTCTGTTTCCCTCTTGGGCAAACCATAAGGATTTTGGAGGGGAAAGGTCATGTAGAAATGGTTATAAGATTTTTTAATGATCTTTTCTGTTGGAGGGGAAGGGGCTATGTAATAGTTAAGAAGTGCCTATTTTGAATGAGTAGATGTCAGGTGCTTTATGCTTTCTCATTTGATCCTAATAAAATATTATGAATAATAATAATAATAAATGGCAATGTTTATTGAGGCATTATACTAATGACTTCATATATTATCTGGCTCAATCCTCACAACACCCTATAAGATAGGTACAATTATTATCCTCATTTTACTCATGCATAAACTTTGAAATGTTCTATAATTTGCTCAAAATCATGGAGCTTGAAACCACTGGATTTAGGATCCACATACTAGTTGTCTGACTGTATCAGCAATTCTGTTTCTGCTATACCACTCTGTCATGATCTTCCACCTAGGAATCTTCCTTACATGGTAGCTTCAATGTCATGATATAAGGGAATATATGGGTAGAATTTCAAGGACGTCAACTTCAAAAATTTTGGAACATATATCACAAAGACCTTGTTCCTATACTAATCCATGGATCTGGCCTCCATGAACACCCAAGGCTTTGAGACTGAACACACAGGAGGGTTATTTCTGATCTTCAATGTCACTTTAGCGATTCCACTAGGGCCAAGAATCACTGAGATGAAATAATTTCCTCCACTTCTGCAAAACAGGCTTAGGTCTGCAGAATCAGGAATGGCTTTGTGCTTAGCTCCCAAATACTGGGCCCAAGTCAGCAGCATGGGACATAAGAGCAGCATGATAAGCCCCAGCATGCACATCCACCCCAGCAAAGACAGACTCACCCGAGAAATAGATGGCTGAGTCTGATTTGTGTTGACCTCTGAGAAAGCCCTGACTCTAAGTGGTAGAACCCGCAAGTGCCAGAGGTAAGACGACAGCAAACAACTTAGGGAAAAACAATCCCAAAAAAACATTGTTGGGTCAAAATTAAAAAACAAAACTTGCTGGTTCCTTAGTCATCTCATGACCTCAACCATGGCAGTAATCAGCAGTTCACAACTCTTCCCACAACCATTCTCTAGTTTATAATTTCATGCAGATCCCAAGTTATAACATGGCTGGATTCCAAGGGCCTCAAGAAGTAATTCAGAATGTGCATTTCCAGAGCTACTGGGGGGCTCAGTCAGTTAAGCATCCTACTCTTGACTTTGGCTCAGGTCATGATCTCACAGTTTGTGAGATCAAGCCTTGCATTGGGCTCTCTGCTGACACATGCCACCTGCTTAGGGCTCTCTCTCTCCTTCTCTCTCTGTCCCTCCCCTCACTCACATCTCTATCTCTCCCTCTCTCTCAAAATAAATAAACTTTTTTTTAAATACTTTGCATTTTCTAGGGACAGAATTGTTAAGAGTAAGGGTTTCCAGGGGAGCCTGTTAAAGCCACCTAAACCTATCAGGTATTATGCTTCCATTTGAGATAATAAGAACATGCCTTCCACTGATCCCTCAGCAGAGATGTGAGGAGATGCAGGAGCAGGGAAGCAGGATGGGACTTAAGCACTATGGTTAGGAGCCCTGTGGAATACCACCCCGAGGAAATTCCACCCTGGACTCAGGATTCAACAATGGGTCCATCTGCAGCACCTCTTGAGAGAGCAGACACCAGGAGCAGAGCAGAGTGTGGGACCAAGTGCTCTGGCACATGGTGAGCAGGCCCCTGAGCGCGTGCAGGAAGAGTTCTGAACTGGGAGGCAAACAAGAACAGCTGGGTGACTTCAGCTCTCATCCACAAATTATGGGCTGACCAGTTTCTTACCCATAAGCTATTGTGAAGATTCAGTGAGAAAGAGGGGCTGAAGGGCACCTGGGTGGCTCAGTCAGTTAAGTGTCCGACTTCAGCTCAGGTCATGACCTTGCAGTTCGTGGGTTCGAGTCCTGCGTCAGGCTCTGTTCTGACAGTTAGCTCAGAGCCTGGAGCCTGTCTTCGGATTCTGGGTCTCCCTTTCTCTTTGACCCTCCCCTGCTCATGCTGTCTCTCTCTCAAAAATAAATAATAATAAAAAAATTTTAATTAAGAAAAAGAAATGAGAGAGGGCTGAAAGTGGCAGAGTGTGTGGCATTTGGTGCACAGCAAGCATGTGTTTGTTAAGAACCTACTTTCACTGTAAAAGGAAAGCTTTATATCATAATCATAATACTTCAGGTATGTACAGTATTTCCCATTTCACAAATCAGTTTTGAATATATGAACTCCAGTCCTTACTACACTCTTACAGATAGGCATTAATATTGTTACAATTTTGCAAGAGGAAAGAGAGGTTTCAGATGGCTCAATGACTTGCCCACAGTCACGCACAGAGAAAGTGGTAGAATGAGCCTCAGGCCCAGGGACTGCCAACTCCACTCTGCAGGAGAGTCAGTCATGACTTCTTGGCTCACTATTCTTGATGACTAGAAACTGAGACATCTGATCTCTCAGCATCAAACCAGGATAGGGTGGGGAGTCACCATCCTCCAGAGTTGCACAAATCTGTCTTTGGGGCAAAGCAGATATAAATAAGAGCAATAATCAAGGAGAACAAAGACACCTGCTGGAACCTGGCCTTCTGACATCTATTTTTCATCTAACCCAATTCCCTGCATAGAGGCAGAGATGATTGGCTCTGACACTTTCCTCACTATCCTCCTATTTGCTCCCAGGGACAACCCAACTAGCTATCTGAACACTCACATCCCTCTTTCTATTTCCCAGCAAGCTAAAGCTTCAGAAAAGGGGCCACCTGCTAGTCAACATACACACACACCCACACACACACGCACGTGCGTGCACATACACACACACACACACACACACACACACACACACACACACGCTCTTTCTGGAAGTCAGCAAAGCCTGCCAAATTTCTCCAAGAGCAAACTCCTATCTTTACTTCTAGTGTTTTCCTGGTCATGTCACAGGGCAGACAGGGTTGGGGAGGGGGTCAAGGATGAACATCCACTCCGCATTACACATTACACATTACTGTACACAGTACAGCCACCACTTCTGGTTGTGCACACATTTTAAAGCCAAAGCTCTTTTTTATCTGTTTGACCTTTCTTTTCCCATCAGCCTCCTACCATTACCATGCCTAGCCACACATTTACAGGGGAGGGAAACATGAACCTCTTTTGTCTGTTTGCTTTATCAAACTGCAGTCACAAAAAAAGTCCACTCAGAACAAAGATGTTCTCTGTACCCTTCACCTGGCACGTGAACCTGGCAAGAAAAAGTGTGTTTAATAGTAAGAAAGGAAGCTGAAAGTTAGAGCTGATAGAGCATGAATGCCATGCCGCCTCCCTTTCCAGCTCCTTACCACAGCTGCCCTGTAACGACTCATAACATATACAAACTGGAAAAGACTATTTCTGAAGCTAAACATTAAAACAAAGGCAGCCCAGAGCTAGTTAATTCTCCGAATGAGAAAAACATAAATGGTGCATGGATGTGCAATAAGGTGTAAAAGAGGAAGTGAGATGCATTAGAACCAAGAGTGCATAATGTATTATCAACAGCTCTGCGGCTTTGATGGGCGAAGGCTTTTATACAGACGCCGCTGTATTGATAGGTATTTCAACCAGCGGTAAAAAACCGTTCTTGACATTCATCTATAGGGAAAAATATCCATGTACTCTTGGCTATAGGACCAATTAGTCTGTGAAAGCAGCAGGGAGGGGGGACAGAATATAAATGCAGGATGCATCCGCACTTGATTACTCTAATGAAATGTCCATTGATTCCTATAGATTAATGTGAGAAGAACAGCAGCTGCAGAGTGGCTAACACCTCCAGGTCAGCAGCTGTGTTAGGGGGTGGGAGGGTGTGTGTGCATGTGTGCACACCCCCATGAGTCTTGTGCTACGGAGAAGAGAAAAATTAGAAGAGAGGATCATGTGTATATGACTGAGCGAGCGAGTGAGTGAGTGAGTGAGTGAGTGTGTGTGTATGTCTGAGGGAGCCTGATTATGCAGGACAGAATCAAGGAAAGGAAGGGCTGGCTCCTTTAGAGATCAAGAAGTGGCTGTGTACGGCTGTGGACAATAGGAATCCAGCTCAGCCACTTGCAGAGACCCAGGATGAGCGCTCCATTTCCCTCTCCTCTCCTCTCCCCACTGACATTTGACTTTGCTGTGGGGGGAACAGAGAGCTCACAGGTCACCTAGTTTGGTTCAATTAATTTCATATAGCCTTTAACCACTCAGAGCAAATGTGGAGTTCACAGATGGCTCCCAGTCCATTCACTGGTGCCCACCCTCCCCCACTCCCACCTCAAAGCTGACGCTGGCTTGTCCAAGCCAGTATTATGCCTTGGGTAAATGTGCCAAACTAAGTGATATATTCCCAAACTCAAAAAACCTGCTTCACCTCATGTAATTACTGGGCAACTGTTCTGTCCCACTCGGATCTGGCATCAGCTTAAATACTTCACTGCCAAATAAAGAGCTCTTCCATGACTGCAAAGGCTTCCTTTAAAAAATATTATCTACCCAACCCTTCAACAGAAGGCCTGGTATCTGCTTAGGGTTTTCCCTAAAATCTCTTCTGGCAGTACAAGCACACAAAAATCATTTACATAGTAATTTCAATTAGCTAGTATATTTTTGCTCCACTTGGTTCACAACAACTCCTACTTACAGAAAAGGAAGTGAAAGAAAAGTCTGGGAACCAGGAAAGCTGCAGGAGAGCATGCAGGCATCCAGCAGCTGCAGAGGTGCTCTGAGAAAGAGCAAGTCTGTTGCATCTGCCCCAGAAGGGAGAACACAGAGGTTCCTGGGGACATCCACAGAGATGTCTGCAGAAGAGTGAAGATAGGAAAGCTAGTGAGAAGCAGCCACCTCTGGCAATCCTTTCACACCCAGAGAGGAACTTGTGCTCCAGCAAGAGAATTTAGCACCCAAAAATCAATCATGAACCCCACCTAAGCTCAATAAGACAAGCAAAGGCAGCATTGGTATTCAAAACTCTTTCTTCCTTACTTCTTCAGAGGACCCTAATAGCTAATCAGAACGTGCTGATCACTCTTCATTCTCTGTCTCTGGATCCCTGTTCATTAAAGAACAGCAGGAAAGGGACCCTTCCTGCAGAGTCAAGAAAATGGATGACTGGGGCAGAATACATTAGTAATGCTGCTAGTGAAGTATTTAATGTGGAGAGAAAATCCTGCACAGTTTACTGCAAAATACACACATTTAAGCACCCATGAATTGGCTCAGCCCATCACTATTAACTTGATTCTAGATATGATTAGAGACAGAACCCTAAACTGGAATTTTACGGTAATATATATCTACTTATATTCATATATATATCAGTAGGTACCAAAAATTCTGTGTGCACCAAATATCTGGTTGACACATAGATGCCAATTTTAAATGTAAAAAGGCCATAGCCTCCTGACTGCTGTCTAGCCAAGGCAAGACTTTCCAGTTTTCCAAGTCTCCTTCATCTGGCAGCACCATACGTGTTTGTGTTTTAAGGAGTATAGGCCCAACACCTTTTTTTATTGAGAAGCTGCAGAACTCTAACCGGTGGTTCAATAAATTGTATTACATCCCTCTCGCACCGAATGCCCTACACGCTTTGGCTTTCCATGTGTAATTGCAAGCTGTTATTAGCCTTGAGCTGTGTCCGTTACTGGCCACACTCTTGCTGAGCGGTCAATTTTTTCCCCTGCCATTTCCTTTGCTCACACCATGCTGACCACGTTGGCCAGAGGCGGCCCGAGGTTTATAGTGCAGCATTGATTTTTCTTTTCTCTCAATACTGACAGAATCATAGATCCAAGGCAAATAAAGAAATGCATTCTGGGGTGATGAAATGTCTTTCATTCAGGCTGGATTGAATCAAAGCCCATCACAGAAATGTAGGGCTCTGAAATGCTAGGGAAGCTCATGCCTCAAATTGTGGAAAAATAAATTTTATGTTTTCTCCACTTTCCTTCAGATTTGTAAATCACTGGGGACTCGGACAGTCCAGCCTGTGACCAGCTTGGGCAATGGGGCCATTGTAAACCAAGAATGGCTGTTACCACCTTCATTAATTAGGGCATTGCTTGTAATTCTGCTTGAAGGATAGTCATTTATTAGCTTAAGTAATACCCAGAGTCTTCCAAAGAACTGCCTTACTGTAAAATTACTGACCGAGGCTCAGCCTTTGCTAAGAAATGCAAGATAGCAATTCACACAGACTTGTGAAAATCAAGTACCAAGGGGCAGCAGTGACTGACTGCAATAAATTGAGGAAATCTTCACTCAAACAAATAACTCTAGTTGACATCTGGTGAAATGTAAATATGACCTTCAGTAATTAATTTGGTGATATTCATACCTTGTTTATAGACATTAATCCAAGTTTGATCTTCAGCACACATAAGAGTACATGTTCACAGAGACAGTAGGATATTCAATGGAAAAACTCTTGAAATAGGCAGTCAAGAGATCTGAATTTTCATTCTCACTCTCCCAACAGCAACAAATCGTTAGCCCTGAACACAGTACTACACTGTACTTGATCTTGCTCCCTTATCTGCAAAATGTAGATGCTAATACCTACCATGGATGGTTCAGATGGTTCAGTGGGATAATGGATGTGAAATGTCTGGCACAGAGCCTGGAGCATGTCATTCTTTTGTGTAACATAAGTGACTGGCACCCAGGTATGGTGCACTCTGGGTATGTGGAGGCACCCTGGTATGCACTAAGTAATAGCAGTAATCAAACAGCTGATTCTTGCCGTCGAGGAGATGATAGATTGGTACACATCACACAAATAGCAAATGCTCAGATGACTGCTATATTCTGATTATTACCATTATTTGTGGTAGTATGTTTTAGAAATGGAGGGGTTGGACTGGATGAATAGGTCCTTTCTCTAATCTGTGATCAATAACTATCTGTGTGTGTATGTTTGTAGGTATATCTGACCGTATGTTTATTTATTATGTAGTAGAGGTTTGCACTTAAGCAGACTGTCTGCCAAAGAGCTCATTTTCTGCATCCAGGCTTGGGACCATTTAAAATTCATGTGTTTATTTATTTGTTTTCAACTTGGCCTAACACCCCCCAAACTGAAATATTGTATCACTTCAAATATAAAATTAAGCCCACTGGAATGAATTAAAAATAACTCACATTGTTCTGTGATACATCAAATCTAGGTCACCAAAACCTGAAATTATCACAAGGACAGCCAATAGACTTTAAGTAGATGGAGATACCAAGTAACACAAGAACATCTCTTTGATTTCTAGTAATCTTACAGATGAGACACCTCTCTATCTCCATGACATTTAAATTTCTGGAAAAGAGAAATATTCTGTTATTTTTCATACATCCCAGGTATTTGCACATAACAAGTGCTTAATAAATGTCAGTCAACCAATCTGTACCCCAATCAGATAGACAAACAGTTCTTCCCAAGGTTCTTCTCTGAGAAAACTGCAAAGGCATCTGTTTTCCTTAGTGAAGGACCATAGCTAAGAGTTAAGTACTCATGGCACATTGGTTTACAGTGCTCAAGGGTATCTATAATTTGAAATTCAAAGGCTCTTACCTGAACCCAGGAAAAACCTGTATACTTTCCTGAACTTTGGAAGGCATGAATGCAGAAACTCATGAAAGAGAAGTAACTCCACAAGTCAGAAATGCCTGGTATCTTCTCCCTCTACTAACTGAGAGTGGAAAAGGAAGTAAGGCTTTCATCTTGCTTCTCACTGATCCTCTGTCTCAGACTGTCCCCTAGGAAGGATGGCCTTTTCATTTTGTTTCTTTGATTTTTTTAATCCCATGGGAATTCTCCTTTCAATGTTTATTGACACTTCAGTGGGTTTTGAATGGCCCTTACCATTTTTCTGCATTTGGGCAATGACAAGTCACCCTTCTGAACATCTGTTTGACTTTCGGCATATGACATAATTCCAATGGCTGAGCCAGAATTAAAAGCTTAAATGGCAATATTTATAAAATGCTAATATGTATAAAATGCACTCCTGCTGTTTTTCAGAAAAGGGTCTAATAAATTTGTAAAAGCCATTACTCACACAAGAAACATATGTCAATTTAGACTGTTCTTAATTCCAGAGTCTACTATTTTTAGGTAATTTATGTAAAATAGATATTAGAACTACTTGGAGCAGGAAAAAATAGTCTGCTCAATCCTACGTTTGGCCCTGAGGAATGTGCACTCAACAAGTATTTTCTAAGCATCCACAATGTATCAGGGTTAGGACCCTTGCCTTCTTGAAGACCTCAGAAACAAATACAAGCAAATGGTCAAGATTTAACCAACAGATGCCATGACAGAGGATGTGCCTGGTGCTAGAGGATGGAGCTAGAGGATGGTGTGCACTTGAACTAAGAGGCATAAGTCAGAAAATGCTTCCTAAGCATTTCTGGGATAAATGTTAAAGGAAGCAGAAGACTAAAGCCAAATGAAATTAAAGCAAAGAAAGCAGCCTCTAAAAAGGGCCCTGCAAGTGATGGCAATCTGCTCCTGTATTTCCAAAGGGGCATTCTCTTGTGTTCACTCTCTACATTGTCCTTGAGCTAATCAGAGGAACATTCAAAACTGTTACAGTGCTGGGAAGGGGAACCTTCCAGGCCTGAAAAAAGGGGGAGTTGTGAAAGAAAAGGCCCTCCACCTTATGTTTTCCAGCTTAAAGCAGCATGAAGCTGTGAGTAGTTCCCTCCAACACTTTGCACATGGGGAGTCACATATCTACATACCAGAATCTCAGATTTATAAGCCCCTATAAGTTTCCCACCCAGATTCATTTTACTTCATCAGGCTCTTATGGCCTAGTGGGATATCTAGAAAGACAAGATGCGTCAATGACTACTCAGTGTGACCTGGTCTGGGGGTTGGTATAGTAGAACTCAGCCTGTGCTTCAGTGGTTGGCGGTAAGGAGGAATGGGAGATGAGGCAGAGGGAGACGAAGTCCACTCTGGTAAGGAGAGAAAAGCAGAGCCACAGTCAGCCTCAGGCCAGGAGGACAAAGAAAATTCACCCTGAAAACTCACCCAGTCCACTCCCAGGAGGTGATCTGACAGGGCACGTTTATCATTCACCTCAATTCAGATCAATTCTGATTTGCAGGAACATCAGCTGTTTGAAGAGATAGGTGACTTCGCCAATACATTCTTCCTTATCTTTCTCACTGACTAAATTAGTAAATTTAACAACAACAACAACAACAAAAAACTTAAGGAATTTGGTAAGGAAAAATGTTTGGATGAAATCATATAGATCAAAAAGGTTTGATTGAATGCTCATTGTGTTTGTATGTGTGTACAGCCACACAGAAATAGCATTTTCTGACTTTATAGTTACTTAGAGAATGAATTAAACCAGGTATATTAGGTGCTAAAATGTGATACATTAAAGTGAATAAAGGATTACTGTTAATTTTACTACCACAAATATTTTAGAGCAAGATAGATAAAATTTTTTAATTTTACAGTGTTATTCTTGTACTGGTGGCTTTTAGAAAACTTCAGAGATAAGAAAAAATTGCCCAGATACTACTGAACATCTAGAAGGGCAAACACATCCAGGTTTGGGTGGATTTTATATGACTCTCCCTAAGATCTAAGGAATCATTTTTAAAAAGAGCATCTGATATTTTCCTCTGAAATTGAGAATTACACATAGAGGTAAAACAAAGCCTTGAGGGGCAGACCAGGGCAGGTAATGTGTTCACTGCTGTATCCCAAACACCTAGAACGGTGCCTGGCACATCAGACCTACTCAATAAACATCTGTTGAATGAATGAATGAGTGAATCAGTGAATGAATGAATGAATGAATGAATGGAAGCCTTGTTTCTGATAAACTCATGCACCACCATCGTAGCACAGTGGATCAGCACATCTGGACAGTGCCTTCCAGACCCATGTGATGTTTCCTATGTCTAGAATACCCTTTTCCCAGATTTCCACCTGGCTGGCCCCTTATCATTGAGGTTTCTGCCAATTATCACCTCCTCAGAGTGGCCCTCCCTAACCACAACACTGGGGGGAAGGGGCACCGTCCCTCTAGAAGTCACCAGCTATTTCCTTCTTCTATATTATCTTCTTCAGAGTAATTACTATTCTCAAAAAATACATCACTATAATGAATTGTTTTTCTATAGCTTCTGTAACGAATTACCACAACCTCAGTGGCTTAAAACAACATAAATTTATTATCTTAAAGTTTTGTAGTTCAGAAGTCCAACATGGACCTCACTGGCTAAAAATCAAGATGTTAGCAGAGCTGCCTTCCATTCTGGAGACTCTAGGGGGAAATCTGTTTCCTTACTTTTTTCAACTTCTAAAGCCCACTTACATTCCTTGAAACAATGGCCCCTTCCTCCAACCTCAAAGTCAGTCACACTGCATCTCTCTGACCATTCTTAGTGTCATCTCTTGACCACAGCCAGGATACACTTTCCACTTTTAAGAACCTCTGTGATTAGAATGGGCCCACTTGACTAATATTTGATAACCTCCCTATCTCAAGGTCCTTAACTTAATCATATTTATAGAGCCTCTTTTTCTATGTAAAGCAACATGTTTACAGGTTCCAAGAATTAGGATGTGGATATCTTTGGGAGCCATTATCTGCCTACTATATATGGTAGCCATTTACTTTTTGTTTATTACCTGATTCCCACAGTCTTTAAGGTTCATGGCAGCCAGGACTTTGTCTCATTTGCTACTGTGTCTACAGCACCTAGAACAGTGAGTGCCTCACACATGTTGAGCACTTGGTATGTAGTTGTGTATGTGTAGTAAATGAATATCCCTCTGTGTATGCAATAAATTGTTCATTCTGATGTTTTGCTGCCCCACAGTCTTCATCCCACTGTAAAGTACTTATGATGCACATCCTCAATGTACTTGTAATAATGCATAAGTGCTCAGAATTCTCCAAGAACTAAAATAATCCAAAAGCATTTTTGTTAATGTTTTGGTGTCTCATATCCATTTATTCACTCTCAATTAAAAAAACTTGTAAAATTTATTGGAATTAACTTTACCAGTATCCCTCTTCCTTTAGCAATTTCTTGCTACCTAAATAAGACTGGTTTAAGTAATCATGCATACACTGTGAGAAAGATTGACATTTGTAACCCTTTAATTCCAAACAAGTACTTAATGACAATTTGTCCAAAAGGAGATGGATTAATAAACTGCAATGCTTCTAACTCACCAAGGGCAATGTGGTTTTATTTAAAGGATATCAGTGTCAAAGAGACCTTGGTTTGAGTCCTAGATATACCATTTTCTAACTGTGTACTTCTGGGCAATTTCCTTAATCACTAGCCTCGACTTTCTCATCCACAAAAATAGTACCTCTCCGTGTGTGCTGTCATCAGGAACTAGATAAGAAGATATATATCAAACATGTATGTGGCACCTACCAGGCCCTCAGTAAGTATCAATTCCTTTTCCCTCTTCCTTAGTGATCTCATACTCCAAAAGTTTGGTGGATGGGAGAAAAGAAGCTGTGAGAACAAGCAGAAAAGGAAACAAAGATAGTTGGACAAGAGCAAGAAAGGAGAGCCTGCTGACAAAAAAAAAAAATAAAAATAAATTCACCTGGATCTAAATACCTAGGAAAATATGTGGGGTTTTTCTCAATGTAGTAGGGCAGGAGAGAACTTCAGCCTGATATTCAAGTCTTCCATCAGCTAACCTTCCCTAATTCCATCAAAAAAGGTGCACCTCCAGAGCGGCTGCACCAGTTTACATTCCCACCAACAGTGTAGGAGGGTGCCCGTTTCTCCACATCCTCGCCAGCATCTACATTCTCTTGATTTGTTCATTTTAGTGACTCTGACCGTGGGGAGAAGCACTGGGTGTATTATGGAAACCAATTTGAAAATAAACTATTAAAAAATAAGTTAGTTAATTAAATAAAATGAAAAAAACATGCACTTCCATTCTCTCTGCAAAGAGAATTCAGGACAATTTTCCATTAAAGCAAATGAAGCACTGAAGTGATTCAATGTTTCTTGAAAGATTAATTGAATAATGCTGCACATGGATTGTTATCCCAGTTTGTCCAACTAGAAAATAAATGTTTGGCAACAGCTGAAGCATCTGCATTCCAAGTACATTATAAAGTCTTAATTCATTTTTAAGAGAAAAAGCAATAAGATGAACCATTATTTTGGTGTGACCCCTGCCCCATGTGGAACGTCCGACTACTCTTCTCTATCCCGATCTCATCTTTCAAAACCTAGCTCTAATTCTTCTATTACACTTTTCCAGACCACCCCCACCCTAAATGTCCTTTTCACTCCTCAATTCTTAGCATTTACTATTTCTACTACTGATTGCCAAATCTTGTTGATTATCAAAATCCCCTGATTAAGAATAGGCTAAGGGCACCTGGGTGGCTCAATGGGTTAAGAATCCAGCTCTTGATTTCAACTCAGGTCATGATCCTCATGAGATCAAGCCCCACAATGGGTCCTGTGCTGACAGTGCAGAGCCTGCTTAGGATTCTCTCTCCCTCTCTCTCTACCCCTCCCCTGCTTGCTCGTTTGCTCTCTCTCAAATATAAATAATATTTTTTTAAAAAGAATAGGCTAAAGTATGCTAAAATAACAAACACTGCAACATCTTAATGGTTTACTACAATAAAGTTTTAGTTATTGCTAATACAAAGCACCCTGCAGGTCTGGATAACTTTCCAGTGCTCTTTATTCCTAGCAGGAACTCAGAGATCCAGGCCAATGAAACCCGCATCATCCTATACCTGAACTATCCAGAATAACTGGTCTACTTGATTGGTACAGCAGAAGAAGAGAATGTGGAAGATTCTAACACTGACAATTAAGTGCTTTAACCCAAAAGTGATATATTTAACTTCCACTCTCAACCCACTGGCCAGAATTAGTTATACAGTGCAACCAACCAGAAAAAGCTAAGGAAGTATAATCATCCCAAATGACAAGAAAGAGAAACCAGAATATGGATGAGTTTCTTGCACACCTAAAATCCTTTTTAAAAATATAGTCTCAGGAATACATCAAATCCAAAACACTGGGAGTGGGTCACAAAAAAATCTCTCTTTAAGACTCTACTTTGAGAATCCTTCATTCCTATCACTTATTTGATCTGCCCACTTATTCGTCAATATTTCATCTTTTCATGTTTATATATGCAAGGTCCTTGAAAAGAAAGACTACATATTTATTTAATTCAGAGAATTTTATTAGTCATGGTGACCAAACTAAATATGTGTCTGACATTTAAAAAAACATGGGCACCTGGGCTCAGTAGGTTGAGCATCTGACTCTTGGTTTCATCTCAGGCCATAATCCCCAGGGTTTATGGGGCTGAGGCCTGCATTGGGCTCCATGATGAGCCTGGACCCTGCTTAAAATTCTCTCTCACTCTCTCCCTCTGCCTCTCCCCAAATCGCTCTCTGTCTCTCTCTAAATAAAAATTATAATAGTAATAATAATTAATAATAATAAACATGGGTACTTGACACATTTCTGCCAGTAGGTAAGTCACTGTTAAAAACATATTTAATTGAGGTATAATTCATATACTATACAATTCCTGTTTAAAGTATATAATTCGATTTCTTAGTATATTTTCAAGGTTGTACATCAACTCAGGATCCATGGAATGTACAATCATCACCACTACCTCATTCCAGAATATTTTTATCACCCAAAAAAGAAACTTCACACTTGTTAGCAGTCATTCCCAAACCCCAACCCTGTCCCAGCCCTTGAAAATAACTGATCTACTCTCTGTCTCTATATATTTGCCTATTCATATTTCATAAAAATGGAATCATGCAATGTATGGCTTTCTGTGTCTATATTCTTTCACTTAGAATGATGTTTTCTAAGCTCACCCTTGTTGAAGTTTTTATCATTCCTTTTTATTGCTAAATACTATTTCATTGTATTACATTTTGTATTATAATTCATTCCTTTTTATCCCTAAATACTATTGCACTATACCAACTTACTACATTTTGTTTATCCACTCACTCATTAATGGTCATTTGGATTGTTTCCACTTTTAAGCTATTACTTACAAAGCTGCTATGAACACACATGTACCAGTTTTTATGTGAACATACCTTTTCAATTCTCTTGGATATATCCCTAGAAGTGAAATTTCTGGGTCATATGACAACTCTATATTTAATAGAACTTTGTTAAATTTATTTATCTATAAAACATGATGAGTAGTCTCCTGCCCTGTAAATTCCAGAGGGTGTTATAAGGGTAAAATATAAAAGCATTTTGTAAAAAAAAAAAAAAAAAAAAAAAAACATTTATTTTTTTTAAATACCAATACGTTCTAGACATTATACATAGTAGATGCACCATAAAGATGTATGGGCCAATTGATTTGCGTAATTAACAAACAAGGAGAAAAATAGGTCATTAAGTGGTATATTAAATCCTGAATATTGTACCAAACTAGCAGAAGCAAGTTACTCAGTGAATACAACGAGTCTGCATTTAATATATTTTTCAGAAGCAGTACAAAGTATGTCTTCTTGAAATAAAATAAAACTGACCTGATGGCTTAAAGGATTTCCATACCAGCAATCTATTTCTTTAGACAGGCTGTGGCATGAACTGCTTGCACATGCAACAGTGGTGTCCACAAGGGACATGAGGTATTTGGGAAAACTGCTCTACCCTCAGCTTTTTTAAAGAAGAGTTCTGCCAAGTCTCATTGTTTTTCAGGAATTAAATATAGAGTCACACCTGTCCCCAACTACTCTAAGAGGAAGCAGAATTTTTTCAATTAACTGCAAATTGGCATCCATTCATAGAAGACATTTCACTACCATTTCGGCAGTGTGTGCATTCGGGTGTTCTGTCTGAATTGAGACTTTTAGGCACTAATAATAATTAACTACTTTCTTAGCAATGAAAAAAGTCTTAAATGCCTATTTACTTAATGGTCCCCTAGGGTGTCTTTGTTTTGAATGGGATAAAAAAAAAATCTTAGCTGCAAAATAAGCAGGTGATTCTAATCAATAAAGCCAGAGGACTATATTGATTACAAGAACTCCATTCTTTACTCATTAACCCTGTGAATTCTCTACTCAAGCCGGGTAGGACTACTTGTACCCAATAGAACATAGAAAGCCTCATTGATAAACTGGAATCTCATTTCACTTTCACGTCTTCCCCTAGCCTACAGGGCCCATTTAGGTAGTCCATTCCACAGGACAGGCTGCACATGTGGGACGATGACTTCTGTGACCCTCTGTCAGTAGGGTGTGTGCTTGTAGGCATTCAGGATTTTATTTCCTCATTGTTAGTAATGGATGTGTTGACAAAGCATTAAGCCTAGCCTGGAAATTTCTTCTGCAGGGGCAGGATATTTCCTCCCCTTTTGGTGATTGCCAACTTTTCTGCATTTCAAAGAGAGCATAGGGATAAGACACTGGATTGATTTTATTAGTGAGAAACAGCAGTTAATGTGATCCATGGAATGTACAACAGGTTAAATCAGGCTGTATTCTCCAATCTGGTTTGAGTTGCGAAGCTTAGGTTCATTGTGTATGTTGTAACTGAACTGAGCATAGTTCCCAATCATTGATTTTCTCTGAAGTCCCACAGCATCTCCTAACAAGGAGTGACACACTATATACATACTCCAGCAAGATTTGGGAGCTGTGGGTTAAGTCCTGACCTTCCCACTAAAGCAGCCAAGTTGTTTTATCCTTTAGGACCTATTTCTTCACCTAATGATAGATTTGGACCAGATCTGTGCTTCTCAAGTTTTAATGGAAATATGAATCACCTGGGGCTGTAGCCGAAATGCAGATTCTGATTCAGTGGTTCTAAAGTAGTACTTTAGATTCCACCCAGGTTAAGCTGAAACTTCATGAACACACTTTAAGAAGTTGAGACTCTAGGGTGTCATGCTAAGTGAAATAAGTCAGGCAGAGAAGGACAGATAGCATATGTTTGCCCTCATAGGTCTAACAGGAGAACAGGAGAAACCTAATGGAGGATCATGGGGAGAGAGAGGGATGCAAAACCTGAGAGACTACTGAATACTAAAAATGAACTGAGGGTTGAAGGGGAAGGGGGAGGGGAAAAAGAGGTGGTGGTGATGGAGGAGGGCACTTGTGGGGAAGAGCACTGGGTGTTATATGGAAACCAATTTGACAATAAACTATTTAAAAATAAATAAATAAATAAAATAATAAAAAAAATAAGTTGAGACTCTATAACATTTGATGTTACTATGCTCTAACACTATGGTTCTATGATCTATTGATTTCCAAAGGCGTCAATATGTTTCTACCTTGTGCTATGGGTATTTATGTAAATTCCTAATTAAACTTCAAGCTCTGTGATGGTGGAATGTTTCTTGAACTTTGTGTTTTCTCTGTATCCCCTCAGCTGCTCACTATTGTGCATAAAATAGGTATCCAATAAATATTTGCTAATAAAGGAATGAATAAGGAAATTTGATATGCTTCCTCATTCTTTCTAAAAACAATCTATTTAGAATCAGGAAGCTGGAAGGATGGTTGGAGACAATCCACTCACTATAAGACTCTCATTTTATCCTTACATCAAAGACCCAAATAACTCGGGATCTCATAGTTAGTTTATGACATGGTCACAAGTAATCCCCCTCCATCCCTCCAAATCTATAATCATGCAGCACATCTTCCATATACCTCCTGATCCTCACTCAGTCATATTTCATTAAGGGTTAATCCAGAGACTATAAAAACAGTGAAATCTAGTTGAACTATAATATGTAAACCTATTTTACTTCTACCCAAAAGAAGGTAACAAAGAGGTGTAGGAGGATGTCGAGATCAGGAAATGAATTTGGTAGGAAGCTATTTATGCTCTCAGTTCCCTTCCATTTTTTTAATAGTTTATTGTCAAATTGGTTTCCATATAACACCCAGTGCTCTTCCCCATAAGTGCCCTCCTCCATTAGCACAACCTCCCTTCCCCTTTTCCCTCCCCCTTCAACCCTCAGTTCATTTTCAGTATTCAATAGTCTCTCAGGTTTTGCGTCCCTCTCTCTCTCTCCAACTCTCTTTCCCCCTTCCCCTCCCCATGGTCCTCCATTAGGTTTCTCCTGTTCTCCTGTTAGACCTATGAATGCAAACATATGGTATCTGTCCTTCTCTGCCTGACTTATTTCGCTTAGCATGACACCC
>NC_043708.1:91638388-91648460 GCF_006229205.1 Suricata suricatta
TGACTGGCGTGAGGTGGTCTCTCAGTGTGGTTTTGATTTGTATTTCCCTGATGATGAGCATCTTTTCATGTGCCTGTTGGCCATGTGGATGTCCTCTTGGGAGAAGTGTCTGTTTATGTCTTCTGCCCATTTCTCTACTGTTTTTTGGGTGTGGAGTTTGGTGAGTTCCTTGAGATTTTGGATACTAGCCCTTTATCTGATATGTCATTTGCAACTATCTTTTCCCATTCTGTCAGTTGCCTATTAATTTTCTTGATTGTTTCCTTTGCAGTGCAGAAGATTTTTTCTTGAGGAGGTCCCAAGAGTTCAGTCTTGCTTTCATTTCCCTTGCCTTTGGAAATGTGTCAAGTAGGAAATTGCTGCAGTTGAGGTCAAGGAGGCTGTTTCCTACTTTCTCTTCGAAGGTTTTGATGGTTTCCTGTCTCATATTCAGGTCCTTCAGCCATTTTGGGTTTATTTTTGTGTATGGTGTAAGAAAGTGGTCTAGTTTCATTCTTCTGCATGTTGCTGTCCAGTTCTCCCAGCACCACCTGCTAAAGAGGCAGTCTTTTCTCCATTGGATACTCTTTCCTGCTTTGTCACAAATTAATTGGCCATACATTTGTGGGCCCAGTTCTGGGTTCTCTATTCTATTCCATTGGTCCCTTCTATTTTTAAAGATACAGTGTTTGAAGGAAGAACCTAGACAATATTTAGCTTGACAGATTCAGAACACAATAAATTAGCTTCTGGATATAACCAAATTACCAAATTGGTACCATGTAGCCTCAGCAGACTGACAATTTTCCTTCCATCCATAGTTTATTCCCTTTTCTCTCAGGTATATGAGCATGGGACTCATTGACTTTTTGACAAAGAAAATGTGCTAAATTCCCATGCTACTGTGTACAAAAAATTACTGCTGTGGTGAAAATTATAATAATCATTACTCATTAAACAAAATTTACAAAAGTATGGGAAGCATGAAAGGGAGCTCATGTTAAGATTAGAGCCACAAGAAAGGGCAAATCTTAACAACTTGTTCTGCCCACAGAGGAAGGGCATTCCTGGCAGGGTTTTAAGCATGGGAACATCATGCTTAAATCTGAGTTTTCAGGAGAGAACTCCAGCAGAATGGTTAGAGGGGAAACAAGGTAGAAGGCTGTGAGCTTAAATAGGAAGCTGCTGCAGAAAATCTACCAAGATACATGAGTACACAAGCTCAGATATTGCTAGCACGTATAGAAATACAGGAATTTCACAAAAGATTTGGGGGTTATCCCCTATGGAACATATTATGAGTGGGGTGGGGAATATTAGAAAAATCCAGACCGAAAAGAGAATATGAATGCAAGTGGGAAGCAAAATCAAAGATGGGGAATATAAGCCATAAGGATCTAGATAGTTACAGGTTGAAACCCAAATATGGCTTTGAGCATCCTGGAAACCAATGGGAAAATAGAGGCATGGGTAGTTCTTATCGTTCAAATAGACCAAAAACATAAACAGCTTTTTAAAAGAAACAGAGCCTTTCTAGTCACTCAGTAAGAAGAAAAACTAATTTTCACATGAGATTTCACACAGAAGGCACCACAGGATATAGTCACATGTTCTCAGGAGTATACTTAGTAGATGTGGAGAAGTGATTTAATCAGGGCATTTCTATAGAGGGACTCAGTGAAATACATAATTAGCATAGAAAGACCTCATCAAGGCAATGGTACATCAATAGCTAAGAAGGAAAAGAACAATTCAATGGACTCACCTCCAGATTTTAACTAAGAGGCTGCCATTTCATGATTATAGCTTCTGTTCAAATTTCTGACAATGACGCTCAGAGATTTTTTTGTTTTAGTTGTTGCTGTTCTCTAACCACTTGATAACGCACCATTACAACAACCCCATTTGCTATAACCTGTTTTGCCCTCCTAATTGGTCCATTTCTAGGAGGTAGTAGCCATTTACCTATCTTAGCTTTAATTAGGGATTGGCCTGATATAAGGCAACACAGGAGCACTTATCAGGTCTGTTTCAAGGCATCTGTGGTCTTTTTTGTATTTGGAAAAGATGTGATACCCAAGTCCTTTATGTCAAGGCTGCCTTGGCTTTGTTTTCTCAAGAGTCTTCAGAAAAGTTATCTTTTAAATCCCCAATCAAGACATTAATCTATCACAGATCCTTATAATCTCTTTCTATTTAATTGAAGGAAGAAAAGAAGAGGAGAAGGAAGGGAAGGAAGGAGAGGAGAAGAAAAAAAGAGGGGAAAGAGTAAAAAGAAAAAGAAGTAAGGAAGAAGAAAGAAGAGGAGCAAAGGAGAGCGAGGAAGATGCACCAAAAGGAGAATAAATGTTAGTTTGCATCTCCAAGGCAATGCCTCCAGGGAAAACCAGGGCACCTTTAAAGCAAGAGTAAAAACTGCTATTTTTACCAGAAAAAGATGTTTTGCTAAGCTTCCCTGAAAAAGAGAGAATGGGCATCCTTTAGGGAGAATCAGCCATAAATGTAACATCACTGATTTCTCTGTGATTTGACCAGTTTCAGCTTACAGATGTGGTTACCCACATGCCCGTTTTATCCCTCAATATGACTCATCTGTCTGCCACCACACAACTTGATGTGAAAATACTGCCTGGGCCTGATGCTAGCACGCCATCTGTGAATGGTGGCATCTGGTAAACACTATCAAAGAGTAAACCAATTCACAATGTTAATGTCTCAGACCTCTCAATAAACTCTACCCACCACCTCAAATAAGTTCATGTCAAAACTTCTTTTTTATTCCTGCATGCCACTGAGAATGCCTTCTTTCCCTAATACTATATGGCTCCATATGGAGCATCAGGGTTCCTTTACTCAGCTATTAACAGGTATTAAATGAGAAGAAAAAAATACCTCTGATAAAACTACAAGAATATGAGCTCTGAGAAGACAGGTTTTGTCTGTTTGGCTAATTTCTTAACCCTTGGTGCTTAGAACAACACCTGGTAATCTGTGCACCTTCGATAAATATGTGTTGAATAAAATGACCAAATATTGGCAATAAGAATATATATGTTTGCCTTTGGAGGGTGTTATTTCTATGGAAACATACATGAATGTTTATGACAATGTTTCTAGAATCACAGAATGTTAGAATTGAAAAAGAACTTGGAGGTCTTATAATCTAGCCTCAAGTTTAGAAAATGACAATAATGATGATCATAGTAATAAGAAGAAATTATTATCCCAAATTGCCATCCTCTCCACTGTCCCACATAGTTCCCAGGCGATTAACAAGTCCATATCCACATTACTAGCTTGACCTCAGTGGTTCAAGAAGTTCATTGGTCTCAGAAGGAAATGGACAAAAAATCCAAATTTGATTCAGAACCCTTTGTATCATGGAGGGGTTGGGGGGGGCTGGGAAAACCCACGGAAAAGCAATGAGGATGAGAAAACATTGTCCCTAAGGAACATAAGCACTGCCCCACATAGTGTAACCTTAAAAGCCTACAGTAATAGCTCTCATGCTGACTCAGCACTTAACATTTTTACAGTACTTTTCCAGCCATTCTTCATTGAATGTCAGAAACTAGCATCTTTCCAGCCATATGTGGCTCACAGATTGATACACTGATCCCTATTAGAGACTTCTGCTCATTCCTGAAAAATTGACTGCCAAGTGAAAAGCCACTGAATGAAAAAAAAGTTTTTTGATTCATTTGAATAGGAAAAATTGTGATGTATTCCATCTCAAAAATACCCATACTACCCAAATTCTCTCAGGTTAAAAAAAAAGTATAGCAATTCAACAATGAAAACAAGTATATAGGTTATAAAGAACAATTCAAAAGTGCATAAATACAGTTTGCCCATAAAATATAATGTGAAGGTGATGAAAGTTTATTGTACTCACTTTTTCCCTTCTTTCTGAATCTTTTTCTTCATCAATTTTTCAACCTTTGGGGGGTTCATGGTTATCTTGCACTCAAACTGCACTTGAAAATAAAGTTATAACATAGAAAAACACCCCCTGGGCAACAGAAAAGCTAAATAAGAGAGCACTTCAAAATGTGGAAATAACACACATGCTGGAGAGTCATGAGAAGCTCCTACTTCCCCATGCCTGCCAGTTGGCATTCATATACAAAACAGAATATTTTGGGTTCATCCACATGTGGAACACAGTTCAAGTTCACTCTCTATGATCTGACTAGAAACTGCTATTCAAATACATTGGTGAGTGTATTTTTGCCTGAATCCATAATATAAAAACAGTATCAGTTCTTATAAATGTATTTATGTAGTGTATATACAAGTAAAAAAGTTATTAAACACACAAGAAAAATGGGAAGAGACAAAAGGTGGTTCAGTTTTTCAAAAGTCAACAGGGTAAAAAGACAACTGAGCAAGCAATCATTATATGTCTGCATTTTAAAATTATAATTAATCAGGGGCTCCATGGGTGGCTCAGTCAGTTAGGTATCTGACTTAGGCTCAAGTCATGGTCTCATGTTTCGTGGGTTCGAGCCCTGTATCAGGCTCCATGCTGGCAGCTCAGAGCCTGGAGCCTGCTTCAGATTCTGTGTCTCCCTCTCTCTGCCTCTCCCCTGCTCACACTTGGTGTCTCCCTAAAAAATAAACATTTATGGCACATGGGTGGCTTAGTCAGTTAAGCGTCCAGCTTCGGCTCAGGTCATGATCTCACAGTTCATGGGTTCAAGCCCCACGTCGGGCTCTGTGCTGACAGCTAGTTCAGAGCCTGGAGCCTGCTTCAGATTCTGTATCTCCCTCTCTTTCTGACCCTCCCTTGCTCATGCTGTCTCTCTCTGTCTCTCAAAAATAAATAAAAAACACTAAAAAATTTTAAATAAACATTAAAAAATAAATTTAATAAAATGAATAATATTGAATTAGTTGGAAACATTTAAAAATGAGAAAATCACACAAAAATACAGAATTTTGGCTTCTCCTGAGAAAGTGGATGATCTGAATACACTGGTCTCAACATGCTTTCATGGCAACAATAGACAGGAGTAGTGGCTGCTAATTCTGAGGGCAATACACAACCCATTGTGCTAGAGAAACTGAGATAGCCAGATGTCCTGTGATATGTTCAATCTGGAAATGTAGAACTAAACTAAAATGTAGGTACTTTTATTTGAATTCTCCATCCAGAATGTAACAGTACTAAGGGGTGCCTCTTTGCAGATCCATCCAGGAGATTCAGACTATCAAACTAAATATAGCAGGAGGTTATTGAGGAGTACCTGGAAACAGACATAATTTTCTTTAGCTTCTCTGACTCCTACATTTTCCAGGTATGTTGTGCTCTTGTTCCTTAAGGACCATATCTGAAGTCACCAGGATCAGTTCTCAACTTTGGCCGTACACTGGATTCTCCTGGGGAACTTTAATTCATACTGATGACATGGTCCCACCCCTAGAAATTCTGATTTAATCATCTGGGATACAGTCAGACCTCAGCAGTTTTCAAAGCTCCCCAAGTAATTCTAATGTAGAGTCACTATTGAGCAGCACACAGACTTAAACTCCTTCTTGAGCTAAGCCTGCACCTTTTGCTGAGAAAGTCCTAGCTTTCTTTGGGGAAGCGGGTGCTAATACCCCTTTCTTACCATCAGGGCAACCCAGGGCAATTGGAGCAGAATCTTGTTCCTGGATGTTAAAGCTTCAATTGCCAAATTCAAAGACTCTGTTGGTAATAATAATCATTACTACTGAGGAAGAACTTACTTTGTGTCAGGCACTGCACTAAATACACTAAAACCCTGGATTGCAAGTAACTTGTTCTGCAAGATGCGCAAACATTTCTAATAAATTTTAACTTGATAAACAAGAGGTGTCTTGCAATAAGAATACTACACGATACCAAACATCACACGATCACAACTGACCCAATGGTTCTCCTCTCTCTTGCTGCGAGATTGTGGGTGATTGTCTCCCATGGTCTGATGCTCAGTCTCAAGTCACAGTGTTTGAAATCAGAAACCATTGATTTTTCAGAACATCAGAAGGTGCTCACAACTGGCACTAGTAGATTCTTTGTCACTTCAAGGCATCTATGGACAGTCCTTTTCTTTTCCATACAAGAGTAAACTTAGGAATGCCTTGCTTCATTCTAGGTCAGGCTGCCTACTGATATAAACCCTTTTCTCTGTGGCCTTATTTCCAGTTACATTAATACAGTGTATGAAAGAGTTTATTTTTAATACCTTATATTAAACTTTATTATAAAACTTTTATTTAAAACTTTATTTTTTATAAATAAACTTTATAATAGTTTATATTAATACAATTTAATACTATAGTGTAGATAACATCCATGAAAGCATATACAATGGCCCCCATGCAAAAAAAGATTGAAAAGAGAGGCAGTAAGATGAAGGAGATGATTACAGTGAAAGTTAGGAAGGAAATCATCGACAAATGCAAACAAAGTATGCTAGTGGCTGAAATGGCAAAATTTTATAGGAAGTCTACATCAACCATACTAAAGAAGCTAGATGCAGCAAAAGGAGTCATGAGAAGATCAAAACAATGGCCACGTGTTCTGGAAAATGAAGAAAAGTTGCTTCTGGTTTGGGTAAACAAGGAGCAACTAGCAGGTGATACTGTAACCAAGAACTTTATCTCCAACAAGGCAAAAGCCCTTCTATGCTGACCTCATAAGTAAATGGCCAGGTACGTCAACAGAAAAATAAGATGGCTTCAAGGCAAGCAGGGGATGGTTTGATAATTTTAAGAGGAGAAGTGGCATCCATAGTGTTTTGAGGCATGGAGAAGCTGTGAGTTCAGATGCTAAGATGGCTGAGGCATTCTCCATTGAGTTCCAGAAGCTCATGGTTTCTGAGTATTACCTGCCAGAACAAGTTTTTAACTGAGATGAGATGGAGCATTTTTGGAAAGTGATGCCAAAAAGGACCTATATTACAAAAGAAAAGAATGCAATGCCCAGTCACAAGCCCATGAAAGACTATCTCACCCTCCTGTTTTGTGCTAACACAAGCAGGGATTTCAAAGTCAAGCCCCTGCTCATGTATCATTCCAACAATCCATGAGTCTTCAAGAAATCCAAGGTGCAGAAGAGCCAGATAAACATTATGTGGAGATCCAATAGCAAGGCTTGAGTCACTATTATCTTGTTTGTTGAGTAGATCAAGGTCTTTGGTCCTGCAGTGAAGAAATACCTTTTAGAAAAGAATCTGCCACTCAAAGTCTTGCTGGTTATGGAGAATGCTCCTGCTCATCCTCCAGACTTTGAGGGCAACTTACTAGAGCAGTCTGAGTTCATTAAAGTCAAGTTCCTTTCTCCCAACACCACTCCAATCCTCCACCCCATAGATCAGCAGGTCTTTTCAAACTTTAAAAAGTTTTACACTGAAGCACTATCTCAGTGATGTTTTGAGGTGACCAAAGGAACAAACCTTACCCTTCAAGGGTTCTTGAAAATTCATTTCCACATTATGAACTGCCTCAAGATCATTAATAAATCCTGGGATGGGGTCACTAAGAGAATGCTCAATTCTGCATGGAGAAAACTGTGGTCTGATTGCATTCTTATACATGACTTAAAGGGGCGTGCTCATGACAGGCTTTGTCAATGAAACTGTATCCTGGGGAAGACCATGGGACTGGAGGTGAATGAGGACAATATTCAAGATCTGGTGGAGGAACATGGCCAGGAGCTGACCACTGACAAACTGATGGACCTGCATCACAAGCAATAGCAAGAGGTTATGGAGGAGATCTCATCTGCAGAGGAGGAGAAAAAGGCAGAAGAATCCCTCACTTCAAGTGAGATTAGGGAGATTTGTAAAATGTGGGAAACAGTGCAAAATTTTGTAGAAAAGCACCACCCAAATAAGGCTGTAGCAGTGCAAGGAATGAATCTGTTTAAGACAATGCAATGTCACGTTTCTGCAAAATCCTCAAAAGGAGGCAAAAGCAAGAGTCATTGGATAGATTCCTTGTTAAACTTTCATGAAAAGAAAAAGATTTCATTGAGCAGAGAGCAATGATTCCATTAGTGAAAGTGAAAGTCATCCTACACAATAAACCTCCTCTCTCGTCTCCCTCACACGAGCCATAAAGGTTTTCAAAGGTAATTGTAAGTTAATTTATTTATAGTTCTTTATATTTTGTATTTTCTTTATTATTTTGTATTATATTACAGTATTGTAATCATTTTATATGAATGTTTTAGGGCTGTAAAATAAATCATCTGAGTTTCCATTATTTCTTATGGGGAAACTTGCTGTGACATAAAATGCTTAGGATTTCAAGCATGTTTCTAAATGAATTATGCTTGCAAATCAAAGTTTTACTGTATTTTGTAGATATTATCCCTTTTAAGCCTCAGCAGCACCCTGTGAGACAGGTATTATTATTCTCTTCCCCATTTCCAAGATGAAAGCTCAGAGTTTATGTAACTTAGCCAAGTTACACAGTTCCTAAAAGGCAAAACTATATTCTACTGTGGCTGATCCCAAAGCCTGAGCTCTTTAACAATCATGCCATGCTGTCCAACTTAGGGCTTGCCAGCAGCCTACACATGGTTTTATTTCTGTAAAGCAGATTATATAATTTCAATGCCACTGGAAAAAATAGAGTTATGTTATCTGGTGGTTAAGAGAAAGAGCTCTGGAGCCAGACAGCCAGGGTTCCAATCCCAGCCCCATCACTCTTGGCCTGGGTGAATTTGGGCAAGCCACTGGACCTTCATCAATTTCAATTTACTTTCTCCTGACGGGAGCTAATAATAGTACCTAGACCATAAAGTTGTGGTGAGAAGTAAATGATATTAGCAGATTGAAAACCCATTCACAATGCTTGACTTACACTACTTAATGAACAGTATATTAATTTTTTTATCATCATCATCATCATTATTACTATGCATTCAGAAAGACAGGGGATTTGTCCTTAGACTTTGTTCCCACAGATGAGGATATGCCTAGTTTTTACTTTTGTTTGTGACACTTAACAACCCATTTATTACAAACATGCTATTAAATATAGGCCTCCAAGTCAATACGTGTATAGAGAAATAGGACAAGTATCAAGAAAAAGAAGATATGGGGATATGGATCCAAAGGATCCTCTTTTCTGATGGTTCAGTAATCTACCATCAAATTTGCACTTCAGAAAGAATAAGCCAAGGGAGCTAATTCTACTCTCCTACTAGAATTGACGTCTTATAAATTTACCTTGGAGAAATTTATAATCCAGGTCAGACAGCTATCCAAGATACACATACCACCAAACAAATCTCCATAAAGAGTCTCAGTATCCATGAGAAAAAATAAAGATGGTATTATAACTTTATAATAATGAAAACTAAACTATTCCCTAGAAGGGGAGTGGAAGGTAACTGGAAGTTACTTGAAATTGCAGGGATAGGGCAATCTTTCTAGAAGACCTACAACATTTGGCACATTGACATACGCAAGTATAAATTTCATAAGAGCTTTATTATCACAGTAATGAGAATTCAGAACAACTTACCTGTACTTTAAACTTCTAAATTATTGTTTCAAGAGCCTTTCTTCATAGGTTTTCTTATTATTATCTCACCTCTAAGTATAATTTCAACTGTGAAATAAAGAGTGTGGAAGGGGAAGATGTTCTGAATATTTAGAAAATTCAAAAGCCCATATATTCCACCTGGGGTGCTCTGATCTGCTCATCCTAAATTGGCTGTTGGATCAAGCTTTGTTCCCTATGGTCTGTCAGCTATACTCTTAGTTTGCTGCTTAATTGATCCACACATGTAGATATATGTCTGAGTGTTAGGATATTTTACATTTTAGGGGGGGAAAAGAACAAGAGGTCTTAGCAATGTGTCTGATCCAATTATACCAGCCCATAGAAAAGCAAAGAAAGGTTCAAAGAACTCCACATTGGGAGAGGAGTCCAGAATAACTTTATTGGTGGTGTTGAAGAGCTGAGCTAAGTCAACTCAATGAGCCATTAAAGGAGGAAGGGGAAAGAAATAGGATGATAAAGATGCATCTTAATCCCAAATGTACTCATCACAGAAATCCTGTTTTTTCCATATGGACAATACCCATCTGCCACTCATTTTTATTTTTTT
>NC_043708.1:91648560-91651059 GCF_006229205.1 Suricata suricatta
TGTTGCTGTCCAATTTTCCCAGCACCACCTGCTAAAGAGGCAGTCTTTTTTCCATTGGATACTCTTTCCTGCCACTCATTTTTAAATCGTGATAAGAGCTATTAAGACAGACAGGACCTTTACCTGGAACACCATTAACAAAAACTCTTAACCAAGAGATGGGGGCAAGGGATTCTGACCATACATTTATCTTTTTTAGCTAAATGCATATGCTCAGGAAGCAATTATGTCCAAAGGTTATCTTCAAAAAACATATACGCACATTCTGCTCTTAAACTAAATATATGCTACAAGGTGATCATCTATATGGAAAAGTCAACACACACACACACACACACACACATACACAATTCTTTTTCAAAGAAGCTTACTTTTCTGAAACTCAAGGATGCAAATACAACAAGGTAATATTAGAGCACTTTTATAGGACTGAAAAATCAACAAGTTCTTTTTTTATTTAAATAGTTTATTACCAAGTTGGTTTTCATATAACACCCAGTGCTCTTCCTTGCAAGTGCCCCCCTCCATGACAATCATCCCCTTCCCCTACCCTCCGCCCTCCTCAGCCCTCAGTTTGTTCTCAGCAGGGGAAAAGGGGGGGAAAGAGTTGGGAAAAGAGAGTGAGACAAATCAACAAGTTCTTTTAATAAGTTAATTCTTATTTCTAAAGTATTCAATATCTGGCTTATAATTAAATAAGACTTTTTACAAAATTCAATTTTGACTTCTTAGTCATTTACCTCTCTCTTCTTTAGGTATTTGGGATTGTCAAGGAAGAGACATTGTTTCTCCTCTGTCCCTTATCTTCCAAAATAAGATGCTAGAAGTTATTCAAAACCACAAGCCAAAAACTTACATGTGGGCTGGTTTAAAACTCTAAGATCTTTGAGAACAGCACCTACAGTCAATGAGAGCACTGAGGAAGTCCATTTAAGAAGACGTCTTCATGCATTTGGGGTGCTATAACAAAACACCATAAACTGAATGGCCTATAAACAAAAGGAGTTTATTTCTTAAAGCTCTGGAGGCTAAGAAGTTTAAGATCAATATGCTAGAAGATCCATGTCTGGTGTGAGCCTGCTTCCTAGTTCATAGACGGCCATCTTTCTGCTGTGTCCTTACACAGTGGTTAGAGCAAAAGGAGTTCTGTGGAACCTTCTTGTATAAGGGCACTAATCCCATTCATTATGACTCCACACCTGTGATCTAATCACCTCCCACCTCTTAATAATATTATATTGAAGGTTACAACTTCAACACATGAATTCTGAGAATGATATAAACAATTAGTCTATAGCATTCCATTCCTGTCCCTAAAAAATTCATGTCCTTCTTGCATGCAAAACAAATTTATTCCATCCCAATAGCTTCAAAAGTCTTAATTCATTCCAGCATCAACTCTAAAATCCAAGTCCAAAGTCTCATCTAAATGTCATCTTATTCAGATATTGATGAGACTCAAGGTATGATTCATCCTGGGGCAAAATTCCTCCCCAGCTGTGGAATTGTGAAACCGAATAAGTTTGTGCTTCCAAAATACAATGGTAGGATGAGCACAGGATAGATATAACCATTTCAAAAGGGAGAAATAGAAAAAAGAAAGGAGTAACAAATCCCAAGTAAATTCAAACTGTAAGGCAAATCCCAAATCTTAAGGCTTGAGAACAATTCTCTTTGACTTGATACTGCCTTCCAAGCCCATGGGGCAGAAATCCCACCCTCAGACCCACTGGGTGATGGCCCTACCTCTGTAGGTTTTCTAGGAAAAAGCTAGGTACCCATAACTTTGGGAAGCTCTGCCCTGAGGCAGCTTTGTACCCCACAAAGCTCTCCAGGACTAGAGCCCTAAACTAGAGCCAGGAAGCTCCATCCTTTGAAGTATCAGTGGAGGCAGCTATGTTTCCCTGGCTCCTCTAGGTACAGCTCACACAGCACTAGGACCTACCAGAGAGGCACATGGGGTGCCAAAGAACAGAGAGGAGAAGTATGGGAGCAGAGATTGTAAGGGGTGCTGGGGAGCCTACAGAGGTCACATAGGCACTGACTCCCTCCTCCTTTGTATTATTCGACTGCCTTGAACAACAGCTCCTGGCTTCTGTTTAGATGGCTGACTCATCTCATTATCAAAGGTGGTTTGGCCTCTCTGATAATGTTCTGTTAAAATATACATTCTCATTTTTTTACTATATGGATAGGCTGGGAATTTTCCAAATCTATAAACTCTGCGTCTTCTCTGATTTTTTTTCACTCTTTGATAAGAGTCCCAATTCCTGTTCAGACTCAGTCTCAAACTCAAAGATACAACCTCAGAAACTAAGTTTCTAAAAATAAAGACAAACGAAAAATGAATAGTCCAGTGAAGAAAAGGGCAGAAGACCTGAATAGACACGTCTCCAAAGAGGACATCCAGATGGCCAACAGGCACATGAAACGATGCTCAGCGTCACTCATCATTAGGGAAATACAAATCAAAACCACACTGAGATACCATCTCACATC
>NC_043708.1:91651159-91666686 GCF_006229205.1 Suricata suricatta
AGAAACCTAATGGAAGACCTGGGGGAGGGGAAGAGGGAAAGAGAGTTGGGGAGAGAGAGGGACACCAAACTTGAGAGACTAATGAATGCTGAAAATGAACTGAGAGTTGAAGGGGAAGGGGGAGGGGAGAAAAGAGGTGGTGGTGATGGTGGAGGGCACTTATGGGGAAGAGCACTGGGTGTTGTATGGAAACCAATTTGACAATAAACTATTTAAAAAAATAAAAATGATAACTTAAACAAAATAAATATTTAAAAAAAAGACAAAGGCAAAGGCATGATTCAATGAAATGAATTCTGTGAGAGGCTAAGAAAATAACAAAGGTAACTTAGATTGTGTGGCTGAATCCAAGAATGTAGTCCTCAATAGCTAGATTCATGGTGGGATAGCTTATAATTCTGTGGAGATGACACAGTTCACTTAAAGAGAATTAAGTGCAGTGTTTCATAATTGGGCTTGTCATAAAAGTTTCATGGTTAGAGGTTCACAGATACAAGCTTTGGCAGGAAGCTGTTGTGAATTGCTCACTAAGAACAATTCATAGCCTTAACAACTGAACAGATAGGTCTACTTTCTTCCATGAATGCTGTATAGCCTAACCAAAAATTACCCTCAGGTATGGCAAGTCTTCTAATTCTGAATAAAGGTTGTGTGATGGTGATTTTGCCATGATTCTAATTGAAAAAAAAATAAATTACATATGGAGCTTACAAATTAAGTCTATATTAGCACATACTCTCTTCCTTTTCACCAAAAATCTTTCTTTGTCCCCCTCCCCCTCTTATGGGGCTGCCTTTTCAGGGACCAATATATATTTAAAAATAAGAGAAGACAACTGTGTGTTGCAGATATTTAATTGAGGCTTCATACTTTTTCAGGACCTGGATTTAGCAATGATACTCCCAGAGCAGTCAGGGTGGGGTGGAGGGTAGAGGTAGACACAAATAAAATTTGTGAAATAAACTAGATTTCAACAATCATTGATTCTTTCTACAAGGAGCTGCTGGGGCATGATTGGTCCTACTTATTAATCATTTCACACATGTCCATCCAGTGGATTAGTTCTTTTATTTTTAAAAATGTTTATTCATTTTTGAGAGAGAGAGAGAGAGAGAGACAGTGAGTGATGAAAGAGAGAGAGAAAGAGAGAGTCAGAAAGAGAGGGAGACACAGAATCTGAAGCAGGCTCCAAGCTCTAAGCTGTCAGCACAGAGCCTGACACAGGCTTGAACCCACCAACTGTGAGATCATGACCTGAGCCAAAGTCGGATGCTTACCTGACTGAGCCACCCGGGCGCCCTCATCCAGTGGATTAGTTCTAAGTAGAAAACAGTTAAAATCTAGTTCCAAGTAAAAAAAGAAAGGTCACATCAGTTTGGGTCTGTTTATAGGAATGATGCCTATGTTCTCTCATAAACCTTTTTGCTTATGTATAGTGATCCCAGTCCTCTTCAGAGCAGTCCCCAGTATTCCTTGAGGGATCCATATACACATATTTTGTTTGTTTCTTTTTTTGCACTTTGTCTTAAATCTTTCACCTCATTTAATTCCAGATCATGGTGTATCTTAGGCTTAGCAGATGTTTATTACTTTCCTAAATACTTTATAAACTTCCATGTGAAGTGGGTATGGGCTGAGAATTCTTGGAAGACATGAATGTTTTCTACATACTTCTTAGGGAAGCAGAAATTACAAAGATTTAAGTTGCTTAAAATCTTACTAGATGAGATGGTTTCTCCTGCATCATACATTTTCATTTGCTAATATGTCTAATTAATGTGGAAGGTGGGAATGTAGGTTAACTAAGGAAACAATTAACTTTGGGGGTAATTAATAGGCAAAATTGCCATCAGTAAATTGATAATTACTTTCTTTTACTATGCACAGAATCTGCTCTCAGGATCTGCTATGACCCGAATGTGGCTGGTACCTGGGCCACCTCTAGCCCACATGCAGTGTGCTATTGACTACTCTTTCTGATGTCTGTGCCCATTGGCAGACAGGCAGGGACCTCTCCTAGGGAGCCTGGCTGCAAGGTCTGAATTTCTTATCCTGAGCCTCTGGGTCTCATGTCCCCTTTTATTCTCTCTCTGGCTTCCACCCCAATTATACATTAGGATTAGGCTAGAGCAGAGTGTGTGTGTTTCCATGCTCTAGGCTGGTAGGGCACCAAATCGCTCTGGGCAGTGACTGGACTACCTCCCCCCTCAGTGGAACGTTGGTGGTTTTCCAGCAGTTGCTTCCCAATCCCTGGTCTCAAAGCCAAGCTTCTCAAACTTAGGGGCAAGCCTACCTCTATTGTGGCCTTAACTCGACAGCCTTGGTTGTCAAGCCCAGCTCTTCTTTCCTGGGTCAGTTTGGTTATATTGATTCAACACCTTTTCAAGAGCTTTCAATTAGAGCTGTTCTCTAAAATTAAAAAAAAAAAAGTACTAAAAGACTAGGTACTAATGGTCATGGTATTTTTTATTATAAAAGCTACTCTCTTTTTACATCAATTTTTAAAAAAATCAAGTATTCATTTTTTCCTCCTCAGATTTAGATTACTACATGCTTTATTTTTACACATCTAATGGAATATGAAAATTCAGTTTATAAGACAGCAATTTAAATGCTCACATAGGGTAGAGTTCTTATACTAATATATTTCAAACTTTGGTGTATCATAGAATCACCTGGTTTGCTTTTTTTTAATTTGTTTTATTAATTAAAAAAATTTATATCCAAGTTAATTAGCATATAGTGCAACAATGATTTCAAGAGTATTTTCCTTAATGCCTCTTACACAGTTAGCCCATACCCCCTCCCACAACCCCTCCAGTAACTCTCTGTTTGTTCTCCATATTTAAGAGTCTCTTATGTTTTTGTCCCCCTCCCTGTCTTTATATAATTTTTGCTTCCCTTCCCTTATGTTCATCTATTTTGTATCATAAAGTCCTCATATGAGTGAAGTCATGATATTTGTCTTTCTCTGACTAACTAATTTTGCTTAGCATAATACCTTCTAGTTCCAGCCACATAGTTGCAACTGGTAAGATTTCATTTTTTTTTTTATTGCTGAGTAATACTCCATTGTACACATATACCATATCTTCTTTATCAATTCATCTGTCAGTGGGCATGTGGGCTCTTTCCATACTTTGGCTGTTGTTGGTAGTGCTGCGATAAACATTGGGGTACATGTGTCCCTTTGAAACAGCACACCTGTATCCCTTGCATAAATACCTAGTAGTGCAATTACTGGGTTGTAGGGTAGTTCTATTTTTAGTTTTTTGAGGAATCTCCATACTGTTTTACAGAGTGGCTATACCAGTTTGCATTCCCACCAGCAGTGCAAAAGAGATCCTCTTTCTCCATGTCCTCGCCAGCTTCTGTTGTTGCCTGACTTGTTGATTTTAGCCTTTCTGACAGGCGTGAGGTGGTATCTCATTGTAGTTTTGATTTGTATTTCCCTGATGATGAGTGATACTGAGCATTGTTTCATGTGCCTGTCGGCCGTCTGGACGTCTTCTTTGGAGGAGTGTCTATTCACATCAATTTAATTAATTTATTTATTTAAAAATTTTTTAATATTTATTTTTGAGAGAGAGTGTGAGAGAGAGAGGAAGCATTAATGGTGGAGAGGCATAAAGAGAGAGGGAGACACAGAATCTGAAGCAGGCTCCAAACTCCGAGCTGTCAGCACAGAGCCCGACGTGGGGCTTGAACCCACGAACCGTGAGGTCATGACCTGAGCCTAAGTCGGACACTTAACTGACTGAGGGTGCTCCTATTCACATCAATTTTAAAGGTAAGAAACTTGCCGTACAGAGAATACAGGGAAGTAATATAGAGTATATTTTTACTAAGACTATTGAAAGCATAGTAGAAAGGGCATGGACTCGGATTCAACAAGGCTGAGGTGAAATCTGAGTGCCACTGTTTATTAGCTACATATCCTTGGATGTGTTACATAATCTTTCTGACCCTGTATCTCTAAAGCTAGGATAATTTAGTGTGAGATTTGTGAGTACTAAATGAATTGTTTGTAATGTGTCCAGTATAACAAATGATGCATAGTATGGCACTCAAAAATTGATAGAAAATCTTATGTCCCCTGGCATGATTAAAAAGCACAATTTTATCCATTACTTAATCTCTTTTACATTAAAACTGATGATCAGTTGTATAAAAAGAATAATTCCCCCTCCCCACCCTGCTCCCACCAAACTACCTGATTATTGTTCGCGAGCCAGCTTATCCACCCAGGTTTTGTCCTGGAGCCCTGCTCATGTGGTCTGTTCCAGTCCTGAATGTCCTCTACTACATCCACCCATGTTTCCTGAAGACCTGGCATATTGTACGAGTCTTTGTCCTTTTTCACTGCTGGAAATACCTTCCCCTCTGGCTTCTTTTGCTCACTTTCAGTAATCTTTCTACCTGTGTGGTTTCTCAGTTTCATTACTTCCCTTGCCCCTTCCACCTGTCTGAATTTCATCTCCGATTTGAGATATTGGGTGAAACATGAAGGAGATACTTTTAGGATCTCTGTACTTAGTTTCAAGCACTAAATTAGAGAAGGACATCTTCAAAAATGTGTGGGCAAGCTGACTGTGCCTTATTATATCTGTTATAATGCTTGCAAAATTGTTTGCATTATGAAAAACTGGCTTACTTGTAAATGATGTTCTTTTTAAAAAATATTTATTATTTTGAGAGAGAGAGAGCATGAGCAGGGGAGGGGCAGAGAGAAGGGGAGATCCAGAACCTGAAGCAGGCTCTGGGCTCTGAGCTGTCAGTACAGAGCCTGATGCAGGGTGTGAACCCGCAAACAGTGAGATCATGACCTGAGCTGAAGTCTGGACACTTAACTGACTGAGCCACCCAGGCACCCCGTAAATGATGTTTTTATGGGAAGGGGGACAACCAGAGATAATCCTAAAAGGTTTGTATAAAATATTTTCCATTTGCTCTTCCAAATCACCTTACTTTACCCTGACCTTTGCTTCAAAAGTTTGACTTTGGAGTTCCTGGGTGGCTCAGTCGGTTAAGTGTCTGGCTTCCAGCTTTGGCTCAGGTCATGATCTCACAGATTCGTGGGTTTGAGCCCCGCGTTGAGCTCTGTGCTGACAGCTAGCTCAGAGCCTGGAGCCTGCTTCGGATTCTGTGTCTCCCTCTCTCTCTGACCCTCCTCTGCCTGTGCTGTCTCTCTCTCTCAAAAATAAATAAAAAACATTAAAAATAATTTTAAAAAACCCCAAAAGTTTGACTTTGAAAAGGGGCTACATCCATTTGGATCTCTTTCTCTGCAGTTTCCATTTGGATTTCACCAATGAAAAGATTGTCAGGAAAGAGAGAGTAGGAGATAAAGAAAGGTTGGGATATTATTACTCTGCTCCCTTTTTGTTGGGGCCATGGGTTGATAGTCCTTATTGTTCCTCTTCTGAAGTTCATATCGCCTATCATTCCAAAGCTATAGCTAAAACTTCTGTTTTGGAAATGTCTCCTTGCTCTGTTAGGCCCTTGGTCTCTTTATTAATGGTGTGTCATCTATCGCTTGGGTGCTTTACCAACCCCTGATGGTTTTCTTGAGCTGTCCACACTCCTGTAAACAGTCCCTTCACTGAACTCTTTCAGTAACACCATTTTGATAAATAAGTGGTGACTCTCTCGGTATGGACAGAACACCCAGGTGCTCTAGATACATGATAGAAAGAAGGTACTTCAGGATATTCTAGGGTAACCAAAAGGCAGAGTTGAGGTAGAGCTTGAATGCTGTCTATTAGCTGAACTTTAGCAGCATAGGACATCCAGCAGGCATTGAAAGACAGTTTCAGCAATCAAAGTAAATCGATTGAAGCCCAGTTCATTCTAAACAAGCAAACAAACAAACAAATAGCTGGTTTGGTGATGGTGCTGCTTTAAACAAAGCTTGGGATCCAGTGGTAAATCTGGTTTGACTGCCCACCTGTTCAGTCTTAACTCTAGCCAGAGGGAACAGGCCATAGTTTGTGCTGTTTAGTTTGCATTCAGATTCAGTCTCAGTCTAGTGAAATCCCCTCACTAACTGAATTTAGCAAATGACAGTTTGTAGTGTTTGGGAGGGACAGTGGATTCTCTTTCAATAATGGGTTTATGTTTTAAGAAAAGAAACTGTTGATTCAGATCCTTATTTTACTTTTATAGCTTAAAAAATTTTTTAAATTCATAAAGGACAGCTAAAGGGACTTCAGGGGATAGATGGTCAAAATTGTCCCAGGACTGGTAGAAATCTTGATATGGTTCTGCCACAGTTTGCCCAAATAGACTATTTTTAAAGATACTAATTTAGAACACCACTTAAGGATGTCATGGCATACCTGAAGTCTCTTATGATGGAATGCAAATATCTGAAGCCTTTATTTGAGCAATTTAAGTAAAATATGATTTTGAGGAACTATCCTGGAAATTTAATTAAAATAATATTTTAAGATTAAAAATTAAAAATAATTTTAAAATTATTTCATTTGTTTACTAATAGGATATCATAAAAATTAGGTCCTTTGAAACAGAATATGATATTTACAATTTTAACATTTCATCAAACTAGCCTAAAAGAACATGAAGATGACTCCTTCTGAGTTGAGTCTTAGTAAGACTCAAAGAATCCTCCTGCTGAGCTAAAGTGTAATAAATACTATAATAGTTAATAAGAACATGAGTAATACATCTGCCAGGCACAATGCTAGGCTCTTTACATTATCTTCAGTCCAAGAACCTGTGAAGTAGTTATTATTTGCAGTTTACAGAAAAAGAACCTGGAACCTAAGTAACTTGCAAAGGCTTCAGCAATTGTAAATGACAGAATGGGCCTGGAGCATGGAGTGGCTCAATTCAGATGTCTATGCCTTACCACTGACCAGCACTTTCTGTATGACCAGGACAAAAATCAATAGTCAAATCCGTGGGAGAGAATAATTTCCTTAGAATTTATTTTCTGTTTCTCAGAAAGATGTTTTCCATAAGGGATCCTCTAATTCATAAAGTATTTCAATTAGGATGACTGGAAGGATAGTTCAGATTAGAAGTCTCACCCTCATGTTTAATATATTTTTCATCATTGCTCCATTCTAAAAATGAAAAAAGGGCCATTGAGAAGAAGTAAAAAAAAAAATCAAAGGAAATTAAAACACTCCATGTGTTTTGCATTCAGGTACCAGGGCTCACTGAAAAATGCATTTTGACATGAGAAACAAGTCCAGCCACATTCAAGGCTCATTGGCAAACTTACAGCAGATCTGTATTTTTATATGCTGTTATGCTTTGGCCACAGCATCGTATCAGCTACATCATGTCTTAAATTCTCAAGGGAGGGGGTAAATTTGGTCTTTCTTGAATATCCATGGCTGTAACTGATGAATAACTGAATCTATCACGTGTGGCCTTCCTCTTTCTTGTGTTACCAATGTGCAGGGGGAAAGCTAGGTACCATAGATGTGGTTGTCATGGAAACTAGCAGTTGTCCCTGCAAAGGTTTTGACGTCAATACAAAGTTGCTGTTAAAGTACATGCAATTCTGTTGATAGAGATATGATCATAAAGCCCTGGTTTCTTTCTCTGTCCCTTAAAACAAGGGTATCAAGTTCTTTTCCTTTTCACACCTTTTAGAAGGTTGTTGCCACAGGAACCCATAATCCTAGGGAAAGAGGTATATGTTTAAAACACATTTGGGAGCAAATGGTATACATCTAAAGCCAGTCAAGTGGCTAACAGATAAAAACATCTTGAAGAAAATATACTAGGAGGGTCAGTGAGAAAAATAGACTTTATTTTTGTCCCATTTCATAGACCTGTCTTTGCCTTCAAAACAGTATTTGCGAATATAAAAGATGAACATATTTATAACCTGGGATCCTTTAAGAGGCTCTTAAGGGGCCTGGTTAGGAGCAAATGGATCTGGTCCCTTTCATCTACTTTGACTTCTCTTGTTCTGTTGTGAGTGTGAGGGGTGATGAATGTACTAATAGCGAGAGGGCAAGGTTCTGGGAGACACAAGAAATAAGCTGCATCTTAATGCAAATACACTTAGGGCTGGAGTGACATCTAAAAAGCTATCTTGGATAATAAAAACCTTTCATAGAAGGTTTCTAGGAAAATACACAATACAGGATGGAACATATTACTTGTTTTCTTTTAAAAGTCCTCTTAAGAATCTGTGATCAACATCCATTTTATCTCTGAAGGGGTTGGAGTCTTACTGGAACTGGAGGGGAAGAGTATTCAGTTTCCCACCTTCTTGGGGCAGCCTGGTGCTGACCACCATCTTCTCTTTGGACAGTGACCAAGTGGACAAAACCGTACTGGGCTGGGAGGAGCTGGAAGACTCAATTTTTAGAATGACTTCTGGTTTCTAGTGGCTATGCTGGAACTGATGTTTTTTCTTTTAAAAGACTGATGGTCTCCACTGGTTAATTCGATGTGAAAGTGGGGATAAGCATGTTGAATGGCAGAGGGTCTCTTTCCAGTTGATACAGGAAATGAGATATGTAAGTGCTCCAAAATACTTCAAGGTTGAAGGAAAGGGCATTTTTTTTCCTTCCCACTTTCATATTCTTAGGATATTAGTGGTTCATGGGATATTAGGAGGTTGGGGGACATGAGGTGGGAGATTGACTCAATAAAATGAGGTATCAGTTTGATTTTGATGATTGACAACTTTGGGATTCTTCCTCAAATTGTCCCCTCTTCTCCATGCCCACTGTCAGTTTACCACTCAGATCACTGTCATCTTTTGCTTGAACTACAACAACGGACTTCTAAGTCATCTCTCTGATTCTACCCTTTCCCTTTCAAATAGTTCTCTTTATTGCATTCAAAGCACCCAAACTTAAAGCTCATAAAAGCCTTTTCATTGTATTTAGGAAAAAGTTCAGAATCTTCACCTGACCCTCTAGACTCACAATTACTTACCTTTTCCGTCTTAACTCTCATGCTCCCTCCGCCCTTTTCTTCCCTTAGCTTTATTGAAAAATAATCCCTTGGTACCATTTGACCATGAGGGACATCTCTGACTTTCTTGAACAGCTATGCTTTCTTTTATCCCAGGACCCTGATGCATGTTGCTCCTTCTGTCTTAAGTAATCTTTCTTTCCTTGAACCTTTACCCACCGTCTGGCTCCAAGTAACCTAGCTGACTTTTACTTATCTTTCAGGATTCTGTTTAAATGGTAAATCCTTAAGGACTATTCTCCAGGCTATGTTAGGTCTTGTTGAGTGTCTATGGCAATTTTACTTCTCCTGGGCCCCGCCCCCCTCCGCATCGCAGCTGTAGTGACTAGGTTAAGGTCCCTCTATCCCACTAGACTGAAAGCCTCTGAGGAAAGATATCATATCTGTCTTGTTCCCTGCATGTGTATAATAAATATTTGCAGACTCTATGGCTGGCTCATCGTGGAGGCAATATCGGTGATGTTTTATAGCCTGGATTGGCCTTCTTTCCCATTAACTCTTCTCTTGGTATATATACCTCCTGATTCTAGGGCTTGCTTAGGGCACAGTTACATTTATGGTGAAAATGGCAAAATTATACCTATGGCTCATTCTTTGATGGGTCATGAAAAAATGGCTTGCCTAAAACCATTATACATGTATACATATACATACACATGCACATATAAATATACATATACATAGATTTTTTTTTGTCACCAAAAAAGCTGGATAAAAAACAAAAGATACAGTCAAATTTGCTATTTGGCTAGATGTAAGAAAATAAAAACCTACCCCATTAAATTCACTGAATTTGTTCTTTAAAAAACAATCCCTGAATTCAGGCAATCCAGTTTGTGTAGACCCAGTGAGAAAGGGATCAATATCTGGTTTTTGAGAGATGAGACTGTATGTACTGCAGATTCAAAACCAAAAATCCATATAGTCAGCTACAATTCAAGGGAGCCACTGCAGGGCTGTTGGTCACAAAAAGAAGGAGCATTATACCTGCATGAGCATTCTGATTCTTTGTTGGAATGAAAAATGGAAGAGAAAATTACTTATTTCAATATTCTCTTATAATGAGAAACTAAAGAAAAGGGAAGTTATTCATGGAACAGTTTTTAATAATACCAACCTGAACAGGAAATTCGTTTATTCATTCAAAATCTTCCTGAATACCTGTTTTGTGTGTCACACAGTTACAACAGGATAGTGAAGACTACTTGTGATCCAGCAGGGAGATGAGGCAAGGTCACAAGGAGTAGCTCATTAGAGGCAGGAGCAGGGGGTGAGCCAGGGTCTGAAGGTCTGGCCACAGTCCCGATAGCAGGAAGGAAGGATATGGAAGTCCAGTGCATTGGGTGACTGAGAGGATTTCCAGGTAAAAGTGGTTTGGGGGTTTATCTCTGAAGGATGATGGCATTAGGTAGAGAGTAAGGAGTGGAGGTACCTCCTAGCAGGAGAAATTATGTGAATAAACTCTTGGAGGATAGAAGGCATATGGTAGGACATATGAATGCAAACTAATTTTCCCTTTGGAAAACAGTCTAGGCTGTTTAAGCCATGATCAGTCTGGATTCCTGCCAGGCCAGCTATAGATTCTTTCTGTGCATTCTCCCTTGAGGGGTCCGACCCATGAAGCCATGTGAAATGGTGTTGAGGCTCATAGTTCAGGCCTCTTTGCTTGCCTTCTCAGACCCTTGCTACCCACTGCTCAGATCCCAGAGCCTACGTTCTGTTCAGTGTGGGAAGAATATTTGTCTTTTTCCTTCTGTAAAGGTGATCTCCTTTCCTGCCTGTTATGAGAGTTTCCCTACCCCTGAAGAGGAATAGTCAGGGTTTGGCAGGAGAAGTAGACCAGTCCTTGTAGGAATTTTAGTACTTATTATATTTAGCCAGGGTATGAATGATCTAATCCTGTGGATTAGTATTGTTAATTTTACAGAAGAGGGAATTGAGATCCAGAATTGTTACCCAAAGTCACAAAACTAGAAAGGGCAGAACTAGAACTTGAAACCAAATTTGCTTGATGCCAAAACCATGTGCCTAATACAAAGCTCTACTATTTTGAGAGTGCTTTATCTCTTCCTTTAAATATTTTTCTAATTTTTAAACTTTATATGAAAAATATGCTCATTTTAGACAAGTTGGAAAGCACAGAAAAATATAAAAGAATAGAAAAACTCATTATCAAAAATATATTCCCCAAAGGTCTTTTTTATTACAATATTGGCATACATTCCTCTAGTATCATGTATAATGTTTCATGTAGTTGAATTTATGCTAGTTAATATAAATGTTTTCCTTAATGGCACAAAATAGGCATTTCCCTGTACACTTAGTTAATCTCAGTTTTAACAGATACAAACATTTTATTGCTTAGATGTGTCATAAATTTTCTTAACCATTCACCTTTTATTGGAATTTTTGGGTGTGTCCAGTTTTTTTATCATCATAAATAAAACTAAAATGAACATACACATGAAGATACAAAATGTGCATGCATTTTGATCTATAATTCTCGCAATGAAATGGTATTACTAAGGGGCACCTAGGTGGCTCAATCAGTTAAGCATCTGACTTTGGCTCAGGTCATGGTCTCATGGTTCATGGGTTTGAGTCCTGCATCAGGTTCCGTGCTGACAGCTCAGAGCCTGCAGCCTGTTTCAGATTCTGTGTCTCCCTCTCTCTCTGCCTTTCCCCAACTCGTGTTCTGTTTCTGTCTCAAAAATAAATAACTATAAAAAAATGTAAAAATATATGTTCAAAATGGCATTACTGAGTCAAAAAGATAAGGACAATTTTTAAAGGTTCTTGATGGGCATAAGCTAAATGTACTTCAGGAAAAATTCTTCAATATATGTTCTATCATTTCATGGAAACTTTTTGACAATCAGTTTTCCTATTCAGAGCACATATATTTATTTAAAAAAAAACCCATCTGTCAGTATTGTAAATTCTTCCAATAGGCACATTTTTGTTAATTTCATTTCCGTATATTTAGTATTTTTCTTGATTTATTGAATGGGATTTTCCCTTTTTATTTTCTCTTAACTGCTGCATGTTTCCCTTGTCTCTCAGTGTAGATTACTTATTAGAAATAGTTGATAAAGAAGAAAAGGAAATTTATGGAAATATGCATTGAGATGTGAGACCTCCCTGCAGATGATGGTTCTTTCTTCCCCAAAACCAAAATGGGAGAAGTCGAGGTATGTTTTTGGCAGAAGGCAAAGAGCCAGTGAAGACGCTTGAAAAGGACTGATGATTCTGTGACCACCATGTCTTAGAAATGGACAAAAGGAAAAGTAGAAGCTGAGTGGTAGGTGGATTTACCATGCACAAAATGGAGGTTCCTTTTGTCCTGAGACTTAGAGGAAGGAGAATGCAAAGACAAATGGAGGGCAATGAATGGTAGGGAACTGTGCACTGGGAAATTCCAGTCTCAGCCAAGTTGATCAGCGGCTGACTGAGTAGAGGAGACACAGGGGCTGGGAATGAGAGAAGTGTACAGTAACCACTATGGTGCAGTGGCCAGGGGCATCGCCAAGACTCCCTCATTTCAGCTTCCTGAAACTTGCATCAGATTGGAGCCTGCCCAGTGCCATGTACTGCTGAGGGTCTGACCCCATCGCCACCTACAACACAATTGATTTTAATGAAAACAGAGCATGGAGACTGAACACATGTTGGAAACCTGCATCCAAATGCTGCCAGATATCTGGAGAGAAATTGAAAAATTCATGTAACCATGAGACTGCTTTAAATTATCAGATGTTAGGGAAGCTGAGCATAACCTAAATTTGTCATTCCCTAGTGGTAGGGAAAAGAGGCTTTGATTTCTGTCTCTGATCATTTCTTTCTGAGTTTTGCAAATCTTTTAATAAGGAAATAACTGATCAGTGTAAAAGCTCTCATTATTTGTGGTGAGTTCCAGCATCCAACACCTCAATATTTAATCTGTATAATTCCTGTTAATGTTTTATTCATGCTCACCAGAGAGGTTATGAGGGCATTGTTAATTGCATAATTTTTCCTTTGTCTACATACGAACACTTCTGTTTGTTTCTGACTTGGAGAAGAACTTGGTTTATCTCTCTTTTCTCTCTATTTCTCTCTCTTTTTAGCTTTTCAGGTTGGGCTCATGTCTTAGAATTAAAATCTAGGGTCCATTAGGCGTCATTCATCTGTGAGATGAATTCTATATTCCATCTATTGATTCCATCGTGGGTGAACATTTGCAGGGTTTAGGCAAGCACTAGCTAGTGCTCTAAATAGGACTTACATTATTCCTTCAATATAGGGTGAAAATGGAGGGAAATATCTTCATTTGAACAGCTTGGGGGAAGACGTTTCATATATTAAGAGCTGCTATATGTAATACATATAGTTTTCTGATAAGTGAAATCAAAATAAGTATTCTTCATGATATTGATCCAATGGAATACATTTAATAATTCCAAGTCCATTTGCCTTTGAATGATGCCTTCTGGGATGGAGATATTTTTCAAGTCAGGGACATTTTATGATTATAAATAGAAAGTAGACCTATTTTTTTGTGGTGAGTTTCCTAGAAATTGTGAAAAAGGTGTTAAGGGAAGATTGTAGCTCCATTATAGCCCTGAAAAGAATCTTGACAGTTTCAGTCTCTGATAATATGTGTACCTCAGGGTGTCTTATTTATATGGATCCCTATTAGTAAGCTATCTCCTAACTGTCTTTTCATTGTAAAATCCCATGGCCTTTGTCTAGTTCATATCCTTAGTTTTTATATGCATTTTGCTCTAAGCCCATGCTGTCTGTGACATTGCACCACCCTAACTTTATTCCTCCTTTATGAGTAGTCTTTTTTCTCAGTCTCCTTTGATGGCTTCTTTTGTTCCTTAATGTGAGTGTTCCTTAAGGATCAGAGGTGGCATTCTGCCTTTGCCCTTTTAAAATCTCTGTCTTAGTGAGTTCCTTCATTTTCTTGGCCTCTCTCAACATCTCTATTTAGATACTGATCTCTGAGCTCTCATTTCATGCCTCTTGGGATTTCCACTTGGATTTTCAAACTCAACTTATCTAAAAGCCCTTGTTTTTTCCAAAATGATGTTCTCTCCTATGTTTCCCTTCCATTTATCCTTCCTATGCTCATTTAAACCTCAGCCTTATACACAAACTTCGTTTTCTCTTTTTTCATGGTCCTTTCATATATAACCAGTCACTATTTGCTTTTATCCTGCCTCCATAAATTCTGTACAATCCCCACTTCTTTCTTTTTCCACTCTCACCACCTCTCAGAATTTGCTCTTAAGACCACACATTTATATTATTGCAGTAGCTATACCATAATATATTGAGATAATAACCTTTACTGCTTATAGAAGTTTTATTTTCTCCATAGCAGAATGGCAACCTAATTTTTGTGTTCTCTGCCTCTGGAAATTTTGTGAAGGGGAGTGGATATGGCAAAAAGAGAAGTTTCTAGATAATATCCAACCAGGAATTTGTTTGCAAAACCTAAGCTAATCAAGGAGAATTGTTTTGCATCATTTCAGAAGGGTAGGGGAACTATAAATGAAAAATTGAAATTGGGAGGTAAAAGTGGCCAAAGAGGAGGGAGGTTTTTTAGAGCATTCCTTTTCAGACAGAAAGAGTGTGGGGCTTGGCAAATTTTATGAGTCGGGATTATCATCACCTTGTTGTCTTTCAGTGGAGTTGCTGGGACTTCTGATGAGTAAGGGTAGGGTGATAGATGGGTCAAACCTTAAGATCTGTTTCCCAGCACCAGCATGTATTAAAAGGATCCAGGGCCCATTGTTCTGTCTTTTAGGAACACACAGGCTTGGAGAATGAGCTCATCCATCAGTTATATCAGGGTAGTCTGAAGACTGGAGAGTCCCTAAGTGCTTTGTACAGCATAGACTGCTCTTCCTCCCTGCCCCCCTGCCCCCGCTGCTGCCACCAGGATTCCTGCTTGGCCTTAGGGCGGATGTATTAACCACAGTATAAGCTCAGCTGCTGTAACAGAGAGACCCCAAGGTCCTGAGGCTCAAACAATTTGTAACTTCTTTTTTCCTTTCTCATAATAATCTGGAAGTAAGTGAGCTTTCAGGCCTGGTAAACAGCTCTGCACCACAAAGGCATTTAGGATTCCATGTTTCTCCATCTTGGTACCTCCCAATCTCCTAGAGCAGGATGTTAAAATCTTATGCCATGGCCCTTTTGGACAATCTGGTGAAGTGTTTGAACTGTGTCTCAAAGAAATGATTTTAAATGCATAAAAAACACATCCTGGGATTATAAAGGAAGTAAATTATAACTAAATACAATTATTATTATTATTTTTTAACAATTTTTTAAGATTGTATTTTTTTTCCCATAATATTTTATTGTCAAATTGTTTTCCATACAACACCCAGTGCTCTTCCCCTCAAGTGCCCTTCACCATCACCACCACCTGTCTTCCCCCCTCCCCCCTCCCCCCCAACCCTCAGTTCATTCTCAACATTCAATAGTCTCTCAAGTTCTGCATCCCTCTCTCTCCCCAACTCTCTCTCCCTCCTCCGCTCCCCCTGGTTCTCCATTAGGTCTCTCCT
>NC_043708.1:91666786-91738812 GCF_006229205.1 Suricata suricatta
CTTCGTAGAATGAGTTTGGAAGCTTTCCTTCTATTTCTATTTTTTGGAATAGTTTGAGAAGAATGGGTATGAGCTCTGCTTTAAATGTCTGGTAGAATTCCCCTGGGAAGCCATCTGGCCCTGGGCTTTTATTTGTTGGGAGATTTTTTAAATACAATTATTACAACAATTATAAAAAGACAAATTTGTGATATGCTAATGCATGTGCTCCTTTATTGATTATTAATAAGATATATTGGTGTGTCCAACATTTTAGTTTTGGAATAGTGATGAACACAAATTGTTATTTCATTATATGTATAAATGTAGTGTGATATGAAAATATCTTTGGTTTCTGTGGGTGACAGGGTCACAGACACTGTGAACACCGCTGTGGCTTATTGCTTACATTTGTAATGAGAGAAAAAACTGAACTTCAATTACAGGTTTCTGAAAACAAAGATGTTAATTTCCCATCCAAGTTTCTGGGCCACCTGATTTCTCTCCATGGACCCTTTGAAAAACTGTCAACCTCAGGCTGAGAATTGTCATGGAGTATTGAGGCTGGCTCACCTGCATGTCTATTCTCTAGAACTAATAAAGAGAAAAAGAGAAGTTCAGGTAAAGCAATCTGTCTTTATAGAGATAGAAGTGTGCCCATCACTTCTTATAGTCCATTCACTTGAACTTGGTCTTATGGTTTCAAGAGAAACTATGTTGGGGGTCGCTGAGCTGGCTGTGTGCTTGGCTAAAATTAGGGAGTTTTGCTATTAAACAGGAGAAAGAATAAATACTTAGTAGCTACTGTAGGAATATAGGACTCCCAAAAGTATGCCTGAGATTCAATTTTCTACCAACCAGGCTCAGAAAAGATTGTGTGATTTAAAGAGGATTATTGTGTGGATTAACTACAGTGTGTTCAAGTGGTTGGTAAAGAGTAAGTGCTCAGTAAATATTCACTGAAGATGACTTGCATGTGACCAGGGTCTGTTAGAGGAATAATGCACATTCCAGAGTTCCTGGGATGATAAAGAGTCAAAGATATTTATGTTTAAATTCATTCATTCATTTGTTCACCCAAGAAATATTTTTTTGAGCTTTGAGCCAGACACTGTTGTAGTTGCCAGAAAAATGGCAGTGAGCAATATTATGATTAGATGATGTTATATGGCAAAGATAGGGAGATTTTGAGGGTATAATTAAGCTGCCAAATCAGCTGATTATGAGCTAATCTGAAGGTACATTATCCAAGATGGGCTGGAGTTAATAGGGTAAAAGCCCTTAAAGGAGGAACTAGACTCCACCCGAGGTGAAATTCTCTTGCTGGCTTTGAAGAAGCAAACAGCCACATTGTGAACTGTGTATGAAGGGAAACACATGGCAAAGCCCGGAGGGTACCTCCTGTAAGCTGAGAGCAGCCTCTTTCACTACGAACAAAATAAGAATATATCGATCACATAACTACAAGGAAAATGAATTCTCCCAAAAACAGGAATGAGATTTGAAGTGGATTCTTCCCCAGTCAAGCTTTCTTGTGAGAACATAGCCCAGACATCTTGTTTGTAGCCTTGAGAGAATAAGCTATCCCCAGAGTCCTGACTCAAGAAACGGTGAGAAAATATATGCCTCTTGTTTCAAGCCACTTAGTTTGTGATGATCTGTTGTATAGCATAAAAAATTAGCATAGATACTATTTTAAATGGCATGGTTAGGAAAGGCCTCTCTGATAAGGTGTGTTTGAATGGAGACTTGAAGGAAGTGAGAAGCAAAGTCTAAGGATACCTAGAGGGAAGAGCAGAGGAGTGGCCATTCTTGCTGAGATGAGCACAGGAGAGGGAGGATCAAACACTAGTTAAGTTGAAGGAAGATGGACACTTGGACTAGGATATTGTGGTAGAGGGCATCAGATTATGGACATGTTTCGAAGGTAGGATTAGTAAAATTTGCTAAAGGATTAGATATGGAGTGTGAGAGGTAGAGGATTAGAAGGCAAGCTCTAGAATGCAGTTGCTGTTTACTAAGTAGAGAAGACTGGGGTGGGGAGAAGCAGGTTTTAAGGAGCAGTCAAAAGTTTGGTTTTGGATATGTGAAGTTTGAAATCCCATCAAAATCAGCTGTATATATAAATCTGGAGTTTAGGAGTTTAGGAGTAAGGTTGGGAGGCAGATAAAAATAGGAAGTATAAGCATATAGATATTATTTAAACTATGATATTGGAATAGATAACCCAAGATACAAAATCATTCAGTATTGGGCCCAAAGGTTAAGTGTCCTTGGTTAAGGGACACCACAAGGGATTATTTTATAGATGAAGAAACTTCAGGCCAGAGGATAAAGTGACATTAGAACTGTACCTAAGAACCAGTGATTAGCAGAGCTTACCTAAAACCCAGGCTTCTTGATTCCCAGCTCAGATTCTTTTTATCAATGATCACAGGTTCCTTTTTTTTTTTTTACCCCCTATATCTGGGAAAGAACCTTACAAGGTCAACAAGGCTTGGTTCTTCTCCTTCATGGGGTTGCAAGTCCCACATCCTCCCCTACCTTGGATGTCACCCCACAAGGTACTGATCAGATTTGATGGCTGTGGGAGGCTGGGGCTCATGTAACAAATTAAAATGTATGTGTGATGTCTGTAAACCTCACCCCATCAAATTAATAATGAAAAGCTTCCTATCAAAGCCCTTCTTGTGCTCAATAGCCTGTGGCACATTTGGACTCATCAATAGATGTTCAACAATATTACAACTTGTTTAAATCTTGGTAAAGTAGTGTTATGTAGTATTGTTATTGACTTCCCTTTTCTAATTACCACCCAAAGGTGACAGATGATATAGCTCTAATGACCACATTCTTGGAGAGTGAGCAGCTTTGGGTCTCAACTCATTGTGTCTTAGCTGTTCTGAAGGAGGCGGTCCCCCTGCTGAAAGCATATCAACTTCAGGAAGGCCATCCTATTGAGGCCTGGGCTATGTTTGAGACCATTTACAGAGGGATAACTGTGGCTGGTTTGAAACCAGAGATTTTAGAGTCTCTGTATTAATGTAAGTAATTGCAGGAATCCTAAGGCATACGTGGAGATAGCTGTAGTCAGCTTCTATGGCAGCTCACAATGTAAGTGTGCAGAAAATACAACTTTCTTCATTTTTTTCCTTGTAACTCAACATACATTTCTATTTTTGCTGGGTTGGCAGAACTGTAATTCCTCATCCTTTTTGTAATGGAAATCTCAGGTTTTTTTTTTTTTTTTATCTGAGAGAGAAAGAAGAGAGAGAGTGAATAAACACGTGTGAGTTGGAGAGAGGGGCCCAGGGAGAGAGAGAGAGAATCCATGCTGAGCATGGAGCCTGACACGGGTCTTGATCTCAAAACTGTTAGATCGTGACCTGAGCCCAAACCAAGAATCAGGTGCATAATTGACTGAGTAACTCAGGTGCCCCGGAAATCTAAATTTTGGGGGACATGGATTATGTGGTATCCAAGCATGGCAGGCTGGCCTGTGACTTTGATATTGCTCAATACATTTGTCTACTGATTTTTCTTTTTCCCTTCGTAGTTCCTTCAAGCTTAGTGGCTGTCTCTTACTCTGTGCGTGGTCATGATTCTATCATTTCCTGCTGTCCTGGAACACTGGAGATCTCTTTGGGACTCTCTAAGGTACCAGATATCTGGACTTACTGTGCTTCTTCCCCATTCTGCTCCCTGAACTCTACTAGGGCCTTGGCTTCTTGTAAGGACCAACATTAAATTTCATCACTTTCTCTCCTCTGAGGAAATCTTTTATAGACTCTCTCAGAAGCCCTCACACTGCCCAGATTTTACTTCTCTGCAACATTGTTTTTTTCATGCCCAAAGTCCTCTCTGGCTCCTTCAAAGTTTAGGAAGACTTTTTTTTTTGTACAAATTTATCCTGAAACAATAAGCACAGAACAGTTTAATTGCTTATTTTTATGGAGGGGATGATGGGATGAGGAAGGAAAAATGGAAAAAGAACAGGGGATAAAAAAAGTGATTTAGTGGCACTTTCTACAATAGCCAAATCATGGAAAGAGCCTAAATGTTCATCAACTGATGAATGGATCAAGAAGATGCAGTGTGTATATATACAATGGAATACTACATGGCAATGAGAAAGAATGAAATCTGGCCATTTGTAGCAAAATGGATGGACCTAGAGGGAGTCATGCTAAGCAAAATAAGTCAGGTAGAGAAGGACAGATACCATATGTTGGCACTCATAGGTCTAGCAGGAGAAACCTAATAGGGGACCATGGGAAGGGGAAAGGGGGGAAAAGAGTTGGGGAGAGGAAGTGAGGCAAATCATGAGAGACTTTTGAATGCTGAGAACAAACTGAGGGCTGAGGAGGGAGGGGGGAGGGGAAGGAGGGACTGTCATGGAGGGGGGCACTTGCAAGGAAGAGCACTGGGTGTTATATGAAAACCAACTTGGTAGTAAACTATTAAAAAAAAAAAAAGAAAAGTGATTTAGTTCATATAAAGGCAGTCATACCACAACAGAATACTATTGGAAGCTAGACTGCTTTTACCGTCTATGTCCTTGGACAGCATTCTAGTAATTAGAAATCTCTTCCTGTGCCAGGTGGTAGGGGCCATGGTTAGTTACTTAGAAGTAGATAAAAGTATTTCAAAAATATAATGCCTTTTTGAGAAACTTTGTAAATTTTTTCACTGTGTATAAAATCATATTGAGTAATGGCTTCTTTTCAATTCCATCATGCTTTATTTTCTACTACCTTAACTTCCTTTATAAGAGAATTGAGTTCTTGACAAGTAGAATCTGTTTATGCTTTATCTCTGTATATTAAGCATAATGCATGCTACATAATTGGTACTCAGTAAATTTTTGAATGATCAAATTACTTGGGTCCCAAGAAAAGAAAAAGTAGGAATTAAGTTCACTAATGTAGAGGGCTGTGGTTTTAGAGGTGTCATCAGTTCAATAATTTTATTTACTATTTATCAAATATTTATGGAACACCTATAATGTTTCAGGACCTGTGGTAGATCCTTGAGATACAAAAATTAGCAAGACATGTCTTTGATGGATTATGTATGTAATTTACTGTAACATGTATCCTCTAGACACTTGAGTTGTTTCTAATATTTAGCTATTTTCAAATAATGTTGAAATAACTATATGTAAACATCATTAATACAAATGCACAGTATATATAGGATAACTTGCCAAATTGCTTTTATGGAATAACCCCATCAGTAATATATGACAATCTACATCTATTTTCAAATGTCTTAACATTGGTTTCTACTGGTTACCACTCTAGGATCTTTAATTTGTTTATCCAAAGAATTAATAAGATCCTCTCCTTTCATTCTCAGGCCTTACAATGAACAGAAATATTAAATCCTATAGACCAGGTTACCATTTCCCTAAGTGTTTTCTGTGGAATGCTAGTCCTACAAGATGTTATAGTGTCCAGTGGTCACATAAATACCACATACTGTATCTGCCTTTTCCAGAATTATAAAGCACTATAGAGCAATAAAAAAAATGTTTAACTGTGTTCAATCCCTGTGTTTCCCAAATGTATTTGGGAATCACTTTTTAAAGCTCTTAATATAGCTTATAATGTATACACACATTTTGAGAAAATTTGGAATATTAATATTGATGCCCTACTAAAAAAATTCCTCATACATTCTCAGAAAGGACTCTTCCTCTTTTCTTGAGGTAATTTCTGAGGTTCTGACAGATGAAAATTTCTCATTCCCTTGTTTTGAGCAGTTCAGTTTCACTTGTAGACATAGCCATAATTTCCTGGTTTGTCAACAACTGTGGCCACCCAGGTGGTAGAGCTGGGAATACCAAAAGATATTTCTAGTGTGGATAAACTAGAAACTACCTGTCTCATCTCCCAGACTGGGAACTCATAGCTGTTGTGTTTCCTTCTTATGAGACTCTACTTCAAACCATGGATACTTAGTAGTAAGATAAAATGAAGTTTCACAGTAGAGTAATTTATAGGGTGTTTTAGCATGAAAATGGTTTTGTCCTCTGATAAATTTGGGAAATGCTGCATAGTATATCCCATTTTTGGAGATTCACAGTGTATTAAAAACTCTGAGAAATGTTGCAGTGAATTTATTTAAGCTAGCATTTTCTAAACTTATTGGAAATAAATCTTCATCATGTTTATATTTGATTGGACAGAATGTGCTAGAGGAAATACTGACTAAACTACTTCGTATTTCAGGGATGAGATAAAAATGCAAAGAAATGAGGCTACTTACCCAATTTTATCAAACTCAATTATCATTAGTTTAAATTCAGTTCAGCCTGTCATCTAATATCTTTTTTCTTGTTGTTTCATTACAAACTCCTGCAAACACTTTTGCTGTGAAAAAAATATGTCAACAAAGTTATGAGAAAGCCAAATTTAAACATGTAGGCTGTCTGATATTCACTATTGAATTGCCTGAACAATTATTTGTGTAATCAAAGATGTGCTCTCAGATGTCATTATTTTAAATTTATTTGAATCCAACTGCCTTTTAAGCCAAAGTTTAGTTTAGTTTTTAATAGTTCTACCTTATGTATTTGCCTTTTAGTTTTAAGCCCCATTATTTCAGACAATGACCATCCTCTTATTTGCCGTTTTCGTAGATGCTGGCTTTGTATGTTACTGGAAACTTGATTTAAATTTATTTTGATTTAATTTCTATTTAAAGATGTTATTGTGGTCTTAAGTTCTGCTGAACTTCTGTTACAGCATGGTAGGAGAAGATAACATTGCCCAGATTCTTCTGTGATCTAACTTTCTGTCCAGATATTCATCCTTTATTTCATCTATGAAAAGAAATTATGAATTCAGCTGCTAGGCATTGAGCAAAGTGCCATAGCCAATTCAAATGTAAATATACATGGTGTCTGACCCTGCACAGTTGGCATCTAGCCGAGGAACAAAAATCCCTCTGGCTGAGGCTCCGTGTGGTAAAGGACCAGGCCTGCTGTGTATGGTTGCATACAGAGTGCCTGCACAACTGCAGGGGGCACTATTTACAGAGATGATGATTTGGTGGTTGTGCCACAGATGTATGGTGCTATGAAGCTGTGTCCCACAGGAGTCCTGTACTTGGACTCTGTTCTAGCAACTCTCTGTTGGTTTTTCAGTCCAGCTCCAGGAAATCATTTGTGGGTGAAATTCAAATGGGATGTATGAAAAATAGTTTCTGTTCTAAACAACAGAATTATGCATATATCAGAGGAGATGCCATTTATTAAGGTAACTCTGAGCTGGGGAGGCACACTGGCTTCAGAGACAGCTTTGAATATGACTCAAAAGTTGAATTTCACCCGTGACTTGGCTCCAGCTGTGAACTCTTTGGACAGTGAGCCAGGGAGTGCAAGAACTTGTTCTGAATTGGAATCAACTCGGTAAGTGAAATAAGAAAAAAAAAATCACAGCTTGAAGTCAATGAAGTCAATAACAAAGATGAAGTTAGGAAATTCCCAAATATTGGAAAATTCAGATATATGCTTCTGACAATAACCCATGGGTTAAAAAAGAAATCATGATGGAAATTTGAAAATACTTTGAATTGGATCACTTTGGAAATTTTGCATTTCAAAAGTTGAAGGATATAACCAAAGCTTTGCTTATTGGGAAATTGATAACCTTAAGTGAATATGTTAGAAATGATGGGAGGCTGAAATCAATGAGCTAAGCATCCATCCTAAGAAGCTGGAAAATAATGTACTAGACCAAAGAAAGGAGAAGGAATGACATTATTAGAAATGAGAGTAGAAAGTAATGAAGAGGAAAAAAAACCCAAACATACAGTAGAGAGGATCAAGATGTGCAGAAGTTGGTTGGTTGGTTTCAGAGGGGCTAATAAAACTCAAAGTTCCTAGTGCATGAGTGGTGAGGTGAGAGGGAGAGAGATGCAAATGGAGAGAGCTAGAAAAACAATGAGCAAAGGGGAGAGAGGGAGAGAGAGAGAGACAGACAGACAGACAGACAGAGGGAGGAAAATGAATGTTAAGAATAAAAATGTCATTATCTGAGATCCTATATGAGGATATTTATATGAAATATAAAAATGATAAGCTCTTATGAATAACATTATAACAGTACTTTTAAAATTTAGGTAAAATGGACATATTCTTGAAACACAATTTATTAAAAAGGTCTGGATAGTTTTTAAGTATTGAGGAAATCAAATGCATAATTAAAACTTTCATAATGAAGAAAACTTCAAATCAACAGTAAATTATATCAAGCCTTTTGTAACAAAATAACTCTAGTCTTACACAAAAGAGACAATATTCCTGACACATTTTTAAAGGTTACCTTAAGGCTTATCTCACTCATGGATAGAAATTTCAGAGATACTAATCAAAATATTAGCAAACTAAATCCAGAAATACATAAAAAAGAATGAAAGTTTGGTTTAGCATCTGAAATCAATATAATTCACTTAGAAAAAGTAATAAAAAAGTGACCATTTCCATAGATTCAGAAATTACATAAAATGTAATATTGGTTCATAATAAAAACTTAGCATGTTGGAAACAGAGGAAGACTTCCTTAATATTATCAAGGATAGTAAAAAAAAAAGTTGGTATTTTATGGTTAGAAGCTCTCCCTTTAGGAAGGAATAATATAAAGATCCCCAGTATCATTACTTCTCTTCAGTACTGTACTGAAATGCTATCCAGGGCAAAAAGTCAGGAAAAACAAGAGAAAAGAGGTAAATAGATTGAAAAGGGAGAAATAAATGTGTTATTCAAAGGTACAAAGACATAAGGTAAATATTGAAAAATCAGTTGTATGTCTATATATACTTACACTAAACAGCTCAAAAATGAACATCAAAAATGTCAATTATCTAGGGACAAATCAAGGAAATGCTCTATAAGATGTCTATACAGAAAACCATAAAACATAACTGATAAGAATTTAAAAAATGTAAATAAAAGAAAGGAAGTAAATATGGATGTAAGAGGTAAAATAGTAACATTCAAAAAGATAACAGGAGAATAGCTTTATGGTCAAGGGTAGGAAAAGCACTTACTTACTATAAAGGAAAAAAGGCAAAATGGCTAAATTAAAATTCAGAACTTCTTTTTACTGTAAGAGTGAAAAGGTAAGAAGATACTTGTAACAAACATGAAAGACATATTCAAAATGTAAGAAAAAAATGCACACATTTAAAAACAACCTAATAAAACATATAAATAATAGACTGGAATAGGTAGTCCACAAAATATAAAATTCAAATGGCTAAAATATGTATGAAGCTTCTTTAATTTCCTACTCAGGGAAATGCAAATTAAAACCATAGTAAGATACTTCTAGTCATCTTACTGAAGTTAATAGGACTGACAAATATCTAGTGTTATTGGGAATATGGAGCAATGGGTGTCATATAGCAGTGTGTATTGGTATGATCACTTTGAAAAACAGTTAAAAAATGTTTTTAAATGTTTTATTTATTTTTGATACAGAGAGAGACAGAGCATGAGAGGGGGAGGGTCAGAGAGAGAAGGAGACACAGAACCGGAAGCAGGCTCCAGGCTCTGAGCTAGCTGTCAGCACAGAGCCCGACGCAGGGCTCGAACCCAGGAACGTGAGATCATGACCTGAGCTGAAGTCGGAGGCTCAACCGACTGAGCCACCCAGGTGTCCCGAAAAACAGTTTGGCATTATCTATTAAAGTTGAAGAAAGATTATTCTGTGACCCAACAATTACAGTCCTAATGTGAGCACATGGGCACCAGGAGACATAGATGAGAATGTTCATAGCAGTATTATTCCAATGGCCCAACTGAAAAACACACAAATGTCTTATCTAGAATTGATACATAAATTGTAGTATATTCATACAGGGAAATTTTATACAGCCATAAAAATAAATGAGTTACATATAAATGCAACAACATGGATGCCTTTTACAAGTATAATGTTGAATGAGTGAAGATGAATTTGAAAATATTCCTGCATTGTCACTTGATTTGTGCAGAGTTCAAAAAGCACACAAGGGTGGGCTGTGGTGTTTGATGACATATTCTTGGTGGTGAGACTTGGTAAGCAGGGATTGCCATGGAAACCACACAGAGGTTGCCTTTGAGGAGCTCTCCCTGTTGGTGATTAGGATGACGGGACTGGGGGATTCTGGCAACATTCTGTTTCTTGGCTGGGGCAGTGGTTGCATGGAACATCACTGTGATAATCCATTGAGATATGTATTTTTAATTTTGTGTACTTTCTCAAAAACAATTAAAAAAGAAAAAATATGCATATATGCGTTTACCCAATTGTGATGTAATGTATATACTAGGATATTCTTCACAACATTGTTTATAATATGAAAAGATTGGAATCATCTTCAATGTTCTATAAGAGGCCAGTTAAGGGATGCCTGGGTGGCTCATTTGGCTGAGCATCTGACTCTTGATTTTGGCCTAGGTCGTGATCCCGGAGTTGTGGAATTGAGACCCTCATTGAGCCCCACATTGGGCTCCATACTCAGTGTGGAGACTGCTTGAGATTCTCTACCCACCCCCCATCTCTCTCCTGTCCCCTCTGCTTCTTTCCTCTGCTTGCCTGCTTTCTCTCTCTCTCTCTCTCAAATAATAAAATAAAATAAAAGGACAAGTTAAATAATTTATGAAAGATCGATTCAATAAAATACAAAACAGCTATTTAAAAATGACACAGCATTGAAAGTTCTTCAAAGTTAAGTGAATGGAAAAACAAGATTCAGAATAGTATATAGAATTTGCAACATTTGTGTGTAGGAAAAATGCATAGCATGTTTCTAAAAGTAGTAATAGTGATTTCCTTTTGAGAGAACTATGTGGCTAGAAGACAGGGAGGGAAGAATTTTTTTTCAATGAATACTGCTGTATATACTTTTTGAATTTTGTTGTGTATGTATGGATTCCTTAGCCTCAAACTTTTAAAAGTAATATAAAATAAAATATTGGAAAAATAAACAAGAATCACCCCAGCGGCCAGTAGTTTTACAGATACAAAAATTGGCTTAGAAGTTTAAGAGACTTGTTTGAGATCATTCAGCTACAATGAAGTCGAACTGGAATTTGGTCTTAGCCTATGTGAAAGACTGAGTGAAAGGGGTTTCAGCTGATTAATAAATAAATAAACATAGGAGCATGCTTGCTTGTTTGGCTCAGTGTGAGCCATTTTGGAAATCTGTAATGGACCAATAATGCTAGGTGCTTCATGATAAAATTATACTAAAAGTTATTATGTGCTTTTATAGCTCTTTGGATTTCATTAAAGTTGCCTGGTGATAACTGCCAAGTGAAACAAAATGAAAACAGGGTAGATGTTTAGAAATTAAGATTTCCTACAGAAAATTCCAATATATAATACTGTTAACTTCTCTTAGTTTCCTGACTTTTGACAAATATGGCCTATTTGTTGGATAGTGGTTTGACTATATTTTACTTTATGGGCATATAATTTTCTTAATGTTATAACAACTCTATCTCTTTGATGAAACTTAATATGATCTCCTCTACAACCTATGCTTTGCTTCATTTACAGCATTTATCAGAGTCTGTCTCTTATGTCTTCCACCCATTGATATCCAATTCCAGCCATTCTGTTTTTAAAATGTTATTTGGATATTCCTCATTCTCTACCTCCTCTTCAAATACAAGCTTTCTGGATATTTATTTTTATTTGTACTATTTTTAAATGTTTGTTTATTTATTTTGACAGATAAAGAGTATGAGTGGGGGAGGGCAGAAGGAGAGAAACCCAAGATGGCTCTGCACTGTCAGCACTGAGACCAAATGAGGCTCCAACTCAGGAACTGCAATATCATGACCTGAGCCAAAATCAGGAGTCAGACTTTTAAATTGTCAAGCCATCCAGACACCCCAAAGTCTGGATATTTAGTCTGGACTGTTGCATTAATGTTATCACTAAGTTTTATTCATTTATTTATCATTTATTCATTATTTACTTCATGTTTTTTGAGCATTACAATGAACCAGATCTTGGGCATATAATAATTAATAAAGTATGTCCCTCTTATCAAGGATCTTGTGGTTAACTGAAGAAGAAGAAACATGAAAACAAAATTATAGCCGTAATATGACAAGGGCTTCAATGGAAATGTACATAAGATGTTATGGGAGCCCAGAGTGGGTAAGGCAGAATTGTGGGTGGGAAGTCAGGGGACAGTTCACAGAAGAAATGACGCTTGAAAGGAATCTGTGAGGAGGCAGAACTTTTCACACAATGGGAAGAATGATTGCAATTTAGGAGGAAGAAATTGCTTGAGTAAATTCAGGAAGATGCGAAAGGACCTCTTGTCTATTTGTTATGTGTGATATATAGCGAACAGCCACTCGGGTTATTTTGCAGACAGAGAAATTACATATGTGATCTGCTGTCAACATTTTCAATGACTTTCCAGTTTCTTCAGAACAAAGGAAGCATTCCATGGTCTTAAAGCACACTTTCCAGTTTTCCTTCTTATAACTGTGCTTTCCTTCTTATAATTTGGTTAAGTGGGAACAATATTTCCTAGAAATGTCTCCGTATGGTATCTGATTAGAGTTGATCAAAAGAACTTTAATGAACTTTGGGAGGTAGGAGAGAACCAGACATTATGACTTGTGGAAGTTTTTCATGGTCATATGGAGAGCCTGTTGGGTACTGCTGGTCCTTGCCCTCTTCCACCTTTTGTTTAGCTCATCTTCCCAGTTGCTGCATTGCTGACCAATAATGACTTCAAGCCTACTATCAGACTCTTCTTGACAGAGCTGTTGACTCTTCAAAAGGCAATAGATTGCTTTAGACCTCCCCACAAGTTCCTCCTTGTGGTTTCATTTTCATGGCTGGCTAGATTGGTTTCTTGCATTTCTCTGCAGGCTTTGACCTGTCCTCCCTTGCCAGTGCTCCATATGAACTGTTTAGTGATCTTTCCCTGACCCCTTGACTGCCCCCACCAGACCTCCCCAGTTCTTCACATATTTGTGTAAGGTCTGATTCCTTAATCTCGTATTCCCATAATATTCTTAGTAGTTGTAAACCCTGACTGCTACAGGGAGATTTCTTAAATAGGACACAGACTTTGACCTGACTATTCCCTTTTATTTTTTGCCCCTCCCCCCGCCCCCCTTTTCTAGCATGGCAAAGTCTTGTGTGTTTTCAAGGTTAAGTTTAATTGTGTCTACCATTATGAAAACTTCTAGAACTTCCCTCCATGCCAGTTTTAGAGAAACAGTGGTCCTGAAACACTTTGGATACTTTTTCTTTATTTATCACTCATATTACAGTTTGGTGTTTGTTAATCTGTTCCCATCACTACATTATGAGCCCCTTACGGTCAAGAGGAATGTGTTTTGCTGTCTTTCCTGTTCTTCCCTTTTATCCACCTCCTGCCTCAAACAGTCTGTGTGCAGTAATTGATTTGAACTTACTGCCTTGCATATACAACATAGGAATTGCTTCCAAATCCATAAGGATTAGGTTATTGAATGCCCCCAGCCAGGAGGATTCATAGTTGAGAATCACATGATTCTATAGGCAAAAGAGTTGGGGAAATGAGGAAATGGATGGACACAGAAAAAAATTATTTAAAGTATTTTATGAGATAAAAATAAAGCACAAAAATCCAATAATTTGAACTACAAATTTAAACCACATTTTTAAAAAGTTTTTATTTAGATTCTAGTCAACATAGATGCTAAGATTAAATTGGTCTCAGATGTAGAGTTTAGTGTTTGATCACTGACATGTAACACCCAGTGCTCATCACAGTTACCCTCATTAATACCCATCACCCGTTTAGCCCATAGCTTACCTCCCTCCATCAACCCTTAGTTCTCTGTAGGTAAGAGTCTCTTATGTTTGCTTCTCTCTCTCTCTCTTTCTTTCCCTTCCCGTATGTTCATTTTTTTGTTTCTTTTTAAAAATTTTTTAAATGTTTATTTTTATTTTTGAGAGAGAGACACACACACACACACACACACACACACACACACACACACACACACAGAGTGTGAGTGGGGGAGGGGCAGTGAGAGAGGGAGACACAGACTCTGAAGCAGGCTCCAGGCTCTGAGCTGTCAGCACAGAGCCTGATGTGGGGCTTGAACCCATAAACTGTGAGATCATGACCTGAGTCCAAGTCAGATGCCCAACCTGCTAAGCCACCCAGGTGCTCCTGTTTTGTTTCTTAAACTCCACAAATGAATGAAATCATATGGTCTCTGACTTATTTCGCTTAGCATAATAGACTATAGCTCCATCCATATCATTGCAAATGTAAGCCACATTTGTAATTTTATATTTTCTAAAATAAATATAACCATGTTTAAAAAAATTAAAATAGGTGAAAATAATTTTACTGTTTTAACACAAAACATTCAAGATATTCTAATTTCAGCACATAACCAATAAAAGATTATTGATGAGAACAAAAAATAAAGCAGTAAAATTAACACACTAAAAATCATACTGTATATTTGCCAATTTTTGATTACTGCAAAATATTTTAGTGTTTCCTCTACCTTTGTTGTAACATTTTAAAAATTAAATTCATATCTTTCCTCTTTTTTTTTTCCCCAGGGAATATGCATGTTGAAAGGGCTTTTTTTGAGTCTTCCTGCTATTCAGATATTTAGTGCTTTTTCTTATGTAATGGCTTAGAATTGTTGCCTCTCATTTTAGGTCCTACTTATGTGCACAAATGCAGAGTGACCTGGATGCTAAAGACAGAAATAAAGAGAAAGAAACATAGTTGTAAAAACTAATAAGCAAAACCTAAGTCTTTGGGAAAATTTTATTTAACTTACTGATTCTCACGTGTGCAGGTATTTCTCACCTCCTCTCCCTAATACACAGAGACTTAGAACCTCTCTGGTAAGGTAACTTCATGCTCCAGTGTGTTCAACCCCCGTCATATTTCTGCTCCTGTCTTTGAAGGGCACAGGAGTGCAGTTCTGAGGCCGACTTTTACCTTCTTTCAATGTCCTGAGAGGGGAAAACATTGCAAAAATTCCTGCCCACGTTCTGGTGTATTTTTTTGTTCCTTTTCCTTTCCCTACACCACCCCTTCTTTTTCTTTTTTTTTCTTTTTTTTTTAAATAGTTTATTGTCAAATTGGTTTCCATACAACACCCAGTGCTCTTCCCCACAAGTGCCCTGCTCCATCACCACCACCTTTTTTCCCCCTCCCCCTTCCCCTCCAACCCTCAGTTCATTTTCAGTATTCAATAGTCTCTCAAGTTTTGCATCCCTCTCTCTCCCCAACTCTTTTTCCCTCTTCCCCTTCCCCTGGTCCTCCACCACCTCTTTTTCTAATTATCCCCAGTCCAAGGGACTCATAAATCTCATACACTGTAACTGAAAGTGAAATTCCCTAGTTACTGCAAAGCAGCCCAGAAGCAAATCCACAGATACTGGAATTCTGTGTAAAGGAATGCTCATGGGTGAAGAGGGATACTCTATTCAGTTTTCATGCTCATGTGTGCCTAGATTTGCCTCCCTTTGATATGCTAAAAAAATAAAAAAAGAAAACTCATTTCTAATACAATTTTGAACTGTTTTATTTTGGGAACTTGTCAGTTCTTAATAGTTAAACCTGATTGGCTGAGTGAAAAAATTGCTGACAGGCCAAATTACTTCTTATTTGAAAACTTGGCCATTTAAAGGTAGCTTGGGTGGATTTCATGATAATGGGATCCTGAAATGGTCAGCCATTAGATTTTGTGTTTCAACAACTGAACAGGATGGCCCATTGATTGCCCATTCATTGTGACAGCCCAAAGCCCCGTGATTGACCAGTGTCTGGTTAACTCCGTTGACCTGGATACCCAAAGCCCCAGTGATTGCTCCCTGAACCTTAAGGGGAGCTTGAACTGCCAAGGACCCGTCACATGCCTGTTTTGTTTGCAGAATCGTCATTGTCAGAGGACAAAATTCAGAGTCCATTTTTGTTCTTTCATGGTGCCAAACAAAACAAAAATAAAAACAAAAACCACATAATATTTTGGGAAATTGACTCTATTAAAGAGATGCTTTATCATGTCTACCATTACAAGCACAATAAAAATTTAAAAATTTAGTGCTATTTACATTAGGTTTATACAGGGTTTATTTGATTTGCATATAATTTAAAGGTGCTCTAAGCTAGTAGTCCTCAAAATGTGCTCAGAATAGGCAGCAGCAGCATCATTTGGAAATTCGCTAGAAATGCAGACTCCAGGGTCTCTTTTCAGAAATACTGAATCAAAAACTCTGGGGTGGGAACCAGCAATCTGTGTTTCAGCAAGCCCTTTAGGTGATTCTGATATGTGCTCAAAATATGTGCTCTTAACTGTTAGTGTGTGGGCTTTTATTTAAATGGTGGCAGCTGGATTCCCAGTGCTTTCTATTCTTTCCTCTAACTTGTCTTCTAGGGTCCTCCAGAGTTAGAAGAGTCACTTTTCTGGTTGCTCAGTCCCTCAGGGCCCTTAGAAATTTCTACTCCTGGGGCCTAGGGTGGCTATGTGGCTTTAGGATATGCTGAGAACACTATCTGTCACCTCATTAGAATTTAGCAATTAAACCAGAACTTCCCATCTGGTTTGGTTAAGTAGCACTGCTAATCTTCTGGTCTGGCCTAGGTAGCTGCATACTTACTGCAAGGAAAGCAAACTGTTGCCTTTGTATGCTCCTGTCAGCATCATGGGAGTGAGGTCCACCCTTTCAAAGTATTTAGAACAGCCTCCTGGCAATTTTAAGCTTTCATTCTGGAAGAAAATTTGTTTTTGTTTTTGTTTTTGTTTTTATAAGCCTGGTGTGCTGGAATTTACAACAAACCTAGAGTTTTGAAAGACCATTGTATTGAAAGAAATGTGGCCATCTTCTATGTAATATGAGAGATTCAAGGGGCCCAGGAAAATGTCATTTTGCAATATCGCCTAAACATTTTATCTTGTTCAGGAGGCTCTGGTGTGGGAGCAGGGAGGTTGGAGATACAGACTCATTGGTTCTATGCAACAACATTTACTGGAACCAAATATATCTAAGAAAAACACATTGGTGTGGGTTTTTTTTCCCACTAGAGCTGCCCTCGATAAAATGTGGGTGTCATTTGAAAAGGGCATCATTTCCAATGAATTCTGAAAGTGTCACACAGAGTATTGATTGATCAGTCTTGCCGACAGCATGACTAGGGCCAGAGTGGAGCTGTCCCTGTGATCCAATTTTCAGAGCTCACAGACACCTTCGCTCCCCAGCAAATAGCATCAGCAAGTGGCAGAATGGAGGGGGCCAGAGGTATGGGTGTGTGTGCAGGAATAATCTGGCAGAAAGGTGGCAAGAATGAATGATTTTGTATCATGGCCAGCTTGTCTAACCAGTACATGTTGAGAGCTGCAAGTGTCACACCTTAGGTGTATTGGATGATTGGAAGTCCGCTTTCTTTTCTTTAACAAGCAACATTAAGCCATGAGTAGGTCAAAGGAAGGTTATAATCAATGAGGAATACCAATATGCACATCAGTGAAATAATTTTAAGATAACGTTAGTGTCTACATTTGTGTTTCTTCTGTCCACAGTTTCATACAATACAGAGATAGGAAACAAGTACCCTCCCAAATGTACTTTCTTTGCAGCATAAGACATAGTTATACCAAATACCTTAGAATGACAGATACACAGTCTAGGTGAGTGACTTTTAAGTATGCCACTTGTGCTCTAGGATTGCATGTATGAACAGATGCATGGATGAATATAAGCAGATACATCTACCATGACCCATATCACAAAGAGTTTGGGAGGTTGGCTGAGTTGCCTAAGGCAAGGTGTGGGCTCCCAGCTTTCTGTTTATAAAATAAGAGTGGATAAAATGATTTTTATGTTTCATTCCATCTCTGACATAGTATGCTTCCCCCCACCCCCATGGATTTTATTCAGGAGCAGCAAGATTGAGGCAGGATAGGGGCTTGGTTTGAACAGAATGGAGATGGCTGAGGGCTTCCTGGGAAAATAGTTTCCTAGTGTGTGAACTCTGGACTACTGGATGAGATACCAGGTTTGTATCTGGATGTCAGGACAGGGACTAATGATACTGGAGCCTAGATGCCAGAGAAGTAAGGCAAGAAGTACTTGTAGGAATTTCAGGCACCCTCTCTTCTGGGCTGAAGATCTCAAAGAATTTTGCGTCTCTTTAACACTCCTACCTGGGATTCTGGGGCACATTTTTGTGGGAAACATACAAGTATGTTTCTTCCCTCCTTTGCACGAGAGAATAATAGCATGCTGTGGTTTATCCATTCTGATTCTTCCATACTCCTTCAACTTTGTTAAGCCTACTTTCTGTGCCTATTTTCTCCTATTTGCCTATCCCAAACATGGAAAGAAGAGGTTCTTTTACTCATAATTGTGTCTTTTTCCCAGTCTGACAATCCTGTGTCCCATCATGGACTGCTTCATTTTTGCTTAGCAAGACCTCACAGGGCTGCTGGGAGGTTAAATGCAGCACAGCATTGAAAGCACCAAATCTTTTATAGGATGATAAGTGTATAACATTTGATTATTATTTCCAGTGGACTGCAAAAACCTTTAGAGACCAGGATTGTGCCTATTCTTCTTTGCATCCTCTTTGCTCAGTGGAGCTTGATGGATGCCATTCAGTAAGAAAATCAGTTCAAGACCTGCCTCCATAGCTGTCGTAAGTGACTTGACCATCTGGACTCTTCGAGTAGCTCAGGGAAAAGAATTAGTATTTGTTCTTGGCAAGGAGGATGATCATTTAGACTTCCAGCCATTTTTGTGGACACTGTCTTCACATAGTGTTTCAAACTGATACTGTAACTCTCCATTATAAGAGAATCCAGGTAAAATATTCTGGCTAACTGTTGGCTTAATCTTGTTAAAGGTTTGCCTATCTTCAACCATTGTTCTTTTGCTGGGACATCTGGGCTTACTGTTCACTTTTGTTTGTTCTTGCAGCCCACCTCCCACATATATGCAGGTTAGTGGACTCGGTCCACCTGGCCTCCTTCCATACCCCCTGAAGGCCTTTACCATTGGTCAGCAATCCCCTCAGAAGGAGGTGGACTCACCATCAGTACAGTGGAAATCGGGACAGTTATCCTGCCACAGGGGTGAGTGACACGTATTCTAGTACCATTCTAGATGATGAAACTGAAGGGTTACTTTATAAAGTGGCCAGTCCAACCAGAAGATAGATAAAAAAAACCAAATAATTTTCTAGAGGGTGAAATGAGGACAAAAACTGGGTGATGTCAGGTATTTTGCCTACTTATCCAGTGGTCCATGGTTCTTTTTTAGTTTTATGGATGAAACATGATTTTTTCTGAGTAGAAAAAAAAATTAAAGTATGAAGAAATTCAGTGATCTTTTTTTCCAACTAGTTAATGGCAATATGGAGTCTGGAATGTAGAACATTTGACCTAAAGCCTTTTTCTATTGCTCCACACAATATCAAGCTATCCAGTCATTCCTGTCTTATTGCTGGTTTTCTATGTTGAAAGCTTTCTACTGATTATGGTGGAGAAATTCAGCTCCTTTCAAAACCATTTTACCAAAGCAAATAACCCAGTTCCCTATCTCTGTCCTGTAGGTAACTTATCAGTTAAGAAAATTAAAATATGAAACTTTGATCAAATTTTTGAAAGTTGTCCCAAATAATTTCAAAGGCAAATTATTATTCTACTTTTTCCAAGTGTTTATGTTTATGCTTCTAGAAATATTACATATGCAGATTGAAGGACATTTGGATAAGAGAAAAAATGATTAAAATCTCATAATTTCTCATTCTGTGTTCTTCATAGCCATCCATTCTTTATAATGATGCACTACACTGAGTGACTATACCCCAACTTAATCATTTCACACTTTGAAATTTAGATTGTTTCGTCTTTTTTGTGCTATTTTCATGTACCGCTGCTATGGACCTCTTTAAATATAAAATACTTTTTCATTATTTAAAATTATTTCTTTAGATCAAAAGGATGTATTCATTCTAAAGGCTATTGATAAATGCTGCTCAGTTAGTTTTTAAAATGGTTTTGCTAGCTTACACTGCATATAGGATGTTTATTTTAATGTATTCACCAGTCTTAAGAATTGTCATGGTTTTTTTCTTGCAAATTAATGTGTAAAAGATGACAACCTGTTTTAATTTGCATTTTTAATTTTGTTTTCAGTTGTCTTTCCTTACTTTGTTTATCATTGGAATCTTGACTGCAGATAAATTTTTAAAAAGGTTAAATACAGGCAATTAAAGACACTGAAATTTGGTAACATTTACATGATTAAATAAGCAGATAGAAACATAGGAAACTAGCTTCTATTATTTAAGCTAAGTCTCTTGGACAACTGATGTCTCCAAGTGGAGTGAGAATTTTTGAGGAGTGGCAGAGGGATTAAAATGGAGCTACTTGAGGCCCACTCCATATACACTTCCAGAAATTTCTAGAACACAGAGGCTGATTAGCAGGCAATTTGTGTGTCTTTTTGGAAGATTTTGCTCGCTTAAGAATGATTTGTTTATTTCAAGCAAAGAAGTTATTTGTTTTAGAAAATATATTTGTGAATAAAATGTGATGTGGGCATCCAGTGTCCAGATCAATGCAATATTTTACTCATAAGACAACTTAGTCATCTTTTCATATAATTCCTATCTGGAGATAAATGATTCCTTTCACTGAAGACTCCAAAGGCAGGGAGGAGCCATGAGATCCAGAGGTGTGATTTGTAGATCCCGTCTAGGATGGCTTGGAAGTAATTACTGCTAAGTATAGTCATGCAGTCTGCTTATAAGACACACTAGCTGTTTGTTGTTACAACGATTTCTGTTGTTGTACCTTACATTTGGTAGATGTGTGGCATTTATTTATAAGGATTTTTCACTTTTTTGTCTCTGCCTTGAAGACAGGGATTTGCTTCATAGGCACTCTCTTAACATTGCTCTGCTGATTAAAAAACTTAAACTCCACACAGATTTCATGGCTTCTGAATCCTCATTTATGAAATTCCAGGAAGGATGAGTGTACTGAAAAAAGAATTGTTTTTCTAAAAGAGAAACAGGTACTATCAGAATGACTCAGAATTTAATTATAAATAATTCAAAGCAATTGAATATTGCTTACTGAAAGCCAAGGTTGAGGAGGAACTCTTGTTTTTGGAAATAAGGTGCTCATAACGAGATGTGGCAACAAGCAGACAATAGGGAAAAAGTATGTTAGTTCTCTTAACCCCCTTCTCTTTGCTTTTTCTATGTTGGATTTAAGAACTATCTCAAATAAAAGGTAAGGGAAAGGATGGGCTCACAGGACAAAGCAAGAATAAGTGAGGGGCAGGTATTTCAGAGAGTTTGGGACAAAATGAAAAAACGGAAAAGACAAGACAAGCAGACTTGACCAACCAACAGGATCTGGGCACATTCATGACTGATAAATTGGGCTCCTGCATGCTCTAATTCCTGCTACACCCCAGACTGCTAACACGCCTTGATAAAAGGAAGAAAAGAAAGGAAGAGGAAAAAATCCATGCAGGATGCTGTGAGTGCACACAGAATCTGTTCTGAGCTCCCTCCACGGGCAGACATGGATCAATAAATCAATAGGGAATGTTCACTGGCTGTAAAATGGGTAGAGAATCCAATGTCAAGCTGCTTCAAGATGGATGGACAGTGGGCTTGCTGTCTGCTGAAAGGCCAGAGGTAACTATCACCTTGAGATGAGATCAGTGACCAACAGCCTAACAGCCCTTTGAACTCAGAGTATATGATTGAGGACCCGGGCATGGCTTAAAACAGTCCCAGTGCGACCCATGGCGACATCCCCTCTGCTTTGTGCATCAACCCCCAACACTCACACCTCTGGGGCTGATAGTTTGCCACACAGGGCCTGGCTGCTGTCTACCCCTGGCCTGCTGTGCCCCGTCATTGAAGTAAAGGCTACAGGAGACTGAATCAGAAATTACTAGATGCCCTAGTGGTAGGAAGCATCGATCGGAAAGGGTAGGGATTTTCTGCACAACAGTTGGATTTTCCCTTTTATATAAAGGGGGTTTAACATAATACAGGCGGTGCTTTCACTGCACTGCACTGTCTGTTAACCCTTGCTTTCGTGGACTTAACCTAAGGCTACCACAGGGGTGGCTGTAGTCGGTCTCTCTGAAATTCAGAAAAGTGCTTTCTGTCTGAAGGGCAGTTGGGTCAGGCCAGCCTGGCTGTGTGGGGGCTCTCCTGGAGCGGTGGGTGGCTTCTCTTCAGCTGCTGCTCTGCCAGCAGGCTGCAGCCTGACTGGGTTTCCACACAGAGTCGGGACAGCCTCGCTCTGGAGTCCCTGCCACTGTGGCTGGCAGGAGATGGTGTACCACTTGTCCTCCCTGTGACCCCAATGTATTCTCACTTTTGAGGATACAGAGCTCCTAACCTTTTCTAACAGAGACCAAAGGCTTGCTTTAGGTTCAAACACTGCAATATCTACCTCCTGCTCACTTCTCAGAATGTGACTCTGACACAAATGGCTCATCCTAGAAAAAATGTAAAAAAAAAAAAAAGGTGATATTTCAGCTTAAAATTTAGATCATTTGCCAATGTCTGGCCACATGTCCAGTGTACATATCTTATTCATTTCTTCATTCTTTTATTCAGTAAGTGCATTTTGATATTCTGTTACTTATCTTTGCTACTGTGTGCTAAGCAATCGGTAAAAAGATCAAGAAAATGTGGTCCTGGCCCTTGAGGAGTGAAGGGTCCCTGAAAATGATTTATAAAACTTCTGTTTCTAGTATGTCTAGAATATTTTATTTATTTTTACAAAAATACATTTAAAAAAAAAATCTTTGAGGTTTTCTTATTAATGTTTTGGATAGGCAGAAAAGGCAGTTTTAAAAGAAAAATAAGTAAAATGATATATTAGATACATAATTAAATGAAGGCTGTGTGATATTGTGGGAAATGCATTGAAGAGGATTCGCTCACTCATTCATTTATTCTACAAATGTTTATTGACCATTCTGTGCCTGGCAAGCTACTGATATTGGATAGTTCTGGTGGAGAGCAGGCATTCAACACAAAAGGCCTACAAACAAATGTACAATAGTATAGAGTACTATGAAGGTGAGTAGGAGGAAGATCTAATTTTGATGGGATGGGGGAGGTCGGCAAAGGTTTTGAGAGCTGAAGGAGGAGATGGAGCAACAGTGGAGAGAAGTGGGACATGGACTGGACCTCACTTCCTGGTCCTGCTACCAGTGAGATGTGTGACTGTATCAGGCAAGACTCTGTCTTTCTGGGCCTGTGATTCCCAGATGAGGGGATTAGATTTGATAATTTGCACAAACCTTTTTGGCTCTGAAGTAGTATAATTCCTTAAGAGTCCATTTTCATGAAGCCTATGTCTATTATAAATGGCATTTTCAAGAGTGGTTCAGATATTTTGAGAACAGTGCAGTGTTATTGCTACACAACCTCAGTGGAACCAGTCATATGGCAAACAGGTAGTGTGCTCTTTACTGTAGTCCTAAAAATGATGGTCTGAGTCCTGGTCCAAATAATTCATGAGGCCATGGAGAAAGACTGTGGTAGATTAGATTGTATGAGATTCAGACATGAGGTTTGATGACCACATTTCAATTTCTAGTTTTTAAAAATGGGAAAAAATAGGCAGTAGGCTGCATTTAGAAACACTAATACATTTCTAATTTCTCAATACCTATGTGCCAGATATTTAGCTTGGTAGGTGAGGGAGGGAAAGATAAATCAGATTAGGATTCTGTCCTCATGGAGTTAACTGAATTTAGGGGGAAAAAGTTATATTTAAAAATTTAACTAATTGTAGATATTTGATGCATGTGCACTAAACACAGAGCTGATCCATACAAAGATTTACATGAAGATGTTAGAGTCTTATTGTTATGGTTGCTTATCTCTCCTTCCTTCTATATAGATGGAAACACACTGGCTTAGCTTCATACCTTAGCACGCAGTATTCTTAGTCTCTTCATTGGTAGGAAATGTCAGCTTGCTTTCCTAATTAAAACCCTAGCCTCCTGATCTTAAAAAGAAGTCTTTAGGGGTGCCTAGGTGACTCAGTTGGTTGAGTGTCCACCTGTTGGTTTCGGCTCAGGTTATGAACCCAGGGTTGTGGGATCCATCCTCATATCAGACTCTGCTGAGCATGGAGCCTGCTTAAGATTTATTCTCATATTCTCTCTCTCTCTCTCTCTCTCTCTCTCTCTCTCTCTCTCTCTCTCTCTCTCTCTCACACACACACACACACACACACACACCAACAACAACAACAACAGTAATAATAAAAGAGATCTTGGGGATGGAAATAGCTACTCCACATTGGTCAGGGAAGCAAGCAGGAAGATGGGAACACACAGGTACAAAGTACACTTATGTTAGAAATTACTAGAAAAATACCATTTGAACCTGTACCTGTCTCTCTTGCTTTCTTCCAATCCCAGATGATACAACATGTCACACACTCCAAATAACTCCCAGTCATGACCAATATTAAAGGTGGTGACCTGGGAACCTACAGCCCCCAGGATACGATGATATTAGGAGGTCTACACCAGGATCTCTCAAGAACAGTGATAAATGGAGTCACCTTGAAGTGTGTCCCAAATGGCTTTGTGGGGGTTGCCAGTGTTTCTGGGAAGTCCTTTAAACATTGCTTCCTTCTAATGTGGACTGTCTTTGATGCTGAATATGTTGCTAGAGTTATTCTACCAAACACAGACTTTTTGATTTTTCTTTTCAGTTGTAGCTGATTTAGAAATTGCTTTTCATTCTATATGTTTAACCTGAATGTTGCAAATGCCCCTGACAAGGAGCCTCCTGAATTATCACATAATTATCTGGAAAGCCTTCTTTTGACCTTGCTGTTGCTTCTTTTTGCAATCACCCTGGAAAAACCTAACACTTCAGATTTAGGGCTCTGGCTTTACTGGCTTACTTCTTCTGTGAAAGTTAATTTTAATATTTCTAAAACTCAGTTTCCTTACCCATAAAATGGATTGTTGTGAGAATTTAATGAGATGATGCCTTTAAAGATCTTGGAAAGTAGGAAACACTCAAGAGATGTTAACTGTTATCAATAATAGCAAAATTAACAACTTGAGTTTAACCTAGTATCTTGTCTAACCCTAGCTGTCATTAGATCTGAGATCTATTGAATCTGAGATCTAGAATTGCTCATGCCTCACATGTCCCTCCCAAGACCAGTTTGGACACGTGGGTGTCAGGAAAAGGATGCTCTCTCTTCCTGAGCCTCTGTCAGTCATTACACTTAGATCTATGGCTTGACTCTGCCTCAGTATTTTGCTAGTGAGTTATCTGGTGCCTTCTTTTACTATGTCACTTTATATTAGCTTTGCCTAAATATATTCTTGGTTACCTCATTTTTCATCTGTCCAGTGTCCCACTGTGATATATTCTTACGGGTTTCTCTTGAAGCTCCTGGAAGGCAGAGGAGAATGAGATCCAATAAGCGATGCTGTTCCCCATTTCAAATGAGACTACCGTTCTTAGTATGTCCAGCCAGTCCTCCTAGGGAGCCTCTTTGTCATTTTCTCAACAACTCATTTTCCTCCATGGTCCTGCTCAGGGGCTTGTGCATGAGATATTACCCCAAATCACCAAAGGTATGATTGGAGTTTAAAAGCAGATCCAGCTTCGTATTGTCCAGCCCCTCCCTCCTTGCCTGAACTTTGAATCCTCTTCTGCCTGCCCATCTCATCTATCACCCTTTTTGTGTCCTGAACCCACCACAACTTTCTGTGGCTTGTCAAGCATTTCCCAGCCCTGGGTCCTTTGTGTTAAAGGACTTGGGCTCCATGTCATTAGCAGAATGAGTTGCTGAGTCCTGTGAGCCTGATCCACTGCTAAATCTAGCTGTCTGATTCATCTTCTGTTTCTCTGAGATGCTTTCCATACTGGTGTTTCAGATGTCTTCCTTTCTGCTCCATCCACAGTCCCTTGTTGCAAGGTGGCAGATTTCCTAACTCCTTTAAGCAAACTCAAGGATTATCTGACTGCATGTCAGCTTATAGTTCCTGTTTTTCTCTATCTCAGAACATCACATCTCATCTCGATTTCAGACTCAGAGATGGGTGTCATCCCTCTTCTCTGCCTTACTTTGGATCGCCTCCCTCATCCCTCTGGGGAGATCCATTTCAGTCATGCCACCTCTCCTTCATCTTCAGTCTTCCTGTCCCCCTTGTCTGATTCTTTTCTACATTCAGATCTTCACAGCACTCCTTCCATAAAATTGGAAAACCAAAAATACCTACCCCCTCATGAAAAAACCTCCCAAAGTCCTTGGAGGACCTTTCTGCCCTATACAGACTTCCTTTAGAAAACATCTCCCACCCTACCCCGCTTAATACGCTCTTGCTCTTTATTTTAACCTAATTTTACCTTGGTCGGGAAAAAAAAGCAAGGATGCACAATGCTCTCCTTGGGCCCGCACCCTTCTTAACTGCCACAGTCAATTTCTAAGTCAGATTGATTCTTTCTTCATAGCCCTTAGATCCATCTTTGCTATTTCTGCTCCTCCCCTCCTCCTGGTTCAGGTCTCTATCACCTCAAACCTGGGATATTGCCTGAGATTTCTAATCAATTTCTTCAATCCTAGGCCTCAGGATAACTAGATGGCAGGTAAATCTTTGTAAAACAGCACTTTGTCCATGCCATATTTCTGCTAACAAAATGATAGCTCGCTACCACCCACAGGATGAAGTCCACACTCCTGGCCTGCCACAGGGAAAACCACCAACAAAACCTTTTTTCCCCTATTTCTTTTCTTTTAAAGACCCACATGTACTCCAACTAATTGTCACTGAAACACACCCCTTACATCCCAGTATTCCTGTAATTAGTCTTGTTTCTTTTTGAATAAATGAATTTTCCTTCTTGTTTCCTTACTGAAAGTGTACATGTCCTTCTAGACCTGACCCTGGCAATACTTTTTCAAGCTCTTTCCTGACCTTAGTGTCAAGTCATAACCTCTCTCTCTTATCATTATATTTTGTGTCTCTAGAACTATCCTCCTCTGAGGAAAAAGGGAAGTTTTATTCACTTTATCAGGAAATTTTAGGTAAAATATATGTGGGCTAAAAATTCACTATTTTGTTATGTACATCTAGATTCAGAGCATTTCCTCTCCATCTACTACCTTAAATATTTTTTTGAGTACAAAAAATACTATTCTTTAGGAGAGATCCTAGAAATATAGGTTTGCAAACACAAAAAATCTAGTAATACAGAGATGACAATTGTTAATATTTTGGTGTATAATTTTCCTGTCTTTTTTCCTGACACACATTCTTATTAATTTACCAAATATTTCTAACCATCCATATGCTGATCACTAGTGATAAAATGACAGATTAGACAGACATGAAATCTACCAGGTTGTGCTGATATTATATGTATAAAATGTATAAATGTAAAATACACATATATACACAAATGTATACAAAACATATGATTACATATATATGCATATATACATATACATATACTTACAAAATTGGGACCATATTGCACATTCTATTTTATAACTTTCTTTTGCAATAATATATCATTAACATCTCAGTATCAGTAAGTATACATATGCATCATTTTTTTCTTACATTTTCTTAAATTTAATTTTTTACAGTAAATTTCTATTTGCTTTTATTTATTTATTTTTTATTATAGTTTATTGTCATGTTGGTTTCCATAAAACAACCAGTGCCCTTTTCTACAAGTGCCCTCTTCCATGATCATCATCCCCCTTCTTTTTTCTCCCTTCCCCTTCATCCCTCAGTTTGTTTTCAGTATTCAAGAGTTTCTCATGATTTGCCTCCCTCTTTCGCTCTTTTTCCCCCATTCCCCTCCCCATGGTCCTCTGTTAAATTTCTTCTGTTAGATATGAGTGAAAATATATGGTATCTGTCCTTCTCTGCCTGACTTATTTCACTTAGCATGACACCCTCGAGGTCCATCCACATTGCCACGAATGGCCAAGTTTTATTCTTTGTCATTGCCATGTAGTATTCCATTGTATATATAAACCACATCTTGATCCAATCATCAGTTGATGGACACTTAGGCTCTTTCCATGATTTGACTATTGTAGAAAGTACTGCTCTGAATAGTAGGGCACATGTGCCTCGATGCATCAGCCCTTGTGTATCCCTTGGTTTGTAAATCCCTAGCAGTGCTGTTGCTGGGTCATAGGGGAGTTATATTGTTAATTTTTTGAGGAACCTCCACACTGTTTTCCAGAGCGGCAGCACCAGTTTACATTCCCAACAACAGTGTAGGAGGGTGCCCAGTTCTCCAAATCCTCGCCAGCATCTATAGTCTCTTAATTTGTTCATTTTAGCCACTCTGACAGGCCTGAGGTGGTATCTCAGTGTGGTTTTGATTTGTATTATTTGCATTTCCCTGATGATGAGTGACACTGAGCATCATTTCATGTGTCTGTTGGCCATCTGGATGTCCTCTTTGGAGAAGCATCTATTCATGTCTTCTGCCCATTTCTTCACTGGATTATTTGTTTTTCGGGTGTGGAGTTTGGTGAGTTCCTTGTAGATTTTGGATACTAGCCCTTTATCTGATATGTCTTTTGCAACTATCTTTTCCCATTCTGTCAGTTGCCTATTAGTTTCCTTGATTGTTTCCTTTGCCGTGCAGAAGCCTTTTATCTTGATGAGGTTCCAATAGTTCATTTTGCCTCTTGATTCTCTTGCCTTTGGGGATGTATTGAGTAGGAAATTGTTGCAGTTGAGGTCAAGGAGGCTGTTTCCTGCTTTTTCCTCTAGGATTTTGATCGTTTCCTGTCTCATATTGAGGTCTTCATCCATTTTGAGTTTATTTTTGTGTATGGTATAAGAAAGTGGTCTAGTTTCATTCTTCTGCATGTTGCTGTCCAGTTCTCCCAGCACCACGTGTTGAAGAGGCTGTCGTTTTTCCATTGGATACTCTTTCCTGCTTTGTCAAAGAGTAATTGGCCATACATTTGTGGGTCCAGTTCTGGGTTTTCTATTCTATTCCATTGGTCTATGTGTCTGTTTTTGTGCTAATACCATACTGCCTTGATGATGACAGCTTTGTAGTGGAGGCTAAAGTCTGGGATTGTGATACCTCCCATTTTAGTTTTTTTTTTTTAATATTACTTTGACTATTTGGCTTTTTTTGTGGTTCCATACGAATTTTAGGATAATTTGTTCTAGCTTTGCGAAGAATGCTGGTGCAATTTAGATGGGGATTGCATTGAATGTGTAGAATGCTTTGGGTAATACTGACATTTTCACAATGTTTATTCTTCCAATCCATGAGCATGGATTGTTTTTCCATTTCTTTGTGTCCTTTTCAATTTCTTTCATAAGTTTTCTATAGTTTTTATTATACAGGTCTTTTACATCTTTGGTTAGGTTTATTCCTAGGTATTTTATGGTTTTTCATGTAATTGTGAATGGGATCAGTTTCTTGATTTCTCTTTCTGTTGCTTCATTATTGGTATATAAAAATGCAATCAATTCTGTATATTAATTTTGTACCCTGCAACTTTGCTGAATTCATGGATCAGTTCTAGCAGGCTTCTGGTGGAGTCTGTCTGTGAAAAGTGAAAGTTTGACTTCTTCTTTGCCAATTCTGATGCCTTTTATTTCCTTTTGTTGTCTGATTGCTGATGCTAGGACTTCCGGCACTATGTTAAACAATAGTGGTGAGAGTGGACATCCTTGTCATGTTCCTGATATCAGGGGGAAACCTCTCAGTTTTTTAACCCCATTGAGGTTGATATTGGGTGTGGGCTTTTCATAAATGGCTTTTATGACATTTATGTAAGTTCCTTCTATCCCGAATTTCTCGAAGGTTTTTATTAAGAAAGGATGATGTATTTTGTCAAATGCTTTTTCTGCATCTATTGACAGGATCATATGGTTTTTATCTTTTCTTTTGTTAATGTGATGTATCACATTTTTGGCTTTGTGAATTTTGAACCAGCTCTGTAACTGGAATTAATCCCATTTGATCATGGTGGATAATTCTTTTTATATGCTGTTGAATTTGATTTGCGAGTATCTTGTTGAGTATTTTTGCATCTGTATTCCTTAAGGATATTGGCCTGTAGTTGTCTTTTTTTGTTGGGTCTCTTTCTGCTTTGGGAAAAAAGTGATGCTGGCTTCATAGAATGAGTCCGTAATTTTTCCTTCTATTTCTGTTTTTTGGAATAGCTTGAGAAGAATGGGTATTAACTCTGTTTTAAATGTCTGGTAGAATTATCCAGGGAGGCCATCTGGCTCTGGGCTCTTATTCATTGGGAGATTTTTGATAACTGATTCGATTTATTCACTGGTTATGGGTCTTCAGATTTTCTAACTCTTCCTGTTGGAATTTTGGTAGTGCATGTGTGTTTAGGAATTTGTCCATTTCTTCTAGGTTGTCCAGATTATTGACATATAATTTTTGATAGTATTCCCTGATGATTGCTTGTATTTCTGAGGAATTGGTTGTAATAGATCCATTGTCGTTTGTGATTTTGTCTATTTGGGTGTTCTCTCTTTTCTTTTTGAGGAGCCTGGCTAGAGGTTTATCAATTTTGTTTAATCTTTAAAAAAAAAACCAACTCTTGGTTTCATTGATCTGTTCAACTGTTTTTTGTGTTTTTTTTTTTCTTTTGGATTATGTATTGTTTAGTTCTGCCCTGATCTTGATTATTTCTCTTCTTCTGTTGGGTTTGGGGTGCTCTTGCTGCTCCCCTTCTAGTTCCTTTAGGTGCTCTGTTAGATTTTGAATTTGCACTTTTTCTAGTTTCTTGAAATAGGCCTGGATTGCAATATACTTTCCTCTTAGGAATGCCTTTGCTGCATCCCAGAGATTTTGGATTGTTGTATTTTTGTTTTCATTTGTTTCCATATATATTTTTAATTTCTTCTCTAATTGTCTCATTAGCCCAATCATTCTTCACTTCAGTAGGGTGGTTTTTAACCTCCATGTTTTTGGAGGTTTTCAGGACTTTTTCCTGTGATTGATTTCAGATTTCATAGCATTGTGATCTGAAAGTGTGCATGGTATGATCTCACTTCATTTATATTTATGAAGGGCTGTTTTATGACCCAGGATGTGATCTATCTTGGGGAATGTGCCATGTGCCCTCGAGAGGAAAGTGAAATTCCCTAGCCTCAGGATGTAGAGTTCTAAATATATTGTCAAATCCATCTGTTCCAATGTGTCGTTCAGGTCCATTGTTTCCTTAGTGATTTTCTGTCTGGTTGATCTTTCCATTGCTGTAAGTGGAGTATTAAAGTCCCCTGTGATTAGCACATTCTGTTCAATAAGATTGTTTCTGTTTGTGATTGTTTTATGTATTTGGGCACTCCTGAATTTGGCATGTAAATTATAATTGTTAGTTCTTCCTGATTATATAATGTCCTTCTTCATCTTTTGTTACTGCCTTTACTTTAAAGTCCAGTTTTTCAGATATAAGTATGGCTCCTCTGACTTTTTTTTCTTTTTTGACTTGCAGTCACATAATAGATATTTCTCCATTCCCTTGCTTTCAATCTGAAGGTGACTTTAGGTCTAAAATGAGTCTCTTGTAGACAGCAAATGGATAGATTTTGTTTCTTTATCCATTCTGCTATCCTGTGTCATTTAATTGGAGCATTCAGTTCATTTACATTCAATGTTATTATTGAAAAATAAGGGTTTAGATTCATTGTGTTATGTATAGGGTTCATGCTTGTAGTGGTGTCTCTGGTACCTTATATTCCTTGTAACATTTCCCTCATAGAGTCCCTCTTAGAAGTTCTTGTAGGGCTGGTTTGGTGGTGATGAATTCTCTCAGTTTTTTTTAAATTTGGGAAAACCTTTATCTCTCCTTCTATTTTTGAATGACACGCTTGCTGGATAAAGGATTCTTGGCTGCATATTTTTTCGGTTCATCACATTGAACATTTCCTGCCATTCCTTTCTGGCCTGCCAAGTTTTAGTAGATAGGTTTGTAACCACTCTGATAGGTTTCCCTTTGTATGTTAGGGCCCTTTTATCCCTAGCTGCTTTCAGAATTCTCTTTTTTCCTTATATTTTGCCAGTTTCACTACGGTATGTTGTGCTGAAGGTTGATTCAAGTTGCATCTTAGCGGAGTTCTCTGCATTTCTTGGATCTCAATGTCTGTTTCCTTCCTCAGACTGGGGAAGTCCTTGGCTATAATTTGATCAAGCGCCCCTTCAGGACCTTTTTCTCTTTCTTTTTCTTCAGGAATTCCTATGATACGGATATTGTTCCATTTGATTGTATCACTCAAGTCTCGAATTCTCCTTTCAGGCTCCTTGATCAATTTCTATCTTTTTCTCTGCTTTCTCTTTTACTATAACTGTGTCTTCTAATTCACCTATTCTCCTCTTTGCCTTTTCAGTCTGTTCAGTGGCCACCTCCATTTTATTATGCACTTCATTTACAGCCTTTTTCTTTTTTACTCATCAGAGCTATTTTGATGGTCGCTAGTGTTTGTATCAGTAGGTTCTCTAATGGGTTCCATGCTTTTTTAAAGCCCAGCAATTAATTTTATGACAATTGTTCTAAATTCTTGCTCTGTTATGTTGCTTATATTTGTTTTGAGCAGTTCTGTGGCTGCAACTTCTTCCTGGAATTTTTTTAGAGGAGAATTCTTCAATTTCATCATTTTGGCTAGCTTTCTGTATGTCAGTTTTATTTATTTATTTATTAATTTTTTTAATGTTTATTTATTTTTGAGACAGAGACAGAGTACAAACAAGGGAGGGGCAGAGAGAGAGGGAGACACAGAATCTGAAGACAGGCTAGGCTCTGAGATAGCTGTCAACAGAGAGCTTGATGTGGGGCTCGAACCCACGAACCATGAGATCATGACCAGAGCCAAAGTCGGATGCTTAACCCACTGAGCCACCCAGGTGCCCCTCTTGTCAGTTTTAACAGCTCATTATGCATTCTGTACCTGTTAGTATTGCTATATTAAAGGTTGCTCATTGACTGTCCAGGGCCTGTCCATTCAGGAAGTGTTCTTTTAATGGTGTCTCTTGGTTTCTCTTGTTGTGCCTTTGGTTATTTCATTTCCCTACTCAGTAATATTTGGGACTCTTCACCATGTATACTTTGGCTTGTTTCTTGAGGTAGCACTGAGAAGGAAAACAGACAGACAAACACACAGGGAACAAAAGCATGCAAATGCACAGATAAATCAAATAAACAAGCAAACCAAAACAGGAGAGAAAAGAAAAAGGATAAAAAAAGGGTAGGGGACAAAAACAACAAAAGATAAAGGACAGTCTACAAGCATAAAACCTGTGGAGGAGAGAGATAAGAATGAGATAAGGGAAAATATATCTGAATGGCAAGAATTGATCTAATCATGGAAATGCATCTATGTTTGTCTTTCTGGAGCTCTGGGATGGGGAAAAGGAGAAAAAGAAGGAAAAGACAGCTCTCCAGCACGGATGGCCATGGTTTGGTATAGGTAGGTCTGGTGGGCTGCTCCCCAGGCCCTGCCTTGGTGGTTATGGGGAGAAGAATGGTGGCCCCCCAATCCCTTCTCAAACCAAGCCTTGATGTTTTGAGTCTGATCTCCCTGAGCCACTGGTGGGCCAAGTTGTATTTTCTAAGCCCCGCCTGGTTTCCAAGTCCTAGTCCAAGCACTTTAATGCTTTCGCGGGAGATGAGATATACTCCTGCAGGCGGGTGGCTTCCTAGCTGGGGATTGAGTAGGGAGGGATAGGTGAGTAATTTCTCTTGGTGCTGCCTGGGAATAGGGGTGCCGAGCCCAAGGAAAATGCACCAGTTAATGGGGATGGGTCTCTCTCTCTCCATGCCCTGCGCTTATAGATGGGATGATAGAATCCCTCTCCATCCTGGGCCAAGCTTGTTCTTGTCTCTAGAGACAGCTCTATGAGCGTTTTCAGCCTTTCTTTCTCTTCCACTTGTTCCTCCGTGGCTCTGCAGTCTCCCCAATGCTCTGCTTGGAGGGGGGCTGCCTTCCCTCCAAGCCTCTAGTCCCGGCCCATTTTTATCTTCCTCAGTTCACACTCACTCACCAACATATAAGGCTGTCTTCTTTGTGGGTTCTGTGTCTTTTTCTCCTACTCTTGTAGATCAGAGTATTCAGTCCTTCTTAGTTTGATAGATACGAGCAGGTGAGAATTGCAGAGCTCCCTACTCTCTGCCGTCTTCCTCCCCCGCCCCCCATCTTTTTCTCACTGTCTTAACCATTTTTTTAAAAGCCTATTTTTTAAATATTTTATTTATTTTTAATACAGAGAGAGACAGAGCATGAGAGGGGGAGGGGCAGAGAGAGAAGGAGACACAGAACTGGAAGCAGGCTCCAGGCTCTGAGCTAGCTGTCAGCACAGAGCCCGACGCGGGGCTCGAACCCACGAACATGCGATCTGACCTGAGCCGAAGCCGGAGGCTTAACCGACTGAGCCACCCAGGCGCCCCTGTCTTAACCATTTTTAAGTGTGCAGTACAGTAGTGGTAATTACATGCATTTGTTGTGGAATATATTCCTAGAACTTTTTCATCTTGCAGAACTGATACCCTGTCCCATTGAAAAGCATATCCCCCTTTCCTCCTCTACCAAGCATCTGACAACCACCATTCTACTTTCTTTTTCTAAGAGTTTGGCTGTTTTAGACACCTCATTTAAGAGAGATGAGTCATTTTGTTTTTTCATGACTGGTTTATTTCACTTAGCATAAGGATTCATCCATGTTGTAGCCTCTTTTATTCAGGTTGAATAATATTTTACTGTATGTATATCTCACATTTTATTTATCTGTTCAACTGTCTTTGGACCTTTAGATTACTCCATTTCTTGGGTATTGTGATTAGTATGGCAATGATTGTGCTTAAATATCTCTTCAAGATCCTGGTTTTAGTTCTTTTGGATATTAACAACAATTGGGATTGCTGGATCATATGGTAATTCTATTTTTAATTTTTTGAGTAAACTCCATAGTGTTTTCCATAGTGGCTGCACCATTTTATATTCCCATCAACAGTGCACAAGGGTTTCAGTGTCTCTGCTTTCTTGGCTACACTTGTTATTTTCTGGGTTTTGTTTTGTTTTGTTTTGTTTTGTTTGATAGTGGGCATACACTAATGGGTACAAGGTGATATCTCACTGTGGTTTTGATCTGCATTTTCCTGATGATTAGGGATGTTGAGCATCTTTTCATATGCTTGTTGGCCACTTGTATATCTTTTTGAAGAAGTACTATTTAAATATGATTTGTTTTTTGTTGTTAAAGTGTAGGAGTTCTTGGTATTTTCAATATTAACCCTCTATTAGATACATAGTTTGGAAATATTTCCTCCCATTCTCTAGGTTTCCTTTACCTTCTCTTGATTGTTTGCTCTGCTCAGATGTTTGTAAGTTTGATGTAGTCTCATTTGTCTATTCTTGTTTTTATTGCCTATGCTTTTGGTGTCTTATCCAAGAAGCAATTGCAAATCCAACGTGATGAAACATTTTCCCTAGGTTTTCTAACAGGAGTTTTATAGCTTCAGGTCTTATGTTTTGGTCTTTAATCGATTTTGTAAAAGAAATTATTTATTTTGAGAGAGAGAGGAGTGGGAGGGAGTGGGAGGGAGGGATAGAGAGAGAGAAGGAGAGAGAGAATCCCAAGCAGGCTCTATGCTGTCAGTGCAGAGCTTGAGGTGGGGCTTGATCTCACAACTGTGAGATCATGACCTGAGTCAAGAGTCAGATACTTAAACAACTGAACCACACACGTGTCCCTTGAGCTTATTTTTGTGTATAGTGTAAGGTAAGGGTGCAACTTCATTTTTTTATGTGGGTATCCAGTTTTTCCATCACTATTTGTTGAAGAGGCTATCCTTTCCCCACTATGCAGCCCTGAAACTCTTGCCAAAAATCATTTCACAATATATGTGAGGATTTATTTCTGAGATCTCCTGTGTTTCATTTATTTATATGTCTTCATTTACATTAGTACTGTACTGTTTTGATTATTATGGCTTTAGAATATTTTTAAAATCAGGAAGTGTCAGGGCTCTAGCTTTAGTTTTCTTTCTTTGTTTTAGCTATTTAGTCTTTTGAGATACCATATAGATTTTGAGACCCCCCCCCCCCCCCGCCCATTTCTGCAAAAAAAATGCCATTGAGATTTCGGTAGGAATTGAACCCGTAGAATCCTTTGAGTTGTATGGATATTTTAACAGTATTAAACCTTTCAGTCCATGAATATGTGATGTCTTTTAACTGCTTTGTGTATCCTTTAATTCCTTTTAGGAAAGTTTTGTGGTTTTTGAAATATAAATCTTTTACCTCTTGGTTAAGTTTATTTATTAGTATTTTATTCCTTTTAGTGCTGCATATTTTTTTTCTTAATTTCTATTTCAGATTGTTCATTTATAGTATTTAGTAATGCAAATGATTTTTTTGCGTACTTATTTTGAATCCTGCAAATTTGGATTCATTTTTTACTTCTAATAGTTATTTTTGTGGAATCTTTAGGGTTTTCTGTATATAAGATTATGTCACTTGTAAACATTGGTAATTTTACTTATTCTTTTCAATTTGGATGCCTTTCATTTCTTTTTATTGCTTAATTGCCCTAAGACTTCCAGCAGTATGGTGAATGGAAGTGGGGATATTGGGTATCCTTGTTTTCTTTCTTATCTTAGAAGGAAAACTTTCTGTTTTTCACCATTGAGTATGAAAAAAGCTGTAGGCTTTTCATATATGGCCTTTATTATGTTGAGCTAATTTTCTCATATTCCTAGTTTGTTGAGGTTTTTATAACCACGAATGCATGCTGAATTGTGTTTTCTGCATCAAATGAGATGATTGTGTCGATTTTTTCCTTCATTCTGTTATGTGGCATTTTACATTTATTGATTTGTATATGTTAAGCTATTCTTGAATTCCAGGGATAAATTCCTTTTTGTATGCCATTAAATTTGGTTTTACTAGTATTTCGTTGAGGATTTTTGCATATATGGACATCAGAGATTTTGGCAATTTTATTTTTCTGTGGTGTTCTTACCCAGTTTTGGTATCAGAGTAATGCTATTCTTGTAAAATGAGTTCGAGTGTATTCTCTCCTCTTCAGTTTTTTGGAAGAGTTTGAGAGGATTGGTATTAACTCTTCAAATGTTTGCTAGAGTTCACCAGTGAAGCCATCAAGTCCTGAGCTTTTATATGTTGGAATATTTTTAATTATTGACTAAATCTCCTTACTAGTTACTGTTCTGTTCAGATTTTCTATTTCTTCATAATTCAGTCTTGAAAGGTTGTATGTTTCTAAGAATTTATCCATTTCTTCTAGGTTGTCCACAGTAGTCTCATAATTCTTTTTATTTCTGTTGCATCATTCAAAATGCCTCCTCCTTTATTTCTGCCTTTTGTTATTTGAACGTCCCCATTTTTCTCTTACGTAGTCTTAGTTTTGTTGAGCTTTGTAAAAAAACAACTCTTAGGTTTGTTGAGTTTTTCCTATTGTTTTTCTATTTTCTATCTCACTTGTTTCTGTTCTCATTTTTATTATTTCCTTCTATCTGCTAACTTTGGGTTTCGTTTATTCTTCTTTTGCTAGTTTCTTGAGGTATAAATACACAGTCTTTTTAAATGTCAGCAGAATATTTGATTATAGGGATATATCACAATTTATCAAATTTTCTGTTGATTTGGAACATTTATTTTAATGCAAAAATATGAACAGGGCTTTAGAAATGACTTTCCTCAACAATTAAAACAAATTTAATCTTCTTAACAGAACATGCTGAGAACTGTGTGTTCTGATTGTTTGAGGTCTTGAGGTTGCCTTTTAACTACCAAGACTTCTGTGATAAAGTAAAACAGAAGTCCAGTAACTGAAAATGCTTCTTGTATGCCCCCTAAAATGAACACTGAATTACATGGCAGGAATTACCTGCTTTTTTAAGTGGGAAAAGTAGGAATAACTAACATGGACTTTACAGGGTTTTCTTTTATTTCTTTTCTTTTTTGGAGTAGTGAAGCAGTAGCTGTTATTCCCCTCATTTTGTCACAAATAAGGATCTGCCCTCAAGCAAGTGAGGTATAAATGTGGCTTCATACCCATGAAGGCTGGCTCACTTTAGCCATCATATATTGACCACCTACATGTCAGGCATGATACTGGATACTGCAAAGGACACACAGGTGAATGAGACATAAGCCTAATTGTCCAAGAACTTATGATCTAATAAGGAAGTTGATTTGGATAAATAGAGACAAAATGCTGAATAGACCACCAGTACCATACTGGAAGGTACAACAAAACCATGGAAGTCAGAAGGGGAGAAATGATTTCATACAGAATGGGTCAGGGACAACATCATAGAGGAGGTCAGAATTAAACTGGCCTTCATGAATTTGTATTGATAGGTACATGGAGGAAAATATGTTCCACATAATTCCACATAAATGGAATATAAAATCAAAGGCACATAAGTGGGAAAGTTGTGGGTGGTGGATATGGTATATTTGGAATATGAAGAAGAATCTAAGGTGTCTGGTCAGTAGATAACATTTTTGAGTGTGTGGCAGAGATACCTAGCTATCCATCTAAACTTTTCTGCTTACCTGCTCCCTTTTCAAAATATGAATTTCCTTCTGTGAAGTAGCTGGGAAATCTAAGACTACAAGTCCTGATCTCCTGCTACTCCCCTACCCATCTAGGTGGGCCATATGAATAGTTCTCAAGTATAGAGTGTGAGTAAAAGTAATGTATGTATCACTTTCAGGTTGAAATATTCAAGAATTGAGAATGTGTCTTACTCATTCTGTTTCTTTCTGTCTGCTAACTGGATGTCAGTGCCATGCAGCTTGGAAACTACATGATGAAGAAAGCAGAGCCACTGGCAACTCAACTTGGGTCTCTGAATGATTGCATAGAACACAGCACCCATCCATTTCATCCTCTTTCCACCTGGACCTTCATTGAATGATTACATAATCAAGAAATGAGTTCTGCAGAATCAATGCACTGAAACTGGAATTTGTATGTCGCAGATGTTGGCCTGCCTTACAAAATACAGGGCATATAAAGAAATAATGAGAGTGGGAGTATGGGCGGGTTATGTAGTTTGGAGCTAGTTTGGTGCTTTGCATCAAGTTGTCTTCATTAGCGTGAGAACTACAGAGATGAGGAGAAAGGATTTCTATCCTTTGGTTAATATTTGGTTAATTCTCTCAACTGATTTTACAGCCAGAGCTAGAAGACAAAGTTGGAACTGTTTTTGATTAATTTCTTCTCTTTATGGAAGTAAGTGTTAATAGTAGGACTTTTCATTTCACATAGCATTTTCATACACATGCCTTTCTTTCATCTTCTGCACAGCCCTGTGACGTGATGGTATTTGCATCTTATTGATTCGGGGCTCAGAGAGATTTTGTGAATTGCCAAAGGCCCTATAGCTCCAAGATTCAAACCCAGGTTTTTGGAATCTTAGGCTTGTGTGCAGCTAGTGTCTCCTTTGCAAAGATGAAAGGGTGAAGGCATTCCTGGCTCAGGCCAGACTGATAAATGGATGCCTTTGGAGTAGGTCAGAGCCTCAGTCCATACTTTCAGGTATAAAAGAAAATGTCTACTTCTTAATTTTCCTCAATTCAAATGAAATCAACTTAGGACTTCTATCTCGATAGACTGCTTTGAAATTCAGCATTAATCATTTCTGGATCTTTTTCTTCTCCAAGAAACCCAGGAGGCTATGTGGTATGTGGGTCTTTTACATCAGTTCATCCTCATTGCCACTGAAACCCTCAGTGGGAAAGTCATAATTTCAGATGGCTCTCTGCTTTGCTGCCACATTTGGGGTATCCATCTTTGTGGTTTCACCTCATTAAATGTGCCTTTAAGACCACTGAGATCTTGCTACCTTTCTTGGATGCTCTCCCACAGGGTATGGGCCTCTTTTCTTCCCTCTCAGCGGTTTTTTTCAGGGAAAATCTCCCTCTCTTTACTGTGTTTACCCTGAAAGTCTCAGTGCATTATCACTTTAGTGAGTTGAGGATTTTTTCCATAAAAGGAAAGAGCCATTGTTCTCCTGCATTTTGGCATTTTGCAAAAGCCCCTGAGGCAAGGATTGCTAAAGAGCAGGCAGATTCTCTGGAACAGGGGATCCTGAGTATATAGGTTAAGCACAGTTAGATTGGCTTAATACAGAATTTGACTCAGTCCAAGGTACCTATCATTGCATTGGAGATCCAATCATTTAATAAATGCTAAACATCTTCCCTTTGTCGGTCTCTGATCCAGGCAATGGAGAGATTATGGTGGCATGGAATTTGTAGTCTAACAGGATAACCTCTGATAATGATAGATGCTATGAAAGGATAGAAAAAAATAATAAAGGGAAAATGAAGGGCTGTGGAACAGAGAGATGTCTCTGAAGGGTGACATTTGAGCTGAGACCTGAATCATGAAACCTTCATGATGATCAGGCCACACAAATGTCTGTGGGTAATGTATTCGAGGCTGTGGCCACATGGGTACTAAGACCTTCAGGCTATGGAAAGAAATCTGGATTTTATTCCTGTTATGAGAATCATTGGAGGTGTAAGGGAAATGGACTAAAGGCTATGCTTAGAGCATCACCTTCCTGTGTCAATCTCTACCTTTCAAGATTTAGTATATAACCAGAGAGACAAAACCTATACACAGTAATAATACAGTCAGGTTTGCCTTAGAATTTTTGATGAGCTTTCTTTCCTATCATATCTGAATCTCAAAACAACCTTGTGAACTGAGCAGGACTGATAAGGAAGTTATAAATTATTTATACAAGTCAGTCCTTGATTCTTGTCTTATTCTTCTTCCTACATGACTGCCTTGGGTACTCCTATTGATCCATAGGAAGCTGATCCTGTCTGGCCCCTGCCCCAAGTTGTGATATTCCCTCGTCCCGCCTCAGGATGTCTCTCTGCCTTGCATATACTTTTATTACTGCATGCATTTTGCATCTATTTGGTGATGAGAGTTCCTACAACAGTGAAGACATTGTGGTCAAAGACTATGCTTTTGTCTTTCCCTGTGCCCTAGGTAAATAAAATGAGCATTCAAATCTATGTGTGTTAAATGAGTGAATGTCAGCTGTAAGGTGCTGGCTTGTGAAAGGAAGGCATGATCAGCATTGGCTAGCAAGGTGTAGGAGAGCCTCATGGACAAAAGGACTGGGGTTTCTCTCTGGAGATGGGAGGAGAGCACTACAGGAAGGAGGCCCAGGTAAAGAGAGGTGCTTGTGGGCTCCTGCACCTACTGAGCATAGTGTATGTAAGCAGGGCAGATGAAAGGCTATGGGGGGAGAGTGTGCCCAAAGGGACAGTTCATGCCCAGAGACTGGGGTACTTTGGCTAGAGAGGGAGCTGGGCACACATGCTGGAGGGCTATGAATGCCAGGCTCTATAGTGAGAATTTTTTATTGGGTAGATAGCGGAGCCAATCAGGGTTTCTGGGTTGGGACTATCACATGATGAAGCTGGTGTTTTAGGGAGCATAAGCTGACCTTTGAGGGCCTCAAGAACAAAAGAAAGAAGCCAGCATGCATGATAGAAGCCAAGAGGGATTTTTCTCATTTTTGGTTACAGGTAGTAAATTTTTGAGAGAAGGCAGTGACAAGAGGAAATGAGGGCACAGAGAAGTGACAGAGCATTGTGTGGGCTCCCATGCCCAAGGAAGACTTCACTGCCACTGAGAAAGTTGGTTTGATTTACCTGTGGATTCAGATCCTGGTTCTGCCACATTGGGCTGTTTGGAGGGTTGAGAGAAAAAACTTATTTAAAGTGTCTAAATGAAGTGTGTCAAGCTAGTGGCATCTATTGACTATTACCAGGAGTAGAAGTCTGAGTACTTCTAACCTCTGCATCTTGGGTATGGGAGATCTCAAGGCAAACGCAATACATTTGAGCACTGAATGGAATAACACTTTACTCAGTCAGGAAAGAGACAGCAAGATTGGCTTCAGTAGTGTGTGTTGGTGCCCATGGTGAGCAGGTCCCTCTGGTAGACAGTGCAGGGCCAGTGACCTGCATGAACTTCTCGTGTGGATGCAGCAGAAGGACCCTGTCCCCAGGAGGCAGTAGTGGGATGGCCAGGTGCTATATAACACACATCCTTAAGCAAAATAAGGAACGTTGAGTTTAAATAGGGGAAGGTGTGTGAGGCTGTGAGGCTTCCTTGTCTCTTGGTAAGGAATGTTCCAGGCTCAAGTAAGACTGCATGCATAAAACTGCCTTTCCCAACAAAGTGAGCCATCAATACACATAGGTTGGAGTGGTGGTTAAGAGCATGGACTTTGAAGTCAGACCTGGGATTGACTCTGATTTGTTAAGCTTTTCAAGAATAAAAGCTATGTCTCCTTGTTCATTATAATTCTCCAAGAGGTCCTGCCCCAGTGCCTGGTCGGTGATGCATAATTAACCCTAGCTTCATTACTTATTAACTTCATGCCTTTGGGGCAAATTACTTAATCTCAGTTCTCATCTTTAAAATGGGGAGAATAAAGCAGCTAAAATAGATTTTGGTGAGGATTAAATGAGTTAATAAATGTAAAGCACTTAGCAAGGGGCCTTGTACACAGTAAGCCTTCATCGATATTAGCAGCTGTATTACTATTAATGTTATTTTATTAATCTGGAACAAGCTTTAGAGTTTATGGGAAAGAGAAAAGAAGGTAGCTAAATCAGTTTTGCTAAGGAAAGTTCAGGCTACATCAAAATAGAATGTTTTGAACACTATAATGACCAGTGAATCACTCAGTCTTGCTTTTTTGCAACTTTTTGGGATTCACATGTACACTCAGTTTCCTTGCAAATGATGGATTATTTGTGGATGATCTAGTTAGAGTTATAAAGGCTAATTCTGGTTTTTCACACTGTTGGTAACTTCCTAGCTGCAAATAATAGATTTTTGTGACAGATCTTTTGGCAATGATTTGACATGTTTTCATTAGCTAATTCAAGTAGTCATCACACTTCCCTGGGCATGTTGAAAGCTTTCAACATTATAATTACCTATTCATTTCAACCACTAGTATTTCAACAGTCAACCATGATGGTAACTACTTCCAGAGAATGTTAAAAAGACGGAGCACAGTATCCCAATTCCTCTGGGTGTTTGTGAAAAACAAAAAAATGGCTATTGATAGCCATTTTGGGGAACTGTATAAAATATGGCAACTTAGTATTACAAAGTTATCTTTGAAGATTCTGAGGAAATGAGTCTTTATGGATAACATATTTTTATTCTTGGTTTTGACATACTACCTGATTCTAAAGTACCCACAGGGTATACTTATGATGTATTTATAATGTGCTTATAATGCGTTGATCTTTCACTGTGTAATTTTCCTTAATAAGGAGACCTGTTGGGAATTTATTAATGAACTTTATCTATATAAATATTATAGAATTAAATATGCTTAATAAATGTATTATAACTAAAGACTTAATACATTAAAAGTGACTTTTGTGGCCATTTGAATATGACAGAACCGTTTGTGAACTAAAGACTTGATGTAGTGTTAATTTTCTGGTTATTCCAACTACTACTGATAGTGAATCTGGTCAGCTCCATCCCATCTAGGTGATAGAACTCAACTGAATGAGCAAGTGGAGTAGATATCAGAATCAGATAGAAATGGGTTTATACCTTGGCTCTACCACTTAGCTGTGTGGCCTTGTGCAATTATCTCATCTTATTAAGACTTTTTTCTCTTCTGTAATACAGGATGATACTATCTATATTATAGGTTTGTTATAGATAAATGAGATAAAATTTATAAAAAATTCTAAGCACAGAGACAGTAAATGCTCAGGAATGAGAAGCAAGAATTATATGATTTTTTATTACCAGAGACAAAGAAACACATTGTTCCTGTTACTAAAGTGTGTGTAAATCAAAGAATACCAAGGAGTTTATGAAGTGAAAGTAATAACAGTCTGTGAAGGTTTCTACCATTTGCCTAAATAGAAGCTCAGAATATAAGACTGACCATGGGCTCTTGTAGAGTTCTAGGGAAATGGACTGTCCAAATCTTTTTATTATGCCAGAATGATTGCCATTATAGAGTCTCTGTCAATGTTAACAACAGAGCAACTTGCTAATAGTGTAAAAAGTTGGCTAATCGAATAGCTATTGAATGTATGCTTTGACTGCCAAAATATATGATGCCAAACCATTGTTTTGGCAACCTTTTTTACTTAATTGACTGATTTTTATGGGTTAAATTGGCTGCCATTACATAGATGTAGCCATCAGTCTGGGTATATATTTATTGTGTATTTAAACTTATGGTAGAGAGATAAAAAGGGAATTATAGCAATTAAATTCATGCCAAAGGCTTATCAAATAACAGGGCATTGATATTGGGGAGAAAAAAGAAAAGGAAATTCATTAATAACTAGGATAGGTTTCTATTATTCCAACTATCAGTCTATCGGATTTATATAGATTTTTGAATCCCATAAATCTATCTATTCACCAATTGTTATTGCTATAAATAATTGAGAATGTTAATCGATTGGTAAGACCATTTATGTTCAAAATTTTCCTGGCCAAAAAAAGCAAACATGTACTGGATAATTTCTGTTTATTTTATTCAAGGTCTCATGTTTCTTTATCACCTTTATTAAATATAGAAAAAAATGTGAAATAATTTTGAGAAATATAGCAGGCTTGGGTCTATGTACAAAAATAAATTACTGCTTAAGGGGCCAGAAGACAAGGTGATATTATGTGTTTAATTTGCTCAGTTATGAAAGAACCTCCAGGGTGCTGGGTTATGAAAAACAATGGTTATTTTGAGAGAAAATGGAGCCAAATTGGGTGGGTTTTAAACACTTTCAAGTGTGGTTAGTATTGGAAGTGCTTTCCAGGTTGGGGTGGGGGTGGGAGGCTCTGTTTCATTGTTTGCTCTGTCCACTTTGGGGAAATGCTCTTTCCTCTGACTCTGTTCTGAACATGGGCATTTCTCTAGATTGCTTTCTTGGAAATGGCAAGAGAAAATGGTAGCAATAATAGGTTTTAAGGTACTTGGCGGTAAATCATGCCATTTTATAAATTCATCTCCTTACACTTTATTTCCTTGCTATGAGATAATTTAGACAAATGTCAGTGAGGGAAAAAGAAAGTGATTGGTGATTTCACCTCCCCCAATAAAGCAAATTCCTAATTTTCTGTCTTTTATCTTTTGCCATTCTTTTGTGCTCCTCTTTGGCCTTGTCAAAACATATCGTTCAGTTAGAGACTAAAAATATTTTCCCATCGATTGGGGTTATTGATTTTTTTTAATCTGTACTTTGGCTTGAAGAGCGCGGGTGAAGGGTGAAAGTTCACCAGCTTAGTCTGCCGTTTTATCTGGACAGCAGAAGAATGTATTGGCAGCAGATTTGATTTACCTTGTTGGGCAGTTGTAGACACTTCAGCCACTTCAGTGACCCTCTAGCATGTCCTGCTATTGCTATTGTTTTTTGTTTTTGTTTTTTTTGTACCTAGGAACTCTTGAAAGATCCATTTTCCTATTGATTTTTATCTCTCTTTTCCCAAGGTGGAATAATTTTTTTTTCTTTTTAGGATTCCAGACTAGGCCTTTTGGAGGTGTCATAATGCTTTCTGGACTCACAGTAAATAAAACAGTATTACACTCATCTACTGGAGTTCAGCCACTCTTCCCAGTTAGCTTACAGTCTCGGATCATGTCCATGTATGGTTTCGCAGCAGAATCTGATGTGACTAGATCAAATTTGCTGAGATCTCTATGTTTCTCCATCACAGCTAGTCAGACACACGTGCTCAGGGCAGTGTATGACTCCTATTTTGCATCCCAAGATGGCACCTTAAACTTCCTGATGAACACCAGGAAGTTGGTACAATAGCCATTGTCTGAAGAACAGTGCCATGAATGAGTATGGCTTCTTTATAGATTAGAATACCATCTTTAGCATTTTCCAGCTGTGTGACTCTGGATAAATTGCCTAAAATGTTGGTAAAATGGAGATAGAAATTATATCTATTTCATCAAGTGGTTGTAGGTTCATATACATATGAAGGTTAAATACATATAAAAGTTCTAGAACTAGACCTGGTACACTGGAATTTCTCAGCAAATGTGAGATATTACTCTGATTATAGACAAGGAAGCTGAGACTGGTGGTGAGGCCTGGGAGTATTAAGAAACAAGAGAAGTTCACATGGAAAGAGAGAGAAAAATCTCATTCTCAGGATCAGGATTTTGGGTTTATCACCACAACTGACCTCCTGATTGCTGACACACCTCGGGCCACATGGCCTCAACCTCTTTGTTGATTCTTTGTGGTATTAGGTGTGGAGGGTCCAAAGTGAAACCTGAGGTTTCTGACAGATGGGATTGCTGGACTCACTGTGCTTTGTGGAGAATCAGTCAGGATTTTCTGTCCTTGCTTTCATGTAGCTGGGGTACTTCACCACCACTGTGAGCTCAGCCTCAACTAGAACCAACAGTCATCATTCAACCTGAGGCACATGTATTTAATGCTCAGAGGACAGGCTTTTCTTAGAGAGGAAGTACTATGGTAGGTACAGTGGTTCTAGAACTTGAGTGTATATAGAATCTCCTACAGAGAACCTGATTCAGGAGTGCTGGGCCTTTAATTTGAACAAGCATCTCAGGTGACTTGGATTAAAGTGGTCTCAATTCATACTTTGAGAAACATTGATACAGTAGAAGGAGCTTGAGCTCTTGATATGGGTGGACTTGGACTTGAATTTGCTTATCAGTTATGTTTATATGGGCCATTTAATCTCTTTCAGCCTCAACTATAAAACAGACCAATGAACCAATAATATATTGGAAGTGTTTAGCATGATGCCTGACACCTACAATGTGGTCCATAAATGCTGACGTTCTCATTCTCTGATTTTATTTGCTGTCTTGGACTCCAGGAAATTTTATACTCTGTTGGAAGTAATTTGTCCTAACTTCTTTTTTCTCACTCATGCTTGTTGTTGATCTGTCTGAATTGCACCTGCTCTTACTATCTCCTTGGAAACACTTTCCTGTTTAGATAAAGTTGACCATATTCTACAAGGCTTTGGTCTTTCCTTTAGTTGTCTGCCTCCATGGTGGTGGCATTCCCACGGCTGGATCAGGTCTGTGTGCAGTGTTGTGGACTAGTGTTCCTCTTGCCTTTTCTTGGCCAGGATGACTCCAGGTGTAGAAATGCTAAAGGTTGTGGTTTGCCTCTGTCTGCAGTGCAGTTGAGGCATCTCTTTCCTAAGTTCGTTTAGTTCCTAGTGTTGGCATTTCTTGCCTGTTCTATCCACTGCTCAGTAACACAGCCAGGTGCTCCCATGATTTGACTGATAGAGGACAAATCAGCTAACCAACCTGAGTTAGCTGATTCATTGGCCTGTCAGGCCAATGGCGTTTTTTTTTTTTTATCCTTAATATTTAAACCTGATTAGGCTCAGGGCTGTGTTTTATTTGGAACTGAAGTCACAGAATTAAACTGATGTCAAAAAGTTCAACTTGGTCTCTTCACTCAAACACACAATCAGGGGCCCCTGGGTGGCTCAGTTGGCTGAGTGTCTGACTTCGGCTCAGGTCATGATCTCATGGTTCGTGGGTTCAAGCCCTGCATTGGGCTCTGTGCAGACAGCTCAGAGCCTGAAGCCTGCTTCAGATTCTGTACCTCCCTCTCTCTGACCCTCCCCTGCTCGTGCTGTCTCTCAAAAATAAATAAAAAACATAAAAAACCCCACACAATCATTTGTGCACATAGGAGGATGCCCTGTCATCTCTTTGGTCAGTTTAGTACAAACGGTAGTTTTCTATAAACATGGTCTTTAGCTTTTTTTTTTTAATATATTTTTTTTTATTTTGAGAGAGAGAGACAGAGTATGAAAAGGGGAGAGGCAGAGAGAGAGGGATCAAAGAATCTGAAGCTGGCTCCAGGGTCTGAGCTGTCAGCACAGAGCTCAGTGTTGGGCTCGAACCTATGAACTATGAGATCATGACTTGGCTGAAGTCAGATGCTCAACCGACTGAGCTATCCAGGTGGCCCCATGGTCTTTAGCTTTAATATACCTAAAGACCTATTTTCCAAAGAAAAGTTAGAGAAATGCTGATCATTTAGGCAGATACCCATGTGAAAGTGCCACTAAAACATCAGTTAGGGAGGAGAATGAAAGGTATAAAGAAAAGTCTTCTAGGAATAATGTCAACATTGCTAAAACAGGAATGAATTGTCAACTTGCAAAAATCTAATGAGGAACTAGAAAAATATCCTGGAAATATGTTTACCATAAGGCATAGATAGAGGGATATGCTCTTACTTTGTATTAGCACGGGAGATAATAATCTTAATAGGTCATTTGGACTTAGGGACTATCCTAAATGTAAGGTGATTTCATCTCATGATATTTAATTATATTTTCAAAAATTCTATTTTCTAATAAGGTCACATTCTGGTGTTCTGGGTGGATATGAAGTTTGTGGAGACATCATTCAACCCATTACATCACACATGGCCAATATGCATGATACAGCTCCATATGATGAAAATCCAGAATCTGGGTAGTATGAAGCTATCTCATCCTGGCCTCTGTTCTTTTCTATTGTGAGAGTCTTAGGAACAGGAATTTGTAAGAAGAGGCCTGCATGACAGGAGCTCAGTAAATATTTTCTAAAAGAGTAAACCAGGGCCAACAAAAAGAGCCTGAGGATGAACCTATCTCAGAAATATCCATTTCTACCTTTTCCACAGCTATTTTAATGTACTATTAACACTTAAAAGTGTGAGTTCACTTTTGTGGCTGGGGGACCATTTGGATCACAAATATCTAATCTACTATGAAAATAATTTCTCAGTTGGAGGTAGATAAAAACAGAATTGTATTCAGTGTGATAGCTCTCTTAGAAGAGGGAACATCCAGATGTACCTTATTGAAAACATGCACTGCAATACTATTAATATATTAAAAAGGATGAGTTTTATCACCGAACAGGAAGAAAACAAGTATGATTTGTCCAACTTACAACAAATTTAGTTGATTGATGGTAGTTAGAAAGGTGGCTCAAAATGAATAAATTCATTTACTGGTTTTTTTTTAACCCTTTAAAAACAAGATAAATTCACCCATCTTGAGTGGTTTAAGACATAGTCACAAAGTGACAAACAGGTGCATAAAGAGAGCATTCAGTCCATTTGGGTATGGGCCCTCTTACTAGTTCCAGAAAATTGCCCTATTTTATTGCATCCTTTTTACAACCAATTCCAGCTGGCTGAATTGAGTATATTTTTCATTCTGACTTGTTGACTTCTGGCCCATTAAGGCAGCCAATCCAATTAGGCAGGTTTTCTGTTGCTTTGCCTCCTGACAAAGCGTCTGATTCGCTCACAGTTCTTGCTAAGTGACAGTCCTTCCGCAACAGTGGGTTATCGTTCTTAAAGGGATCTTATCTCCGGGTTTCTTAAAAATTTTTTCTGGTTATGCTTAAGCTCAGGTTTTAGGGCATTTCTCTTTCAAATACTTGAGTTTGGATCTTTGAGGTTAGGACCTAGGTTGAGTGATGAGTTAGCTGGGTTGCTAGGGTTTACATTTTGACAGTCCTTGGATTACCAACTGTGGCAGGCTGAACAGTATTCCCTCAAAAGATATCCATATCTTAATCTCTGAAACCTATGAATGTTATCTTACAGGGCAAAGAAAGAGCTTTGAAGATGTGATTAACCTAAGGATCTTGAGATGGGGAGTATCCTGGATTGGGCCCTAAGTGCAATCACATGTTTCCTTATAAAAGGGAGGTTTGACACAGACACACAAAAGAGGGAAGCCATATAGAGAAACCAGAGGGAAGAATCAGAGAAAGAATATGTTAGGCTACTGGCTTTGAAGATAGAGGAAGGTGTCATGAACCAAGGAGTACAGCTCTAGATGCTGGAAAAGGCAAAAAAACCAGATTCTTCCTGAGAACCTTTAGAGGGAGCATGGCTCTGGCAACACCATGGTTTGGACCCAGTGAAAATGATTTTGGACTTCTGGCCTCCAGAACTGTGAGAGAATAAATTCTGTTGTATCAAATTTTTATGTTAATTTATTAAAGCAGGCACAGGAAACCTATACACCCAACAAGACCATCCCTGGCAGGGCTAAAACCCTGCTTCTGAGAAATGTGGTTTGCAGGGGGATTGACACCAGCTATGGTATTCTTTATATATTTGTCTATGCTTGCTTTTCAAAGGTAATTTTAATGTCATTTTGACCTTCAACCCTCAAATGAAATATTGTCTGAAAATATTTGGTGAGATTTTCTGGTATAAAATGAGAGAATTCATAAACCTCCCATGTAGCGATCCAGTGTCTTTGACATATTAAAACTTTTTATATCAAAGTTATCCCACCCCGAGGTTTCTTTTTCATATAACTACATGGAATCTTAGCACATTACTTACCTGTTCCTTTTTGAAATTCTCTTTTTCCTTGGAATTTTGTCCTTTGTGTTAGTCAAGTCTCTCCAGAGAAACAGAATAAGATATCTAGCTAGCTACTACTTATATAATTTAGTCATATAGATATGATAAAATGTACTTTATTGTAAGAAATTGACTCACATGATTATGAAGGCTGACAAATCCCAAGATCTGCAGCTGGCCAACCACAGACCCAGGAGACGACACGGTAATAGTTCCAGTCTGAATGCTGCCAGGCTCAAGACCCAATAAGAGCTTATGTTTCAGTTCTCGTCTAAAGGCAGGAAAAAGACAGATGTCCCAGCTTAAGGCAGTCAGGCAGGAGTTCCCTCTTTTTTATTTTTATTTTCTTAAAATGTTTTTATTTATTTTTGAGAGAGAGAGAACGAGCTCTTGCACTCCCACAAGCAAGAGTGCACAAGTGGGGGAGGGGCAGAGGGAGACAGAATCAAAAGCAGACTCCAGGCTCTGAGCTGTCAGCACAGAGCCCCATGTGGGGCTCAGACTTGCCAACTGGGAGATCATGACGTGAGCTGAAGTCGGCACTTAACTGACTGAGCCACCCAAGTGCCCCAGGAGGAATTCCTTATTGTTGCTGAGTGTCAGTCTTTCTTTCTCTCTTAAGGCCTTCAATTAATTGAATGACGGCCATTGACATTAGGAAGGGCAATCTGCTTTACTTACTCTACCAATTCAGATACTAATCTTATCTAGAAACATCCTCACAGACCCAGCCAGGATGATGATTGACCAAATATCTGGGTACCTTGTGGCCTACTCAAATTGGCACATAAAATTATCCTTCACATTCTGTCTTATCTACTTTTCTCTATTTTTTTCTACAACTTTACTTTTATTTTCATTCATAAATGTGGATGTCCTTCATAGCCAAGGCCACCCACCTCCATTCCTCCTTTCCAAACAATTCCTTGATACTTTTCTCCTTCAGAAATCCTCAGCTCCACCCCCATTCCCACCTTCACATGGAACAAGTAAAACCTAATTCTATGAAAATCAAATATTTCAAAGTTGTACCAAATTTTCTACCTTAGATGTTCATTATTCTTGTAATGGTGTCACAATTATTCTAGGTACCCGGGCTCAAAACCATAGAGGCATTATTGAATTTACCCATTTTCTTTTCTTTTCATAGAAATAACTCAACTCTTCTTGATGTTTCCTTATAAGTTTTTCTTTCTGCTGCTCTTGATCAGATTATTTAATAAGCACTTCCTCTGTGCCAGGTCCTATATTAAGCACTTTACATATATTATCTCATTTATTTGTCCTCCCAGATCCTCTAAAGCAGGTATTATTATCCCATACTTTGCAGTTGAGGCACTGAGGGTAAGCTATCTCTGCAAGCTTTTCTGGCTGGTATGTAGCAGAATGAAAATTAAAACTCATGTCTGAGTCCACAGCATGCATTCTCAAAACTCCTTTTATAGTGCCTCTCTGGATTTTCTAAAATTTCTTCCAACTCACATTTCTAAACCATTCCCAGTTCTTATCTTCTCTATAACTACTGACAGTAAAATCTGAAAACGTAACATTTGTCTGTATCTTTCCCTATTCAGAAACCTTCAGTGGCTCTCCATTGCACAGGGGACTTAATTCTAGTTACAGCTGCCAGACAAACATTTCTCCTCATCCATTCTGCTTCACTGCCCACTCCTGCTTGCTCAGTTGTCTGGACGTACTGTCATTCGTTGGTACATATTCTGCCTTCTGTCTATTGTAGTTGTCCTTTCTCTATCCCAGCTGATACATCTCAGTGCATCCTTCTAGGTCTAGTACATATGTCTTCAACCTAGAAAAAACAGCCCAGAAGTTCCATACTTTTATTTTCCCACTAGAATTAAAGCTTTATCCATCCCATAATTTTGGTGAGCATGTGACTCATCATTATTATTTAGTTACCAGCCTGTCTTCCCAATGGAATAAATTTTTATTTTTGACTTGTTGACAAGTGTGTTTGACAGGAATGGGGTGGCATTCTACTCATCCCTGAGTTGCCCTTCCAGATCCCCTCTGCCCTTGAGGACTAAATTAGCCACTCCTTCCTTTGTCAGGGGTGAGGGGAGGGTGGGGGGCATTGTGATTGGCAGCTCTCAGCTGAGTCCCTCTTCTTGAATTGCCTCCAGCAGAAGAGAACAGCCCATATCTAGTGATTGGTTGATGTAGGAGTACAAAAGTCTGGCTTCTTGCTTCAAAATGGGGCAACTCATAAGAGCCATTCCAGCTGCAGAGCTCCCCATGGGATTGATAAAGTCCTTTGTGGTCACTGTATTGCTCTTTAGCGTCCTCTGTCCAGTCCTGCTTTCTGTCCTCCTCCACAGGTGTTGATCTGGAGGACACTTCCAGTACACTGTCTGCACACAAATTTTCCCTTCAGCATTTCTTTCCCAGAGGCCTGACCTTTAACAGGAAGGTCTACACATGGCTGGCAGTGGTATCTCAGTTGAACGGCAGAAAGGGGTTGGGGGTTACCATTTAGGATGTGGGCTTTTTCTTATTTTCCTATTTTCACTACAGTGCTCTTGTCTGCCTCTTTGTTGCAGTTTGGATTTTCTTTGGTTCATTTTCCCCTCAGAATAAGCCTCTTGGTGGGGTAAGAGACATTGGTTGCCTGGTGGCTTGGGAGGAAGCCTGGGAATTGGAATGTCTTATGCTGACATTCGTCCACCTGTCCTATTTTCAGGACCACCTCCCCTTTCTTGCATGGCATCTACTTCCTGAGCCTTCCCAGGATGCTGTGGGGGGAGTTAGCTTATTTCTTACTATTCTCTGCAACTATTTAGTTGTCAAATTTTTCACTTCTGTTAATTCCTCTAACTACTTTCTCACTCCTGAGACTTTTTGCTCTCACTTGGTTTTGTTTCCTCGCTTTCTTTACATTTGAAGGTTTGTAATTTTGGCATTCTTTCACTCATTTTAGTAGAGCTTTTGGAGGAAGCAGGGTTTAGCACAGGTATAAAATATGCCCTGTTAACCAGCAGTATGGGAGTTCATGGTTTGTTGCCAACTTTGGAACATCTTGATTTTGTTTTAAAAGGAAGGCAGTGGTTTCTTAAGATACATACATGTGGCATTTTATTTGAAAAAATATTTTTATTTATTAAGGGAAAATTTGGATCGCATGTGGAGTAATGGGTTAAAATGAGCATATTTTCATTCACCAGAACAGTAGCAAGAGCATCATCAGCCTCTGTCTCACCCAAGCACATGCAGCATGAGGGCCCCTGGCCAAGACTGACACTCCCCTTCCATATGCCTAAGCATCTAGAGAGAAATGAAACCTTCCACCAGTCACCCAGATGTTTTGTCTGCAGGTCAAGAACCATCCAGAAGTTCCTAAGTATTTGGATGTTTGGTGCCCTGTAGACAACATATCTGTGTGCTTGCCTGAATTTCTCTCACTTGATTTTGATATTTGACTTCATGGAGATGCAGCCAAAGGCTGACCAACTGGATCATCACTGGATGTGTCAATTACAGTGGGATCTGAGGGTTATGCCTTTTTTTGGGTGGGGGGCTGTGTTTGATGCCCGCAGTCTCATTTTGGCTCATGTTTAGTCCATGTTTTGGGAACACAGGAGTGTTTATGAAAAAGTAAGGGCTAATTTCTGGACAGTGGGCATGTGTACTGGAGGTGGTCTGCTATGCTGCAGACTGCCAATCAAAATGTACCAGCAATGTCATTCAAGGTTGGAGACCCAGTGAACCGCCAATCAAAGTTGCAGGGCTGTTCATGTTCACTTGTCAGTGTTAGAAAGAGGTCATTCTCTCTGTTGTGTGGCTAGTGTGTGAACAATGAGAGTATTTCAGTGGTCAGAAGCATATTCTGCTGCCTACCCCCTGGCAATTTCAGGATGCTTGCCAAGGTTTTTCGTATCCTACAGGAATATAAGGCCGAATGGTAGAAAAGCCAAGGATATTTTTAAAACCTGAGTTATAGATTTGGATTTCTGAAAGCAAGCATGCATGGTAGCTCATTTAGTGTATAGCTTTGTTTAGTAATATTTGCTTAAAATCTCTGTCTATGAGAAAGGATAACAAAGGAAAATCAGAAATATAATGTTAAATATCTAAAAAGAGACATCTCCTTTAAACATTTTGTACTTGGTATTCAGTTTGCTTTCTTGCCTTACCTCAGTTATTCATTATCTTGTTGATTTTCAGCATGTAAAGATAAACTTGGCATTTAAGGAAAAAATGACAATTTTAAGGATATGCTAACATCACAGCATAAAGCTGGAAAAATTTTAATTTCGGGGTCTGGAAGACAAAATGATAGACACATTAAGTTTTATATTTCATTAGGGTCTTGATGGATTTTCAAGACAGCCCTCTTAGAGAGCAAAGGAACAATTCATCATAACAAGAATATTTCCCATCAAAAGTTATTTCAGTAGCAGCAAATGCTGTGGTGGGCTAATGTTCAAAGTTCAATCAGTGTGCTTCCTTGTTGGCAAAACCTTCAAATGAGTCATGTGCTGAATGTTTTGCCTCTCCATTATAAAATATACAGATAAATTTATGCCTCCACATGCTCAGGATAAAATGTTCAGAATTTGTCTGGATGTCATGTAGATGCAAGTATAAGCAATTGCTGTAGTCATATTCTTATTTAGGTAAAAAAACCATTTACAATAGCATTTTGAAAGTTCAGAAATGAAACACTTAAATTGAGGCAAAGGATATGCATACTAGATGTAAACACTAGGTGAATATTTTTCAAATTTATAGAGTAGTCCATGAGAAGCACATGCAGAATGGGGCCATTGATCATGAAGCTTTGGGGTTAGAAAAGACTTTGGGGTTCAAACTTTTCATTCTGTAGGGGGTGGAGTCTGAGGCGCCTGTGGAGTTGGCACAGATAGTGGCAGAGACAACTCCTGAATTCACCTTTGAGTCCTGGGGTCCTTCTCCTTTGCTAGGCTTATGGGAGCCCAGTCTGTTTTCTAGTCCACATGGAAAATCTTGTGGTAGAGGTGAGTTTTCTGAAGCTGCTCAAGAGGTAAAGGAAAATGGCTTTAGGAACTGGAAGGAGAGTGGATGCAGTGGGAAAACAGTCACCAGTGGCCTGGGCCATTTGGAAGGGAGCATTGGGTAGTTTTCATGAAGAACCAGGGTCCTGGGGTTGTAGAAAGTCGGGGAAGAAAAGAGGATACTCAGAATCATCCAGCAAGCAAAAATTTCCTTTAAAATAGGCATTATGTGCTCTCAACTTTGGATTAGAAATATTCTTGGCTAGCAGCAAAAACTTTTTATTGGTAAGTCAATGTTTTGAGAGTGACGGACTCTAGGCATAGAAAATACCTGATTCCAGTGTTCAGCCTTGGCTGACATGTTTAAAAGTAGAATATTGGAGTGAGATGTGTGGGCAAGGGGATACAGATCATATTTTCCTTCCATTACTCTGATATCCTGATAAATACCCCTAGGCTTGGAGGAGAGATTAAAATCCACGAAGACAAAAGAAGAGTGATTCAAGCGTGACCGGTTTCTTTCACAGATGTGAAGGGGGCTGGCCAAGAGGCACAAGGCAGCCAATTTTCAGCTCTGACAGCTGCCGAGGTCATCAGCTTCCTAACGGCACCCCTTAATTCCTCTGAGGCCGGGGTGTCCTTTGAACTCAGTGGTTGTTAGACTTCCAAAGCTGAACTGAGAAGGGGAGAAACCTACAAATTTTGCTGGCCACTGAGTATGCAATTACCAGGCCATGAAAACCTTAGGCCAAGGACTTAGGGTTCTTCTGTCTTCTCTGACCTACAAACCAGTAGTTGCTCCCAGATGATTTATACAAACACACACACACACACACACACACGCTCTGTGCCAGTGAGTACAAGCCAGTTAAATCAGGGCAGGAACTGCAGAATGGCCAATGCCAGAAAGGTCAAGTGAACAGAAGCACTTGGTGCAGAGGTGGGGGTTATTGTCAGAGACCAAAGCTTAAGTCAGACTGAAGTGACAGAGAAGACATGGCCTGGGCAGAGAGCCCTTCTGGGTTAGGAATGGAGACATACCAACCCAACCAACAACCTGGACAGCTCCCAGATGTGGATCTCCTGCCAGTTTGCTCTGCAGTGTTCCATCCTACTTCTGTTTGTTTAAGAGTCTTTATACTAGACTTCTTGTCAGTATAAGACAAGGGATTTTCTTTAGAGAATTACCCTCATTACTCTTAAGTTCCACCCTCGAATAGAGGCTACATCTTGTGGCCTGATAGGGGGCTCTCCAGTTTGTTCATTTATTCATTTACATTGAGCAAAATTATTAAATCTCACTATATTCTCTCCTGGCTGCCAAAGATATAACGATGAATGAGGCATAGCCTTTGAATAGGAGCTGGCAGTTATTGGGAGAGGTAGACACTTAAAAATAAATTAAAATTAATATGGTGAGAACAGTGATAGAAATGTACATAGGAAATTATGGGAGCACATGGGAGTCACATATACTCCTGAATTGTGGTCATGGATGGTCTCTTTGAGGGGATGATGTCCAAATGGTGTGTCTTAAGAAAGAGAGGAGTTATCCAGAGAAAGGAAGGGGAAGTATCAGGGAGATAAATCAAGGACATTGCAGACAGGGGAGCCGGCATAGGCATTGGCCAACAGGCGTAAATAGCCTGGAGTGAATGAAAGGGTTTTTGGAGCAAGATGTGTAAGATGTAGAGGGTTAAGTGAGTTAATTTTGGCATCAGGGAAGGTCTGTTTTTATCATTAATGGTGTGTGTGTTCATCCTGTCTCTTGGATCATGCTCAGCCTGAGACCAGGACGCCAACATCTCATTAGGGATATGCAGTAGTGTTTTACAATCCAGACAAGTTGCTGAGACAGACTGAGCCTGCATGGGTGGCCCTCATTTGCCCCAGCATCAAAAATGAGCAGAAACTACTCATGTATAACTGGAAGCAATTCTTGTTAAAGGTATCTATCAACTGCTATGATCATAGCCAGACTCCTGGAAATCCCACTGCCCTGTACTTGGTGTGAAAATGGAGGAATAGAATTTCAGCTATATTTTGGAGGGTAGGTAGGGTTTTTGACTTGAGATGAGAAAAGACAAGCTCATTAAGGAAAATATATGGATAAAGCAAAAATATAGAGATAATACAGTATAAGATAGGAATATATTTGGCTGGAATGGAAGGAAAGCTTATCCTCTGTTTGAGAAATAGAGAAAACAAGGAAGGTGGGGTGGGACCAGATTACTCTGAGCACAAGTGTGAGGCAATGTTGAAACTATTAATAAAAACAAGTTGCTTCTCCTGTCTAACATAGTCATTTAATTTGTGGTATTAGTATTGCTGATGTTTCTTTCCTTCTTACCCATCACACTGCCCCAGGATCATTTATTTACTCATTAATTCACTCATCTATTCGTTTACTTAGGCTTCTGTAAAGAACTATTTGACATATGTAAGAGAAAATGCTTGCAAGGGAGATAACCTGAATTGCTGTTCTGTCCACCCATTTTCTTTTTTTTCTAAAAAATAGTATTAATCTTCTTTTCATAATTTATTCTTATACAGAAGAAGGCTGTATAAGATGTAGGCTTTAATTTGACTGTGTATCTTAGCATTAGTGCAGCTCAAATTTGGAATCATGGGCTAGGCACAGCTGTAGGTCTTTTCTGCTTAGCTTTACTCCAACCCCCCCAGAGGTGGTCAACTGTCCAGACATGCAGTACCATGTTGTTAGTAATCAAGTACAAGGGCCCCAAAAGCAGACAATTTAGGGTTTAAATTCTGTCTTTGCCCCTTATTGGCTTTGTGATCTTGGACATCACTATTTGATCATATCTGACCTATCCTAATCTGACCATATGATGTCAATATAAGACTTAAATAATGTATGTTTGAGGTATAGAGGTGGAATTTAAGGAAAGGTATTAAGCAGGCTGTGTTTTAGCTTATGGGCAAGTAATAAATTGTATCATGATCTTGAATGTATCATAGATAAGCTGCTATATAACGATCGCCACGTCAGATAGCTGTGAAATTAGGTGATTAACTAGTTGGTACTTAACCTTCTAATTTCTGTATAAGTCTAATTACATGAAATAGAAGTTGGGGTTTTGATTTTTTACTTTGCTTTTCTGTTTGGAGTGTAATTGTAACTACTGTAGTGTAAATGATGGAAAATAATTGCATATGTTAAAAAAATAAATAAACAGAAAAAAATAATGTATGTTAAGTGTTTAACTCATTTACTCAGCCTATAGTAAATGCTCAGTATATATACTGAGGGGCTAGCTATATTATCACAAATGGGCCATTGAATATTACTCTAAAATAGAATCTAGAGAAACATTTGAGATGATTGAGGTGGAGGCGGAACGATGGTTAGAAACTGTAAACCAAGTCTGATGTCTCCCAGTTGGGAGCTTTCTCTAATCTACACCATCCCATAACCTCATCATTGGCAAAATTCAATACTGCTGCTAATGATTGGGGAAACCATCTCTGTCATATAGGCCCTTAGATGCAAATGAGTATTTACATGATCAAAAGACAGATAATTATATCAGCCCTCCAAATGAAAGAGGAAGTATGAATAAAAGGAACTATTATAAAGATCCCAGAATAAACTCTCATTGAAAAGCTCCCAAATTACACTAGTGATTCCACAGTTGTCACAGGAGATGGAAAAACACTTGAAAATCATTGCTTCTCAGTAAGAGAAGATAAGGAATATTTGCTGGCCTTTCCTTGTATGGCCTCTCTCTGGGTCTCCCTTTGTCTCTCCCATATTCCCCTGTCCCTCTGTTTAACTGTTTATCTACTCAGTCCCACATCTTGAACATGGGCCACAAATCCTAAAGCTGAGGTTGGCCTACTTTTGAGATTGTAGGGCCTCACCCTTTATGAAAATGCCTCCTTTCCCTGATTCTAGAGCTCGGGTTATCATCCCCCACTTAACATTGACTGCCTGGCCTATGGATTTCCCTCAAGACATTCATGTCTTCACAGCTAGATTCCAAGCTTTCCAAGAGCACAGAGACCTACTTTTTTGATCTCACTAACATTGCTTAGCCCAATGTCTTGCATATACCAGGGCTCCCTACCTTGAGGTGTGGCTTAGATCAGGGCACTTAGTTATCCTTGCCACAGAGACAGGACCAAGACACCTCAAGGCAGAGCCATGATGGAACTCTTTTTCAATGGGACAGAAGTGTGTATCCCACCTGTGGAGGGGGAACCCTTCTGTCCAGTGAAGAACATGCTCTTGTAGTCTCCTTTTTTACCCATCTTTGCTTATCCTATGAAATAAGAAGATACGTTATTTCTAACCAAGTACAATGATAGATAGAATTCCTTATGTGCTCCTTCCTCCTTCAAAATATTCATGTTAAAATTTTTTCCCAGTTTTATTGAGAAATAATTGAAATACATCCCCATATAAGTTTACAATGCCCAAGATGATGGTTTGATTTACTTATATTGTAAAATGATTACTACTATAGGTTTAGTTAACATCTCTCATCTCTTATGGATACAATAAAAAGAAAAGAATAACAAGTCAGGATTTAATCTTGTAACACCATTCCAACATATCATAGAAGTGTTAACTCTAGTTATCATATTGTATATTACATCCCTAGTACTTATTTAGCCTATCAATGGAAGTTTGTACCTTTTGATCATCTTTCTACAGGATGTTCAGATTTTTCCTGGTGAAAAAGCCCCTGTTCAGTTCGGGCAAATGAGATGGAGTGATAATTATGGGAGTTGTGTGCATCAGCAATGCTTTTCTTTTGGGGGTGGCAGTATGTAGATATAATATGGGAGTGACAGCTGTAAGATGGCCAGGGAAGGAGATTTTTCAGCAATTTCTGAATTGACACCTGTGAGTGACCAATTTCTCTAAGATTTCCAAAGGGGTTTCCCTTTTGAGTCATGTTGTGGCTTTTTTTTTTTTTTTTATGGCATTCTCATCCTTGGCAGTAAAAGTTTCTTGACCTTTTGCTGGATAAGTAAGGAATTGAGTGGAAACTATAAGGTGTAGTTTTTTTAGTATCTTTGATTATTTTTTCTGTCCTAGGATACTAAAGAAAGACTCCATTCTTTGTTTCCCATTTAATCCTCTTCCTTAGCGAGGCATCTTCAGCTTTTGGCTGCCTTCTCCTTTCTGGGATTATGATGTTTCCTGGCACAGGTCGAAGAGCACTTGATTAGGTCTAAGATAGTAGTTGGCAAAGCACCCTGAGTATAGTCAGTTTATTTTAGAGTTTGAGTTATTTTGTTACCTACTCTGAGCTCTGTCTTCTTCTGGAGGGAGTTCACGATCTCTATTCACTGATGTGACATTTCTCTGCCCTTTCCTTCATTCCAAGCCCTTCTTTCTGTCATTCATAACTCTGATTCCAGAGTGACCTACTTGTGTTTGGATTTTTATTCCTCCACACTTTACACTGACATCTTTTACTTTGATATATAGAATCATCCATCTTTAAAGAATTTCTCTGGTGTTCCTGTCTTTTCTGTGGAATATATTTCCCCAGTTCACCTCCTCCCCTCTCTCCATGTTGTCTTCTCATAAAGCCTCTTTCATGACCCTGTCAGGAACCCTTTGCATTTTCCTGGCTGGTGACTGACTACATTTTCACCTTAGTTGATCCTATTCATCCTTCCTCTTTTAGTGGGAACCAATGCTACTGCCATTCGGAATTATTTGACATTACCTGGAAACACTGTACCCTTTCATGACTCTGAACAGGTTGTCTCTCTGTCTAGAATTTCTTTTAGGTCCCCGTTCTTTTTTTCTGCAGATACAACTTTCTTCCTCACTTGATTCCACTGAGGCATTTCCTATTTTTGTGAATTCCTGTTCAACTTGCAAGTCTCAGATGGTTGTCTCCTTTGGGCTTTTTTTTTTTTAACCCTCTCTTAATATCATATCATTTCCTTAACCCTTAATCCCTGATAGTCTTTATCCCAACCAGCACTTATCCCATGATCTCTCTCTTAATAACTTAGGTGCTTGTCTGCTTATAGAGCAAAGACCTTTCCTTCTTCATCTCTACACTGAGAAAGCTAGTTCATTCAAGTCCGTGAATGAAGAAGTGAACGAAGTAAGGTGTCACACCAGTGAAATCTGACTATCTTGTTGGCTGCTTAGTGATAAGGTGAGAATTATAAGGGAGAAGGAATCCTTGAGTCCTGGATCAGCTTCCATTACTTCCATGTAAGTTTTTCTCTAGGGCTAGACGTAAAAGTCTCTGGCTTTCCAGAAGTGGACAACTTGGTAAAAATCAATTAATTGAAAACACAGTGGACAAAATAACAAGTTGGTTGAAATTGACCACATGGCCAAAAGTTTATGAAAATTTTAGTTCATTGGAGTTTTATATATTGACAAATATTTATATTATGTAGATAATAATATTGTGATGTTCTTTATACTTTTAAATATTATTATCCATATTCAGGAATCTTCAGGGGCATAGGTCAGTTTTGTGAAGTTTGAGAATTCTTATAACTTTGTATTTCAGGTTTAACATTTTTCTTGGGTATAGTAAAATTATCTTTATATGATTCAGTAGTTATAAACATTGGAATCATTCTTTTGTGCTATTCTGGCTAAAAAATTAAATTTGAGCCATAGGTAAGAGTCACATAATTAAAATATTTCTGAATAAATAAAGGTATATTTGATTGAAAGTGATTGAGAAATTTTTAAATGTCCAACTTTGAAAAAGAAACAAAGTGTTAAAAGTGGATGGGAAAGGCAAGGGCCTAACTGGGGTCCCTTACTCTTAACTTCTGAGGCGAACTTGTGACATTCCTGTGAATCCTAAGGGCAGCCTAGTTTAAAAACCAGTAACTGTGCATTTTTGCATTTGCATTTTGCAGCTGTAGAAGCTAATATCCAAAGAGGGCAAGTGAGCCACAGCTCAAATTTAGGTTTTCTTTCTCCTATAAGAAAGAAACCTGTCTTGACTCCAGACTTAGTTTTTCTGAGAGAGGAAAATGTGTATTTTTAGTGCACTGGATGTGAATAGAGTAGAATTATGTCTGTCAAGGGAATATTCTTCAGGGCCATATAAAACTTTTTGAGTAAGTGGTCACTCTGTATTGGATGCATGCCATTTTGGAAGCAGGGATGTGCCCCAGTCATAGATAACGTACATCCTTGGGAGTTCACACACATGATTTTTCAAGTTTGTTTGTTATTTTCAAGTTTATTCTTAGGACAACCTGTAGAGTGAATTCATGTGAATCATGTCATCTGTCTGGGCCTCAGTCTCTTTAAAATAAAATTCTTTGATGTCAGGGGACATGAGACACCTCTGTTGACTGGGTACTCTCTTTATAAAGTGTCCCATTCCATTTCCCTAGCACAGAGGGATACATAACCAATCTTCCCATTTCAGGTTGTCTTACATTGAGGAGTGAAAATTCATTTTGTTATAAAGAAAATTAAGAAAAATTGATTTGTAAGGGAAACATGGGTTTCATCTTTTCATATTAGGCTGGCTGTGGAATACTCTGGAATCTGAATGGTGCTTCCATTCATTCAATGTGTATCATGAGTGGGTACACATTGTTCCAAAGGACTCGAGTTAAAGAGATAAATAAGACTTGATCCCTGACCTCAAGGTCTGTCCACATTCTTGTGGTAGAGAGATTCTTATAAAGAAGTGTAATCTTTAGAACCAGGATAGAACATTCATAGGACAGTGATAAAAATTACCAATACTTTACATGCATTCTTTCTTCAAGTCCTTTCAACTATTATACCCATTTAATAAATGAGATAGATAAGGAAACCAAGGCTCAGTGAAGTTACAGACTTTCCTAAGGGTATTAGGAATGGCTTAGATTGCATAGAGTGTAGGCACTGGGATCCTAGTAAGGAAATCATTGCAAAGGTTGGTGATGGTGTGGGTTTGAATTTAGCAGAGGCTGTGGGCATGATGAATAGGACAAACCTCAGTATGCTGCCTTGCCTATATTTCCTTTTTAAAATCACCATGTTGATACAGACTGTTATTTATTGGACCAAGAATGGATCCAATTCTTGTGACATTTGTGACAACATGGATGAACCTGAAATCTAAGTGAAACAGGCTGGACACAGAAGGGTAAATATTACATTGTATTACATTTGCTGAATATAAGAGGAATCGAAAATAGCCAAACTGAGAGAAGTAAAGGGTAGAAGGGTGGTTGCCAGGGTGTTAGAGAAGGGGGCAATGGGAGATTTTAGTAAGGGTACAAAGTTTCAGTTATATAAGATTAAAAAAGTATATAAGATACTGATATTTTACTGTCTATAATTAATAATACTGTATTATATACTTAAAATTTATTTAGAGAATAGATTTTCTTAATTGTTCTAATTATACACAATAATAATAATAATAATAATAATAATAATAATAATAATAGTAAAGAGAGCAAGAGAACACCTTTGGAATTGATGGTATGTTTATGTCATAGATTGTGGTAATGGTTTCACGGATGTATATATATCTCTCCAAACTCATCAAGTTGTATACATTACATATATACAGGCTTTTATATGTCAATAATACCTCAGTAAAATGGTTTAAAAATAATGAGGGCTTAACTTAAGAGTAGAATTGACTAATAGTCAATGAGAGAGTCCTGAAAAATAGCCAGAAAAAATCATGGCAAAAAAGCCATTGCCAGTAGACATGGTTGAACAATTATATCTTGTGACTTAAGGTATTGTTTGTACTTGAAACATAGAGAAGGAGTTAAGTACTCAGAAGTGAGTGGAGTGAACATAGAATCAAGCAGTCACTACGCGGTAGACCAGTGGGCTGTGATCACTAAATTCCTGATGGTAAGACACTGTCATCACTAGAGGCATATTGGATCTTGAATGAACTTCAAGTTTCCTAAGCAAGTTCTGATCACTGCAAGCCTGGCTTTGTGGCCAAATCCCATGGTCAAGATTCTCATCATCTTTTATCCGTACATGCTATGCCCTAAATCCTCTTCACCTGAAGTAAATCAAAGCAGCTAATCTAATATTGGTGTTGACAGTAGGAACCAAATTAGGAAAATTTTTAGTTTTTATCATTATTGTTATTTTCAAAAGCTATAACTATTGGAAGAGAGAAGGCCACTACATTTTGCAATAAACTACACAAAACCAAACCTGACACATGTGGTTTCAAACCATTCAGAGTTTGAATTTCCAGCAAAATGAAGAAGGCAGTAGACTAAAGAAATACCAGAGGATATAACAACTAGAAACAGCATAAAATGGAAAATGCATCACAAGAAATTAAAGAAATAGTATGGTTTGGAAAAACCACAATTGAACTCTGTAGAAACTGCCTTTGTTTCTCTCCCTTAACATGTATTTGCTACTGCAGACTAATAGCTTCCATCTGTGGAAGAAACGGCCCTGAATCATGGTTCCATTTTAGGAACCACAGGTGTTGTTGTACACATTGTTTATAACCTTAGGGATGAATAAAAAAACAACCCTTCCCCCCCAAAAAAAGGCAGTGACGGCGGACCAGAATGAGCTTTGCCAACATTTCCTTCCTAATCATTTCTACACATCAGACACACAAATGGCATGATAATAAGCACAAAGTTCCACTGCCTATGTGGAATGCCAATTTTAAATAAGAGTGAGGACAGGAGTGTGTGTATGCATGTGTATGCAAAAAAGAATTAAAAAATTAATGTGACTAATCTCATTTCTTGCATATTAAGTAACTTTCAGAATTTACCTCATGGAAGGGGCCACTAGTTCTGAGGAATGTAGATTAATAAGCCTCCTTGCTTAAAAAATGAGCTTCAATATTTGTGCGAATCATAGAGTCAAAAGAAAAAATCGATGGGCTATCGACTGCTGGGGATGATCACATTCATTTTGCCCTTTGTGGTTGGTGAAATCCATGCTGCAATTACAGAGACAGGCTGGCAGCAAAGAGCCTCAGTCGGGCTTTCAGCTCCACATTAATCCAAAACTCCCCATTTTAATGCAGATATAGATTGCTGCGAGTCAATACCTGACTGCTTGAATTGTGAAGTAGCAGTTCCAGGAGGCTCTGGCAGGCCAGAGCTTACAGTATTTGGGAATTTCAAAGCTTTGCTGTGTGAACTAGGTAGCTAAGGCTTGAGGGGAGGTGCAGTTGTGCTGATGTTGTTGAAAAGATCTGTCTTTGGGATCTACAACACAGATTACAGCAAATTCAAGGTGGGTGGGTCATAGAATCTTAAGATTGTAGAGCTGGGAAGGACTTCAGAGGTCGCCTGGTCTGGCTCTTTCCTTAAAGATGAGGAAATTGAGGTCCTTAGAGGTTAACTAACTTGTATGTGGTTACACAGCTAGTCTGCAGAGGACCCTGTACTAGAAAAAAGATGTATCCTCCTGGGCTTCCTGCTACTATACATAGGCTATGAAAAAATAAAAATTCATTTTATTTACTAGAGCACACACATGTGCACATACAATAGATACTTCATTGAATAGGTTTCATTTAATCCATTTTTAATATTCAACAATCCATTAAATACGGTACTGAGGAAATCCTTTTCATCACTAGGAGTATGTATGTTAACTATGCCAACATAAAAAATAATCTGTAACATGTTACAACTGAGGAAAAGGTGAGATACTATGTTTGAAGTATTAAGTGGGACAAAATTTTTTAAAAGATGTTTTGTAAGTGGTATGGCACTATGCTTATGTAAGAGTAAAGGGCACACTTTTTGGGGGCAGATTTCTTTTCATGCAGTATTATTACATATACAAACTAGACTGTGAATGCATTGAGAGAGATAAATAGTATCTTTCATCTCTCCATCATCAGCAAATAGCATAGTGCTTGGCATGTAGTAGATGCTTAGTAAATATTTGCTGAATATTGAACGTTGTATATCTGAATCCATATAATAAGCCCTTGCACTCACAGTGTGGTCTGTGGTCCAGCAGCATTGACATTGTCTGGGAGTTTTTAGAAATACAGGATCTTGGGCCCCATGCCAGACTCACTGAAGCAGAACCTGCATTTAACAAGGTGCTTAACAGGCTTATTAAAGTCCTAGATATCTTGCAATAAGCTATACTGAACCAAGTTTCTAATTGCTCAAGCCTTTATTACAGTGAGTTTAGGTGTAAAGTCTGCATAAAAAATAAAAAATTGTGAATGGTCAAAATTATCCCTAAGTGAATGGCCCTAAAATCATCCACACACAATGAAAGGACTGTGTGTGTGTGTGTGTGTGTGTGTGTGTGTGTGTTGTCTCTTAGTTAACTGATAGAACAGTAAGTAGGTTTACATTTTCTATCTCATTCCTAACAGGAGTATGTTTTCAAGCAGAATGGCACCATTTAAAGAATGATTTCTCTCTCTTCCTAACTCATGTAATTTGAGTTTAACACGCTTACGATAAGACTCCACTGTCCATGGAAAATATTTCTTGTTAAGTACAGTGGTGGGTTTCTTAGTATTATGACCAGAATACATTTATTTGCCCAGTTAACCAAGTTCAGTTATAACAGGTAGTCACATTGAAATCCAAGGTTTTCACCCAGTTATGCTGCACTTTACTGGACAGTTATAGTATACACATCTTTCAAGTGGAATTTTGAAACAGGGTGATAGGGGCATGAATCATCACTCTCTCTCCCACACAACACCTTTAATACCAGTGGGCTTTGTGGGTTTTTTATGGCCTGAGTAGCTCCCTGGATGCCACACATATCTCAAAAATGTCAGAGAATGGCCTTGGATCAGGGAGCTGACTCCGAATCCTGTACTCCTTTCTTAAGTATCTATAGAATCTGAGCTGATACCTGAGTGACTGGACCTGGGCTTCAGCAAAGAGCTTTATCATAGTTTTTTCTGTCGTCTTTCATGATCCCACAACAGAAAATCCCATTTGAGCTGAGGCTGAGATAAGGGCCACATGGGGTGAGAGGATCCTCCTGCCCTGTTCCTGTCCTGAGTCATCTTCCAGTCTGTTGGTGCTGGCTTTGTGACCTGTACTGACATACTTTGAGAAGGCAGGCATACGGTTGATGGAGTGGGGATCACTCCTGTCTCAGCAATGGGATGGTTAGATTTCAGCCATTTAAAAGGGATGTCCTAAAAGCAATAAAGTTACTTTTACTAGCTTAAAATGAACTCCAGGACTCTCTGGCCTTCTATGGAGAGCAGTGAATTTGCCCTGCAGAGAAAGTACTGGAAGAATTGATCAGGAATAAAAGGGGTTCTCCAAGGGCATGTCTGATCTCTGTGGCTGCTGCCCCTGTGTTTTATCCCTGTCTTCGACTTCCATCTCTGACCTGCTCTCTGTGTGCCTTTTTATTTTTCAGGCTCAATCACTTTGTAAAGTCTCCCTCTTGTCTTCCCTTCTCATGCCTACTTCTTTAATTCTCTAATAAAAGATTTATGCCGTCTGAGCTGAGCATGCTCAGTAGTGGCAAGCATGTTGTATTTATAAGGGGATAGCTACAGCAGTAACTCTCTATGGTGTTTCTATTGTTTACATGAGAATAATTCACCAGATCAGCAAACAGATCAGCTGGAAATCTCTTGCTTTATGACAGAACAGATCAGTTCAAACTGAACAGTTTACTGGAACATACTGCTGGGAAGCCTAACTCGGCTTCGAAGAAAGCCGCTTTGGTTCCCACTGGTGCTGACCAGTTCATCTCAACAGCTTGCTTTTAGACAGCGGCATATAGCCTAAAAAAAGGATCAAAATTGGAGTTAGCCTACACTGTCCTGGCTTTTAGCCAACCATGACTCTGTGAGTGCATAGCCTGCTTTAGGGAAATGACTTGCCCCAAGCAGAATTTGGACTTGTTTTTTCAATTGAAGCAAAGGCAATGCTACATAATGACATAGCCACAATCAGCTTTTTTTTGGCTGTCTATAAACAAGATCAATATCTATGCCATTATTTGTCTCTTTTTCCACATGCCACTCCTGTAAAATATAATTAAATAGTACGCCACTTAAGATATAGATAAGTGTTTGTTGTTTAATGCCTCCAAATTCCAATTTCCGTGGAAATGGCTGAAGGAATCTAAAAATGATGGTATGTGTATAATAGTAAAATTGAAAGTAAGGGAGAGGTTGGAAATTTTAGGGAGTTTTTTGAGCAATACTTGTATTACTGGATTGCGAGGAAAGATAATTAATCTGTAATTGACCTGGAAAACAACGGGAAGGAATCTTTCAGTAGATGCCACTGGAACGTGTGTCTCAGAATAGCAAGGGCTGCAGGTGAAGGCAGGCCCTGAAACAGTTGTTAGGGCTTTGGATTTTAAGAGCATCTTGGGAAGAGGCATGCTGTTCTGTTCAAACAGAGTGGAGATCATTTGAACTGGACTATGTACTTTGAGTCTACTTACCACTGTTGCACTTGGAAGCAAGCAGGGGTACTTCTTGAGGGCTCCTATGAAGGTGGATATATCAGTCGAGAGTAGACCCTGTATTAACCACATTCAAGTTGCCTCAACAACACGGAGAAGACTCTTTAACCTAGTGGAGTATAGCTCTCTGTCTCCTTTCTACTAACAAATGGACTGCTGGTCTAGCAAATTAAAATTGCAAGTTTTATAAATTTCCCCTCATTTCTTCATCTGGGCCTGAAATATGCACATAGAAGTGAGCAGCATCTCTACCAGATTCTGTTTAAACTCCCAGGACAAGCATATATTCTTATGTTTTAAGAATGAAGAAAGTGAGGTAATGATTATATACATGAAAATACCCAGTAATAAATAGCTAACACTTATTGTACACTATGTGCCAAGTTCTTGACATAAATTACCTCTTTTAATCCTCACAACAGCCCTAAAATCTGAGAATTATACATACATCAAATTTAAGTAAACAGAGTTCCCACTGAGGTTAAAGAACTTAAGTAAGTAGCAGAACAGAGATATTAGCCCATTTTAAACTTCTAAGCCATACATGATTGGGAACAGAGCAGTTATTCCTTCAATAAACAGAGGTACAGAAAAAAAAATAAGAGAAAGCTTAGGAAAATCTCTATTTTGTATTATCAATGAAATTTAACAATGATATTTTCAAAAGTAATAGTCAGGGAAGATTACTTTAAGATAATAATTTTTTAAAAAGCCATAAATGACCAAATGAAAATACAAAGGGAGATGTGAATTGTAGACTGGTCATAGTAAAAAACAAAATAAATAATCAGTGAAGATAAAGATAAGCCCGAGAAATTTTACAAGAATTTGGCAAAAGGATATAATTAAATAGGAACACAGAATAAATACATGAAGAATGAATTGTGAAGTTTCTATGTATGTGTAATAAAGATTCTAGAAAAGTGAAACAGAACAGAGGGAAGGAATGCAATGGAAAATAATAGAAGAAAATGTATCTGTGTTGAAAAAAGATGTGTTTGGATTAAGTGTACTTCCCAAATACCAGGCAAAATTCATGGTGTATATGTATATATATGTATATATGCACACACACACATATATACATATACACATACATACACATATACATATATACGTGATATGTATCCTGGAGAAGTTTTTTAACTTAGAGGAAACAAAATATTTCTGTAAGAACCTAGAAATTAAAAACAGGCTATCTAATGAAGAAAGTCTGCTATCCGGTTTTCCCAAGGAAATGGGAATGTCTCCTAAGTTTTAAATGAAAAAGATATTAAATTAATCTCAGAATTCTCTGTCCAGCCACACTTTCATTCACATGTAAAGCCCATGGAAAGATATCAGACACTCATCTCAGATGTATGGGGACCTTGTATCCTTTTTTGATACCCTCCCTTAAAGAACCACTTGAACTGAATGAGAGGGGAAAAAATCAAGATCAGAGAAGATGTGATATTCAAAAATGTATCTTAAGTAGTGAAATCTCTAAAATTTGGCACTGTTCATATAACATTTATTCATGTTAACAAAAATTTGTGAAAACATCAGAAAAAAATTCTCCCAAACAGTACCACCCAATAGAGCTTTCTGAGATAAATGTTTTCTGCACTGTTTGATAGGGTAGTTACCAACGTGTTTGATGGTTGAGCACTTAAAATGTAGCTACTGTGACTTGGGAATTGCCTTTTTAATAGTATTTCACTTTATTTAAATTATAAAAGTTTTAATGTTTATTTATTTTTGAGAAAGAGAATGAGAGAGAGCATGAGAGGGGAGGCACAGAGAGTGAGAGGGGGACACACAGATTTCAAAGCAGGCTGTAGGTTCTGAGCTGTCAGCAGAGAGCCCAAAGCAGGGTTTGAACTCACAAATGGTGAGATCATGACCTGAGCTGAAGTCGGATGCTTAACCAACTGAGCCACCCAGTCACCCCAAGTTTCTTTAAATTCAAATTACCCACATGTGGCTAGTGGCTACCCTACTAAACCAGGTAGCTCTAAAAGCAGATATATAATATAAAAATTGAGGATGGCAAGTGTGAGTGGAGTGGATAGATCTACCTACCAAAAGTAGCAACAATAACTCTCATTTATAGAGTTCTTTACTCTGTATTGAGGCTTCTGCTAAAGCTTTTCTGTATATCCTACTGCAGTGGTGCTCTCTCAGAGATTATATTTGTCTTTATGTGAGAGTATGCATATTAATTTTTGATTGTGGAAAAGTTTTCTATTGTTGGAATAATCATCATGAGCAAAAATGGCCTTCATGTAGCTCTTCTGTGTTCTGAGAAGACTACAGAGCAGATAAGGCCTCAATGTGATGGAAGAGGGTATAATAGATATTTGGTGGTTTGAGTGCCCTAATAGCAATCTCTTTTATCCCTATCCCTATAGATGACCAAATTTCTAAAATTTATATGGAAATACAAAATATCTAGAATAGCCAAAACAAACATGAAAAAGAAGGATGAATTGGTAGAGCATTAACTTCCCCATTTCAAAATGTATTACAAAGCTATTGTAATCAAGGCAATGGGGTACCGGGATAAGGATAGATATAGATCTGTGGAACAGACTGTGGTTCTAGAAACAAATCTTTATAGTCAATGTTTTTTTTATGAAAGTTCCAAGGTAATTCTTTGGAGAAAAGGTAGTCAGGTGCTGGGATAATGGAGTATCTGTATATAAAAAGTTGAGTTTATACCCTCAGCTTATACTATACAAAAATTAATTCAAAATGGATCATAGACTTAAAAGTAAAAGCTGAAAATCAAATGTTTAGAAGAAAAGATAGAATAAAATCTTTGAAAATTTGAGGTAAGCAAATATTTTTAGATATGACTCCAAAAACATTGCTCACGAAAGAAAACATTGATAAAGGGGCCTCACTAAATTAAAAACATTTGCTTTCAAAAGACAACATTAAAAAACAAAAAGACAGCATCCTGAAGATAGGAAATTCACCTTCTTTTCGAGTGCACATGGCACATTCTCCAAGATAGATCACATACTGGGGCATAAAGCAGCCCTCCATAAGTATAAACGAATAGAGATCATACCATGCACACTTTCAGATCACAATGCTATGAAACTTGAAATTAACCACAAGAAAAAGTCTGGAAAACCTCAAAAAATGTGGAGGTCAAAAACCACCCTACTAAAGTATGATTGGGTTAATCAGGCAATTAGAGAAGAA
>NC_043708.1:91738912-91745547 GCF_006229205.1 Suricata suricatta
GAGAGAGAGGGATGCAAAACTTAAGAGACTATTGAATACTGAAAATGAACTGAGGGTTGAAGGGGAAGGGGGAGGGGGGAGGGGAGGTGGTGGTGATGGAGGAGGGCACTTGTGGTGACGAGCACGGGGTGTTGTATGGAAACCAATTTGACAATAAACTATTAAAAAAACAAAAAGACAAACAATAAGTGAGGGAAAGTATTTACAAAACACCTAATATAGGACTTATATACAGAATTTACAAAGAACTCTTAGAACTCAATAGTAAGAAGACAAACTACCCAGACAAAAATGGGCAAAAGAGACATAAAGATTGGAAGATGGTTGCAGAGTAGGACTGTAGACTCACTTTGTCTACAGAGAGGGGCTGAATTTTGTAACTTCTGGCAACCAGGGGGGCTTAAAGCCTGGAGTTTTAAAGTTCAGCAGACTTGGCTGGGATAGAGCTCCAAGGGCACTGAACTACTCTTAGAGAGAAGGTAGGCAAACAACCTGTGGACATACAACATGGAAATAGCAATTTACTCTGTATTGTTCCAATTTTAGTATATGTGCTGCTGAAGTGAGCACTGGAAATAGCAATCTAAAGAGCACCTGGGGCACACAGTGGGGAGGTTTTTTGTGTATCTTGGAGGATGTCCCAGAGAAGCAGCATTCATGGAGAGGCTTTAATGGCAAGAAAGGGACAAGCTGGCACCATTTCTCTCCCTTGGCCCTGTACAAGCCCAGAGCTACCTGTGGGAACCAGTGCAGCACTGATAGTCACTACCTAACTTGCTTATATCAAGCCCTGTCCCCACTGACATACTCCAGTGGAACCACCCTTCCCAGTCTCACTTTCCTCAGTCCCAGCATGGTGGGCCCCCTCCCTCAAAAGACTGGCCCAAACCCACGCTTACACCATGTCTCCCAACTTGGGAGTTTTGCAGAGCCACAATATTTTTTTTTATAGATTATTGTCAAGTTGGTTTCCATATAACACCCAGTGACAGAACCTCAATTCTGACAGAGTTGGCAACAGGTCTCATTTCACAGCAGACCAGAGCACACCTAGTTAAAGCAAGCCACATTCAGGCTAGAGACCAAACACTTCCTACCACAAGCAAAGAGAGCCTCTTTAGATGATTGGCCTGAAGGATAAAGGGGCCAGGACAAAACAGAACACACACAGCACACATTGGAGACACTCCTGGAAGCACCAGGCCCCAGGGAACAGGGGTTACTACACAGCAGCGTACTAAAAGGTCATTACCCCCAAGAATAGGAAACATAGTGACATCCCTAACACAGGAAAACAAACAGAGACTTAGACAAAATAAGAAGACAGATAAATATATCCCAAATGAAAGAACAGGACAAGAGCACAGCCAGAGACATAAGAGAAACAGATAAAAGTAACATGCCTGATGGAGTGTTTAAAACAGTGTTCATAATGATACTCACTGGATTAGAGAAAAGAGTGGACATGAATGAGACCCTTAACACAGAGATGAGGAATAATTTAGCAGACATAGATGTCTCAATAAACGAAATGAGAAATTCCACTTGATGGAGTGAACAGCAGACTGGAAGAAACAGAGGAATGAATTAATGATTCAGAAGACAAAGTAATGGGAAGTAATCAAATTGAACAAAAGAGAAAAAATAATTATGCCAACCAAGAATAGACTTAGGGAACTCCATTACTCTAGCAACAAAAGCAGACTCACACCAAGACATATTGTAATTAAATTGCCAATTATATTGTTTTATATAAATATATAGATATATGTATCTGTTATATATGGAAGAGATTATATACAAACCTAATGGTAACCATATATTAAAAACACACAAATAAATATGCAAAGAATAAAGGAAAGGAAAATAAATATATAACTAAAGAAAATCAGCAAACCATGAAAGGGAAAAGGTAGAGAAAGGATCATAGGAAATCTTCAGAAATAACCACAAAACAAATAATAAAGTGGCAATAAATACCTATGTATCAATAACTACTAGACTGGAAAACAAACAAACAAGACCCCTCTATATGCTGCCTAGAAGAGACTCATTAAAATATTTTTTAGTATTTATTTCTGAGAGAGAGAGAGAGAGAGAGAGAGAGAGAGAGAGAGAGAGAGAGAGAAAGTGAGTGAGCGAGTGAGCGGGTGAGCGGGGAGGGGCAGAGAGAGAAGGAGTCACAGAATCTGAAGTAGTGCCAAGGCTCTGAGCTATTCTCACAGAGCGCAATGCGGGGCTCGAACTCACAAACTGTGAGACCATGACCTGAGCCAACGTCAGATGCTTAACTTACTGAGTCACCTGTGTTCCCCTAGAAGAGACTCATTTTAGACTTAAAGACCCCTGCAGATTGAAAGTGAGGGGATGGAAAAATATCTATCATGCAAATGGTTATCAAAAGAAAGCGGGAGTAGCAATACTTATATTGGATAAATAGAGTTTAAAACAAAGTCTGTAACAAGAGACAAAGGCATTATATAATGAAAAAATCCAACAAGAAGATATAATATGTAAATATTTATGCACCCAACAAAAAGCACCAAATACATAAATGTAAATAACAAACATAAAGGAACTAATTGATAATAATACAATAATAATAGGAGACTTGAACACCCCACTTGTATCAATGGACAGATCATCAAAATAGAAAACCAACAAGGAAACAATGGCTCTGAACTGGAGCAAATGGGTCTAACAAATGTACTCAGAATATTGCATCTAAAAGCAGAAGAATATACATTCTTTTAAGTGCATATGGAACATTCTCCAGACTAGATCACATATAAATTCACAAAATAAGCCTCAACAAGTTCAAGAAGACTGAAGTCATAACATGCATCTTTTCTGACCACAACGCTATGAAACTAGAAGTCAACCACAAGAAAAAATTTGGAAAGACCACAAATATATGGAGTTTACATAACATGCTATTAAACAATGACTGAGGCAACCAGGGAATAAAAGAAGAAATTAAAAACATGGGAACAAAAAAAAATGAAAGCACAATGTTCTAAAAACTTTGAGATGCTGCAAAAGTGGTTCTAAGAGGACTGTGTATAGAAATGTAGGCTTACCTCAGGAAGCAAGAAAAATTTCAAATAAACAACCTAACGTCACACCTAAAGGAGCTAGTAAAAGAACAACAAACAAAACCTAAAACCAGGAGAATGAAGGAAATAATGAAGATTAGAGCAGAAAAAAAGTATATAGAAACTAATAAAACAGTAGACCAGATCAATGAAACCAGGAGCTAGTTCTTTAAAAAAATAAATTGAGAAACTTTAACTAGACTAATCAAGAAAAAAGGTTCTCAAATAAATAATATCACAAATGAAAGATGAAAAATCAAACCAATGCTGTAGAAATACAATTATAAGAGAATATTATGAAAAGTGATATGCCAACAAATTGGACATCCTAGAAGAAATGGACAAATTCCTAGAAACCTATAAACTACCAAACTGAAACAGGAAGAAATAAAAAATTTGAACAGACCAAACTTGCAAAGAAATTGATTCAGTCATCAAAAACCCAATAAACAGAAGTCCAGACCAGATGGCTTCACAAGTGAATTCTACCAAACATTTAAAGAAGAGTTAATACACATTCTTCTCAAACTATAAAAAAATAGAAAGGGGAGGAAAATTCCCAAATTCATTTTGTGAAGCCAACATTACCTTGATACCAAAACCAGATTAAGACACCGTGAAAAAAGAGAACTATAGCTTAATATTGTTGATGAACAGAAATGCAAAAACCTCAACAAAATACTAGCAAACAAAATCCAACAGTACATCAAAAAAGTTATTTGCCATGATCAAGTGAGATTTATTCCTCAATTGCAAAAGTGGTTCAATATTTGCAAATCAATCAACATGATACATCACATCAATAAGAGAAAGAATAAGAGCCATATGATTATTTCAATAAATGCAGAAAAAGCATTTGGAAAAGTACAGCATCATTCATGATAAAGACCCTCAACGAAGCAGGTTTAGAGGAAACACATCTTAACATAATAAAGACCATCTATAAAAAACCCATCATCTTCAAGGGTGAAAAACAGATCAGGAATAAGACAAGGATGTCCATTCTCACCACGTTTATTCAACACAGTGCTGCAAGTCCTAGCCACAATAATCAGACAACAAAAAGAAATAAAAGGCATCTACATTGGTATAGTAGAAGTAAAGCTTTCAGTATTTGCAGGTGACATTGTACTATATAGACAAACCCCAAAAGACTTCATCAAACAGATCCAGTGAGGTCTCAGGATGCAAAATCAATGTACATGAATCTGTTGCATTTCTACATCCCAATAATGAAGCAGAAGAAAGAGAAATTTAAGAAAATAATCTCATTTACAATTGCACCAAAAATAATGAGATACCTAGAAATAAACCTGACCAAAGAGGTAAAAGACCTGTACTCTGAAAACTGTAATACACTGATGGATGAAATTGAATGTGAAACAAAGAAGTGGAAAGATATTCTTTGCTCATGGATTGGAAGAAGAAATATTGTTAAAATGTGTATAGTACCCAAAGCAACCTGCACATTTAATGCAATCTCTATCAAAATATCAACAACATTTTTCACAGAACTAGAACACACAATCCTAAAATTTGTATGGAGACACAAAAGACCCCTAATAGCCTAAACAATCTTGAAAAGCAAAGCAAAGCTAGAGGCATTAGGACTCCAGACTTTAAGTTATATTACAAAGCTGTAGCAATAAGAACAGTATAATACTGGCACAAAAAAGGACATATAGATCAATGGAACACAATAAACAACCCAGAAATAAACCCAAATTAGGTCAATTAATCTTCAACAAAAACAAGAAAGAATATCCAATGGGAAAAAGACAGTCTCTTCAACAAATGGTACTGGGAAAACTGGACACCTACATGAAAATGAATAAAAGTAGACCACTTTCTTAAACCATACACAAAAATAAACTCAAAGTGTATCATAGGCATATTTAAAGACCTGAAACCATAAAAATCCTAGAAAAGAGCATAGGCAGTAGCTTCTTTAACATAGGCCATAGCAACTTATTTGTAGATATGTCTTCTGAATCAAGAAAAACAGAAGCAAAAATAGACTATTGGGACTACATCAAAATAAAAAAAACTTCTGCATGGTGAAACTAAGCTAAAAGGTAACCAATGGAATGCAAAAAGATGTTTGCAAGCTAATAAAAGGTTAGTATCCAAAATCTATAAAGATCTTATACAACTTAACATCTAAAAAAGAAATAATCCTCTAAAGAGGACGTCCAGATGGCCAACAGGCACATGAAATGATGCTCAGCATCACCCACCATCAGGGAAATACAAATCAAAACCATACTGAGATACCACCTCACACTGGTCAGAGTGGTTAAAATGAACAAATCAAGAGACTATAGATGTTGGCGAGGGTGTGGAGAGACGGGCACCCTCCTACATTGTTGGTGGCAATGTAAACTGGTGCAGCCACTCTGGAAAACAGTGTGGAGGTTCCTCAAAAATCTCGAGGATGTGGAGAAACAGGCACCCTCCTACACTGTTGGTGGGAATGCAAACCGGTGCAGCCACTCTGGAAAACAGTGTGGAGGTTCCTCAAAAAACTATCAATAGAACTCCCATATGACCCAGCAATAGCACTGCTAGGGATTTATCCAAGGGATACAGAAGTGCTGTGTGGGGCACATGTACCCCAATGTTCATAGCAGCACTGTCAACAATAGCCAAATCATGGAAAGAGCCTAAATGTCCATCACCTGATGAATGGATAAAGAAGATGTGGTTTATATATACAATGGAGTACTACATGGCAATGAGAAAGAATGAAATATGGCCATTCGTAGCAATGTGGATGGACATTGAGGGTGTCATTCTAAGCGAAATAAGTCAGGTGGAGAAGGACAGGTACTGTATGTTTTCACTCATAGGTCTAACAGGAGAAACCTAACAGGGGACCTTGGGAAGGGTAAGAGGGGTCAAGAGTTAGGGAGAGGGAAGGAGGCAAATCATGAGAGATTCTTGAATACTGAAATCAAACTGGGAGCTGAAGAGGGAGGGGGAAAGGGGAAGGGTGGTAATGGTCATGGAGGAGGGCACTTGTGGGGAAGAGCACTGGGTGTTATATGGAAACCAACTTGACAATAAACTATAAATAAAAAAATAACTATCCTACTGAGAAAATTGTAAATATCATAAAGGCAGTGTGTTTTCAGTTGAAAGGAGACCATGTAAAACAACCTTGAAGCTTGTGAATTTAGTTAGGTGGAATGTAGGTGAAACAAAATCTCAATAAATCAATAAATCCAAATAAATAAATAAATAAGAATCCATTTAAAAATGGGCAGAGGACATGAACAGACATTTCTTCAAAGAAAACATACAGATGGCCCATAGATACATGAAAAGATGCTCACTACCACTTACCATCAGGGAAATGCAAATCAAAACTACAATGAAATATCACCTCATACCTGTCAGAATGGCTAAAATCAACTATCCAAGAAATAGTAGGTATTGGCGAGGATGTGGAGAAAGGCACATTGCATTCTTGCATTATTGGTGGGGATGCAAACTGATACAGCAACTGTGGAAAACAGTATGGGAGTCCCTCAAAAAATT
>NC_043708.1:91745647-91997077 GCF_006229205.1 Suricata suricatta
TATATATTGGACTATTACTAAGCAGTACAAAAGAATGAAATCTTGCATTGGCAATGACGTGGCTAGAGCCAGAGAGTATTATGCTAAGCAAATTAAGTCAGTCAGAGAAAGACAAATACCAGATATTTTACTCATATGTAGAACTTAAAAAACAAAACAAGTGAGCAAAGTGGGGAAGAAAAGAGAGACAATGACAAATCAAGAAATAGTGTCTTAATTATAGAGAATAAACTGCTGGTTACTAAAGGGGTGGTAGGAGTAGGCCAGGTTATACAGGTGATGGGATTAAGAGTGTACTTGTTGTGATGAGCACCGGTGACGAAAGGAAGTGTTGAACCATTATATTGGACATCTGAAACTAAGAAAATACTGTATGTTACCTAACTAGAATGAAAATAAAATCTTAAAAAATGGGCAAAAGGTATGAACAGCCATTTCACTAAAGAAGGTATATAAATGCATAGTAAGCACATTAAAAGATAGATGTGCTTATCATTACTCATTAGGGAAATGATTCACATCCACTAGAATGACTATAATAAATAAGAGAGTAACAAATATTGGTGAAGATGTGGAGAAATAGGGACATTCATACTGTAATGAATGGGAATGTAAAACGTTGCAACACCATGATAACAGTTTGACATTTTCTTTAAAAGTTAAACATAAAACGACCATATGGCCCCGCAATTCTAGTCTGAACTATATACTCAAGAGAAATGAAAACATGTGTCCATGTAAAGATTTTCACAAAAATGTTCATAGCAGCATTACTAGATAAGAACCCAACATTGACAACAACCTAAATGTTCACCACATAGTGAATGGATAAACAAAATGTTGAATACCCATACAATGGAATACTACTTATCAATAAAAAGAATAATGATAAATACTATATCATGGATTAAAATCAAAATTATAATGGTAAGTGAATGAAGCCAGATGCAAGAGACCATGTATTATATGTTTCTATTTAGATGAAATGCTCAGAAAATGCATATTTATAGAGACAAAAAATAGATCAGTGGTTGTTTGGGTCTGGTGGGGGGGAATGACAATTAGCTGTAAATCGGTATGAGGGATTTTTTAAAAGTTTATATATTTTGAGAAACAGGGACAACACAAGTTGGAGAGGGGCAGAGAGAGGGAGAGAGAATCCCAAGCAAGCTGCACCCTGTTAGTGCAGAGCCCAGTACAGGACCTGAACTCAGGAACCATGAGATCATGATCTGAGCCAAAGTTGGACGCTTAACTGACTAAGCCACCCAGGCACGTTAGGCATGAGAGATTTTATTGGTGGGATGGAAATGTTCTAAAACTCATTTATGGTGATAATTTCATCACTCAAGTGTTACTAAAAAGCATTCAATTATACAGGTGAAGGGAATGAAATTTATGGTATACAAAATGTACCTCAATTAAAAAAATAGATTGCCTTACTATAGGTAGATGGATAGAGAATGTGACATGTGGTTCTTGACTGGGAAGTGGTAGGTTTTGGAACTACCCTGGGAAGTGGCTACTTTTGTAAGAGGAAGGAATGGATTGCAGAAATCCAACATTGACAGGCTCTTCGGTTTAAAATAACCCTACTTCTTTATAAAATCCTATCAAACAAATGCATCCAAAGCCTCAGAAGTGACAAAATGATGGTAAAACTGAGAAACAAGTTTTGAATCCATTTAAAATTTAGGACCAAAATTAAACAACTCTGAAAGTTGTGATGATAGAATAGGATGTCAATGGTATAAACCATGGACAATGGAAAATTATAATCAGCACAAATCAGAGAATTGGACAGATGGAAAGGTAGGTTATTTTCTGACCTTTCTCAGCAAGAAGTTGGTAATTACTATATAAAGTTGAAATGTGATAAACAAACAAACTGATGGCTCCAAACCCATAACCTGTAGAAAGTTCTTTAGAAGGTAATAAAGAAACATTTATCCAGAGTCTAACAATGTCTTCAGTTTTGTGTCATGCAATTTTTCTTTAATTAAAGCACAGCTTATCCATATATTTATCTATCTGTTTATTAATGGTAATAATTTTCACTCACGGTAAATAGATATTTCCTAGTGATGAGATTTTAAAAGATTTTTAAAATTTTAAATGTTTTAAAATATGACCTGAGTTTTTGAAAAATAATAAGCAGGTATCATTTTTTAAAAGGTCATTGCTTAAAAATACACACAAAATGAAACATGATAACTTGTAATTATTTGAAAAGATTGTGATCTTTCTTTATTTAATCCTCAGGATTTGGTTGTATGCCTGTTATGAGATCCTTTCCAAGTTGCTTCATACCACACTTAGTCTTTACAAACTGAAATTTCTACTGTTAGATCTTGAGCTCTTTGAGAAGGAACTACATCTTTTTTATAAGACAGAGAAGGTTCTAACTCATACCAATGGTAGGTATACTTCTTGGGTTGATTATTCCTGTGTGTCGACTATTATAGACAACACATTAGACATCACATTTAACTGACAGCCTATTTTGGAAATTAAGCTGACTTTTCAATAACCTTCAAGGTCAGTAGGCTTGTTATTACTGCTAGCTATCATTTATTTTTAGGTTATACAAGCAATATTTATTTTAGTTCTGCCACAGTAGCTATGCATATTTGGGTAAATTTAACCAAAGCTCAGTTTCTCCATTTGTAAAAAGGGGGACAATAACAGGTCTTAAGTCTTATTATTGTGAGGATTAAGTGTGTGGATCTCTATGGGTGGCTCAGTTGGTTAAGCATTTGACTTCGGCTCAGGTCATAATTTCGTGGTCTGTGGGTTCGAGCCCCTCATCGGGCTCTGTGCTGACAGCTTGGAGCCTGGAGCCTGTACCTCCCCATCTCATGCTTGCTCTCTCTCTCTCTCTCTCTCTCTCCAAAATAAATACACATTAAAAAATATGTAGATCTAAGGAAAGCCTTGGAGTATTTGTTGCCACATAATATGTCCTCAGAAACTGTTAGCTGTTTTTCTTTGTAGAAGAGTTGCTGGAGTGTAGTATAAAGAACAGTAGTCTGGAGGTCTGGGTATAGACTCAGATCTGCCAATCATTATCTGGGCAACCTTGGGAAAACCATTTCTCTTTCCTGGGTTGTAGTTTCATTTTCTAAAATGAAAAGAATAGAGTAAATTATCCCAAAAGGCCATCCTAAATCAGTCACCCTGTGAATTTATGATCAGGATATTTAGTCCAGTTAGCAGATTAAAAGAAATTCATTGTGAAAAATGATTGATTTAGATGATCTTGATTGTGTTTATTATCCACAAAAATGGATGCCCAAGAATAATTGTTCTCCCATATTTTTAATAGCTTAAACGTGACCTAAAAATATGTATTTTCCTCACTCTGTTCCTTTGGTCCTTCCTTCCTTCACCCCCATCAGATTTTTCTGATTTGTTCATACTATGTTCTAATCTTCTGAATTAGCATGAAATTTTGTTACTCTAAATTTGCCTCTTTCCAATATGATTTATGACAGAATCTACCAGTTTGAACAATCCCCAATTGGAATAAGAAGATCCTTATAAATTCTGCCTTACAGTGTGTACATGGGCCTCATTCTGTAGATTTTCATTACTCCTTGTTGTGATTTTGTCTTTATTATTAGTTTTTAACAAAATAGAAGGAAGAAAAGAAAATTGTTATCATCCCCTCAGGCATTTCTTAGTTATGGGAGTGGAAGGTTAACTATTGGAGAATCCATGGGAATTTGAAATGGTTTTACTGTTTATTTAAACTATCTCCTATTGAAAACAGTAACCTTTGCCACTCATTTAATAACAGTTGTTCAACTCAATTATGTAAACACTTGGCACTTTTGATTCTTCTGGAGTATTATTGAATTTTAAAAATGCTACTTAGCATACTAAAGATAAAATTAATATTGCCTGCCATTTTAGAAGCATAACATAATATGAAAGTAAGAAATGGTAGAAAAATCCTTTTCTCTGAGATATGTAAGCAATCCATTTTTTTTACCTTCACTTATCAATTACATGTATTGTGTAAAATAATAAATTTAGTCAAAGTCAAGTCTGCTAAGCTATTACATACTTTGGTGATAGTACCTATGTTTGTAAAATATGCTGTATGTTGTCATAATGAATGGGGATCTCATTCCACAGGAGTAAACCACTCCCTGTGGTTACCTGCCACCAAGTAAATTTGTGTGTGGCATCTTTTCTTGAGATGAAAAGATACTGATATTTTTTTAGTCTAGGTAAGGAGCAGGAAGGCCAGGCACATTGTCCTTTCACCTGTATTTTTTTTCTACAAAAAAATTATTTTTTTAATTTTAAAATTTTTTATAAAGCTGATTTATTTATTTTGAGAGACACAGAAAGCACAAGTGGGGGAGGGACAGAAAGAGAAGGAGAGAGAGAGAGAGAGAGAGAGAGAGAGAGAGAGAGAGAGAGAATCCCAAGCAAGTTCCACACTATCAGTGGAGAGCCTGATGGGGGTCTCAAACTCATGAACCATGAGATCATGACCTAAGCCAAAATCAAGAGTTAGATGCTTATCTGACTGAGCCACCCAGGTGCCCCTACAAAAAATTTTTAAAATGGAAAGATATGCACTTATATGCTTAGAATGACTATACAAACAAGAGTTCCAAAAATGCAAACTCCTTTGTATAAATTTATCTCTATCATTTGGTAATTATAAAGGGCCAGGATCATCTTAGGTAGTTTTCTTTCATTTCTGAAGGATGGCCTTCCAGTTTGTTCACAGTGGCCAGGAATGTTCTCCATTCCTCTTCCTTGTTCTTGAAGTCTAAAGCTGTCTTAATTTGTCATCTAAGAGTCTTGACATTAGGTCAGTCTTGGGGAAAAGAAATTAAAAGCAGTTTGTGTTATCTTATCTCTTTTTTTTTCAATGACTTTGAATTGCTCTTCTCAAAACATACTTGTCTTACCCTGGTTTGGCTTTTTACTTTGCTGCCTGGTCTGAGTTTACCCACTCTTGTTTCCTGGTTCTTGATTTCTGTTTTATAACCTGAATTCTTAAAGGGGCTTGGACATGATTATTATTATTTTTCAAATTTATAAGGTCACAGTTTAGGTTTACAACCAGGCTATGTAGTTTTTTGTTGTTTTTATTTTTGTTTTTGATTTTTACTTTGCAGATATTCTAAGCCATTGGGGACATATGTTAAATTGTGAATCCTCTTGGGTTTAACTTTTAATTTTCTTTTTCATGGCCCTTAAATTAGTTGTTTCCAACAGGATTGCATAACAGAATCATGTAGGCAGATTTTAAAAAATACAAATAGCAAAACTTTCCCATAAATTTACTGAACCAGAACCTAAGGAGGAGGCTGTATCTTGAGGAAACAGCCTCAATATGACAAATGAGTTGGACTAAAAAAATTCTTTGTCTTGGAAATATGATTTAGAAAACATGGGCATTGAAGCAGAGCTACCTACCACAAATACTATTGAAATAGGAATTGGACCGTACATGAGTATGAGAGGATCTGGGAAATTGAAGTCTGGAAGGGGAAGTTGGAGAGTCAGAGAAACAGTCACTAAGCAGTCCTCTTGAAGCACTAGTGATGGTAGACAAGCCAGAGCTTACAGAGAAGTTACAGATAATAAGCGTATCTGGCTGTAGGATAGGCTGTGCAGGGGAAGTTTGTGGAGAGGTCTATGCAAAAGTCACTCTGGGGAAGCTGTGGGTCCTCAACCAAGTCCCTGGTAATGGGACTGCTGTTGGTTAGCAGGACCAGTAGCTGGGAAGATGAATTAGATATGTTGCAAAAGAGAGTGAGAACATGCTGGATCCCATATTGTCCTTTCATCTGTATTGCACCTCTGCCCAATGTCTGACTTATGATGGACCACTAAGGTAATGGCTTCTACTTAACTTCTTTCTTCCACATCTTAGGCATGTCCCTCCTTTGACCAACTCTAACTTGTACTCATACAGGGAAGGTATTCTGAGAAACATTGCTCCTAGCAAAGTTGATATTGTATAATGTATCATAGTGGTCACACACCAAAATTGTGGTGGAGCAAGAACTACGAATATAGAGAGGAATTGTGCCAACAGCAAGAGAGGAATGAAGAAACAGAGGATCATGTTCTCCTCAAAAAACCAAAAGAGTGGCTGGTCCTCAAAGCTACCTTGATTCTCAATGGCTTGTCAATTTCAGACCTGTATCCTCTTAGAACTCTAAATATTTCCTATTTTCTGAAGTATTTGAGTGTGTTATCTTGCAAACAGAAGAGTCTGTTAATCTAAAACTTGACTCCAAAATAAAATTGGATAAGTAGTAAAGAGCATCCAATGAGCTGCTCAAAGATTTGTCCCAACTGAATAGAAAATATATTGTCAGGGTCTAAAACACAGCATATTTGGCATATTGTTAGTACTCAAAAAGTATTTGTAGAATGAATGAACAAATGATTGAATGAATGAATATAGACTATGGGCTATTCTGCCAATTTTTGTGCACCACTCAATAAAACTGTGTGTGAGACTTTGGTGCTCTGGATTCTCCATCAGGCTAAGTGGATGCTGTGAGTTGATTTGTCAGGAATAGTAGTTGACTTTGTTACATTTCCATTGATATTCCTTGATCTTGAGTGCATTGTTTTAGATAAGAAGGCTAGTTAGAGTTTGGTGAGCTGTGTGGGGGTCCCAGAATGTTCTGAAGACTGTGAACAGATATAATATTTGAATCTAAGGCATTAGTTTCATTACCACATTATTTGAAATAGTTGGGCTAGCCTATTCTAGATGCTTTAATATAGAATATTATCAAGTTTGAAATGCCTTATCAAAGTCTTTTGTTGAGATGACCTTTTAACTCCAGTGTGATTAGTTTTCTTTTTTTTTAATGTGAAATTTTACTGCTTAATTAGAGATATGGAATTTGAACCCATGTGAGTAACGTAACTACTTCTAGGTATGCATGTTACATATTCTTACAATTACCTGAAAGGAACAGACTTTGACCCTTTATATTTCACATCTTCCCCTTTGTTGTTTTGGTATATGAGAAGGTGACAGGAGTGGAAAATGTCCCTGTCTGCAAATAGTATGGAGAAAGATCTAGCTTCCATTTCTTCATTAAAGCCTTGACAAAGACTGGCTGCTTGTAGAGAAATATGATCCCAAATATAAGGCTGAAGTAAAAATAGATTCAATTCTTTAGTGTTAGTGCAAAACCAAAATTTGAGGTTATGAGGGTTCGGAGCAAGACCAACTTTTCTCTTCTCACTCAGCTCTTGCCCTAAGAGCACAATAGTGCTTGGGTTGTAAGGAATCGCAGTAGACTCTATGTGTCAGGACTGATGAAGGGAATTTACTAAAAAACCCTCAGATTTTACTTTGCATGGAGTATATTATTTCCAGGGAACGTTCTTAAAATGTTTTGTTTTTTTTTTTACAATTTTCCCTTTCCATTTGAATGTATCTTCATACAATTAAAAATGCTTTAAATTGTTTTCATAAATATTAACTCATTTTTATCTTACATAATTAAAATATAAAGAACAATATCAATTATTTTCCCTAAATCAAGCAAACAAAAATTTACACACATGTAATCAATCACAAAATTTTCTTGTGACTGCAGTATATTCATGCAATCATTTTATGTTTTCTTCATTTCCCCCCTGATCCTATTCAGGGTTTGTTTTTTGTATCATAGTTGTATATATCAAGATTAATAGAGGAAGGCTGGAGGGACAAGGGCGGGACTTAAGGATTCCAGGTATAATGTGTCTCCAAAGATTCTTCTCAGGTGGGACAAGATTTGGGTTCCATTGCATGATGCTGGAACTGGAGGTATGGATATCCTAGGTTTCTTAATTTCTTCTTAGTTTAGCATTCCAGTGTCCTCTTTATTTCCAGTGTCCTCTTCCTCCTCCAGGTTCACAATGGCTTGCTAATGTTTCTCCTAGGGTAAGTTGTCCCATATGAGACACAATAGTCTAGATCTGACTTGAGGTAGAAACCAGAGGGATTATTAGCAACTTTGATGTTCTGCAATTCTAAATGCGCATCAGGCATTGCAAAAGTTTTCCATGCCAAGATGATGGTCCAAGCTTCACTTAAACAGTTACCTCATATCTCAGAAAGGATATTTAAAGCAGAGTATACTTAAGGGGAAGAGCACTGGGTATTGTATGGAAAACAATTTGACAATAAAATATTATGGAAAAAATTAAAATAAATAAAATCTTCTTTGTTCAGTAAAAAAAATAAAGCAGAGTATAAAGATTGTACAAAGGCTTATGGGAGAAAATCCATGTCATATGCAGGACATACTACACTAAAGGAAATTACAGTTCATTTCAGCCTGTTACTGATTTGTTGAGTGTATCTAATATGAGAATTTGTTGAAAAGATCTAAACTGTCTTTATTCATATTACTCATAAAAATATTGATTACAATAGGACCAGGGACATGGTTCTAGGCCCTATGGCATATCACTAAAGATCCTTTTCTAGTTGATTGTGATTCTGATTAGTTTTTTGAGAAAAGATGTTTGTTCAGATATGTTTCCCTAACTATACTGTCACAGTCCCTAACTTCTTTGTTTTTATAATAGGATATATGAAAATATATCATATGTCACACCAAAATCAAGGTAATAATACTCTACACCTATGCTTTGGCCCAACAATTCTACTCTTAAGTATTTGTCCAAGAGGAATGAAAATATGTTTACTAAAAGACTTGTGGAAGAATGTTCGTAGGAAGTTTATTCATAATAGTCCCAAACTGGAAATGGCCAACAAGTCCATTAATTTACAGAATGGATAAACAAAACATGTTATATGCATACAATGGAAAATATTCAGAAAAAAATGAATAAACTATTGATATGTGCAATATGAATGAATCTCGAAAGCATACTGAATGAAAGAAGTCTTATATAAAAGAATACCTACCATCTGATTTAATTTATGGGAGTTCTCAGTTAAAACTAATCTTATGGTGCAAAACAATCAGAACAGTGGTTGCCTCTGGGAGTGGGTAGGATCAGGTATTGACTGGCAAGGGGCACAAGTAACTTTCCAAGATGATGGTCATGTTCTCTATCTTGGCAGTAGTTGTCAGGCAGGTATATGAGTAAGCATATCAGTGTAATTGGCATGCTGATGAGGAAATGAAACATCACAGTGTACCTGATGCAGCTCCTGTGCTTATTTCCAGTTACTACTTCCCAAGGGAAATAGTGTTCGTCAATAATAAGACTTGCCTGTTTTTAAATTTCATACTGGTGGGCAGGTGATGAATGTTGAACTACTGGATCTTCTGGCTTTTTCTTCTGGTTACAAAAATGGAATAAGATACTGCAATACTTAATGTATCTACTGGTTTGATGAAGCAAATTCTGTCTAAATGACCTCCATAAAAGTTGAACTGACCAACTTGATCTTCTGTACATCTGGGTCTTGGAGCTGTAGTTAAAGTAACTGCTTGCCTGATTGAAATGTCCACTTTTCGTTCAGATATTTAGACTTTGATTAGACACCCACTAAATGAGGCATGCATGTGCAAAAGCATTCCAAACTGAGCAGATACAAGAAATATCCTTTAGAACCCATTTGATCCTTTTTTTTGAACCCAAGAAAACACAAATGCAACAATATATCAATTTGACTGTAAATATTATCTAAGTATGTCCTTTAAAAGCCAATGGAATGTCAGATACAATTTATTTTCCACCGGTGCAAGCTGAGACATTAAGTGGCAATTCTACTTCCATTAGCTAAATCTGGCAAATATGCAACTGTTTAAAGGCATTGTCGATAACCATTGCACAATTAAGTATTTGTACTGATGCCTTATTAAATTACCCTTTTCAAGTAGGCATAATAAACTAGGAGTTCACTGTACAGATTTTCATGGTGAAAGTCAGATCAGTAAGGGATTTATTTAGAGAGAATTTAGCACACAGAGTAATGAAATAAATTTCATATGTCTTGCCAAAATAAATCTTAATTTCCTTAAAATGTCTTTTGTTTTTAGGGTCAAGAAACAGGAAAATAAAAACCCCTGCGAGTATAATTGTCATGACTTATAACATTAATGAAGCCACTTTATAATTCCAGTTGTCTTTTTAATAACAAAATCTATTTTGTTTTTAACTGAGAGCATTGCTGTACACAGGGATTTCCGATCTTCTCATAAAAAGTTGGTAATTCTCCCCAATTTTAAGTTTCGTACAGGGGCCGAATGATAAATGAGTGAATGGGGAGGGGGATGACTGAGGAAGGTGATGGAGAAAAGATTAGAACAAGGAGGCTGTGGAAGAGATTGTTGAACAACAGCTGAAGAAAGTTTTGAGATCTAGGGAAATCCTAATCTTCTAGGTGGACCTTTTTGTCTGCAGAGCAGTGTAAACTAGAAGGGTCTTTATTTTGTAATGCATGGATCTTTCTTTTCTTTTTTCTGAGTATTTCTTTCCTTCTTTTTTAATGCTTATTTATTTTTAAGAGGGAGAGTGCATGGGCAGAGGAGGGGGAGAGAGGCAGAGAGACACAGAATCCTAAGTGGGCTCTAGGCTCTGAGCTGTCAGCCCAGAGCCCGATTCTGGGCTTGAACTCATGAACCTCAAGATCAGGACCTAAACCAAAGTCAGACACTTAAATGACAGAGCCACCCAAGCACCCCATGGTTCTCTTTTTCCTTAATAATTAGATATAGTTTTCATCACATAATTCTTAAGCAATTATGTCTTTCTGAATCTGGTACCACATTAGTTTCTATATAAAAATAATTAGAGGTGCCTGGGTGGCTCAGCTGGTTGAGTGTCCAGCTTTGGCTCAGGTCATGATCTCATGGCTTCTGGGTTTGAGCCCCGGGCCAGGCTCTGTGCTGACAGATAGCCCAGAGCCTGGAGCCTGTCTTCAGGTTCTGTGTCTCCCTCTTTCTCTGACCCTCCCCTGCTCACGCTCTCTCTCTCTCTCTCTCTCTCTCTCTCTCAAAAATAAATAAAACATTAAAAAAATTAAAAAATTAGACTCCCATTTTCCTCTTTCACCATATACTCACCAAACTTAAAAATGTTTGGTTCCTGTTGACCTTCAATTGGTGGCTCTCCCAAATCCCAAGTTTTCTAGCACTGTGGTTTGTTCACAGAAAATACTTAGTGATTATTTGTAAACGGAATCAGAATGAAATACAGTAATTCTTGAATTCTCCTAAAATATTAGATGATGATATAGCATATACCAACTAATTGGATACGTGACCGGATATTTGTAGTTTTCATATGGCTGTTTGATGTTATATAAGGACATAAATTACTCTGTGACTTTCTTATTGCTCAAATTACCAAGAAGAATATTTTTGTTTTCCAGTTTGCCATAATGTAAAACATAATCTTGGGAATAGTTGTTCTAAAGAAATATTTCTGTAAGATAAATTATGTTAGGCTTATTTTAGGGGAGCTTCTTCAAGGCATTGTGATGAGTCTTTTTGTATTGGAAAGAATTACTTCATTTTACCTCTCTGAATACCTTTCAATTTCATTTGCTAAAGGTGAGCAAAGGTTTGTATTTTGAATTATTTTTTTGCATGCTGATTATAATGTTTAATTGTTTTTATCACATTTGTCTGGGTTGATGGCAGATAAGGAAAGCAAGGCACAGATCAGTTGTTTTTTAATGACCTCTTATACAAGGTTAAAACTAGATTAAATGGCAAGATGGCAGTGTTAGGCCACCAGTCACACACCTTTAATTACTTCTGTGTTATATTTCCTTAAAGAAGCTCTGATTCTTTGAATCATGTAAAAATCTGCTCAGCCTTTTATAGAGTTTTCTAATTTTTCAATGCAGCCTATCTTTTTACATGAAAATACAGAGGTTTAATGATTCCTACCACCTGTTGTCTTATTCAAAATACCTCAGAGAGGGAAGGTAGAGGAAAGAACTAGAAGATGAGGGATAATGTGTTCTAGTCTGCGATCCACTACTAACTTTGAAAACTGGAACAAATCACTTGCTTTCTTTGGCCTCAATTTCCTCAAGGCACTTGAAGTAGGTAATGTGTTAGGCAGAAGTAAGAGTTAAAAATTTGTTATTTTGCTTTGTCTTTGCAGTCTGTTCTGGGATGAGGAACAGACTCATTAGTCAGGAGCAAGTACTAAAGTGGAAATCAGAAAAAACCAAACAGCAGACTTTCTGGAAGTATGGTGTGTAGACTATCTTTTAGACAATACAAACCGTTGGGCCCTATAATTTTGAAGCAGAGTTTTCTAGAAGAAGACAGAAATGAGGTGAGTCTAATTCTAACAAGTGCTTCAGATAATTCCAGGGCTTGGTAAAATTTAAGAACCACTTCCATAAGAGAAATGTATGAGATAAATACTCTGTTCTCCTGGATACAGTCTTTTAAAAACTATATTCAAAATTTTAGTCTTTTGTATGGAAAACATGCACATAATCTCCAGCTCCTAAAGAGTGATGATACCTAGTATAGATCATGAGACAAAGCTGGCCAGGGTGAGCAGGCACTACAAAGTCCTCTGAGACTTCTCAGAAGGGCTTGTGGAGGATTCTGATAAAAAATCAAGAGGATAGAGCTTGCTCAGAAGGTGATAGGACCAAGACTTGGCTCTGGGAGATGGTCTTTGAAGAGGCAGTTTAGTTTTTTAATAGAGTTAATGTGGAGAGTTAGGATGGGGACCAGTATCAAGTGGGAGGCTGAGAGAGACAGACTTACATCAAGGTCATGGAAAACACCAATGCCAGTGGCATTTCAGCTCTTTTCTACAGTTAGAACTGGCATTTTCTGTCTTATAAGTAAGTTCTGAGGGCCTCAGGGACCCTGTCACCAGCCAGCCAGCCAAGATGAGATACTGACTATAACCTATATGGCTGTAGTGCTTAGAGTTCAGCACCAGAACTCTATGTTTTGTGTAGTTTGATCTCTTCTCTTCCCACATTTATATTTATAGAATTGCTCCTAAGTACTATTTTAGACTTTCCCAAATAATTATTTTTGTGTTATTTACAGAGTGAGAGATATTCTTCAGGTAGTGTAAATCAATAATCTCTGAGCTAGGTGGTCCTTAAATTAAAAAAAAAAATGTCACTATAGGAGTTTCCACATTGGGGCAGCCTCACATTTGGTCTCCTGATAGAAACTGTGCTTACATATCAACCTTGAGCCCTTTAAGCCTTGAATCTATAAAGAAGGAGCTGCACAGTAGTGACTGAGAGTCTATATTTGGAAATAGTCACTTTGGAGTTCATCAAGATCTTGCCCCAAACTAACAGGCTGCAGAACCCTGAATAGATTCTCCACCTGTGAAATGGATGTAGAATTGTTATGAATATTAGAAGAGTAATATATATTGCTCTTGGAATATATTATTTGGAATACCACCTGTCACAACACTGCTGTGGTTAGCCCTCCTTTGTTCTTAGTGAAAAAGACAACTGCCTGTAATATAAACCTTGAAGGGTACTCAAGCCTTAGTCCTACTGAGGAACAGTGGGGCCCAGATTTACTACTATTGGTGTTCTAGGTTAAGATAGCAGTGATTCTAGAAATTATAGAATATGATTCAGGAAGAGTACATGTGAGGCCATTAAACTGTGATACACTTTGATTTCATCAGATGAGATAGCATGGCCCAGAGGGAATTGCCCTCAAATTAGGACAAGTGTAAGCAACTCAGGAAAGTTTAAGTAGGACATACTAGGTGAGGACCTTTGTGGACAGCTTGAGAGTGCATAAAGCTAGAGGTGAGGAGGGGATCATGCTTTCTATTTTGCCTCCTGCTACCAGTCTTGCCTATGAGAGAAATAAAAGACAGGGTATTCTGATACATAACCAGAATCTAGATGGATTTGTGTCTCTGTTGAATACTCATAGTTTGTCCTCCTTGCTTTAAGGAAGCCTGTGTCCTTCTCTCTTGATTAGTAGTTCTGTAAAGCACTAGGCTAAAGGCCTCTATTGATCTCCAGATAACACAGCCAGGCTTCCAGCTGCCCTGACAGTCGCCTCTACTCAGAGTCCAGGAGCTGGGCAAGCATTGCTGCCTTGGTATTATTCACTGGGAAGCCCTCTTGCTAGCACAGACAGTGTCCAATCCTGTGTACTGGGGAGTGAAAAAAATGGCTCCCGAACAAGACCTTACAATTGTGAAGGGAGTGAATGGAAGGAGGAACAGCAGCCATCTTATCTAAGGGTAAATGAATTTAGGGTTTATTTGAACCACTTAGCCCGTCTCTTGTCTACATGATCTTCTGTCACATTGGAAGAAATCAATGCTTATTAATTCTAAAAATGAACAGAATCCTGACTTTAAATCACAGAGTCCACAGGACCTTTTCTCCCTTATTTATTATCTTTATTCTATTATTTCAGACAACATAATTTTGCCCATTTTAAGATCCATATCTATAACATGGATATTCATACATTTAAAATTACACCTTGGTATATTTAGTTTATTCTACATGCAGCTTTTAAGTGGAATTCATTTCAGTGACATACTATAATGCCTACCTAATATTCTTATTATTGATTTTAGTATTTCAAAAGTATTATTCATGGTGACACCTACTGGGAAGCAAATTTCAGTTATATCAATAGATATTATTATAATATAGAAAACATTAATATTTGATGGTGACATAAGTGTGACACAAAGGCAATAAACTCATTAATAAACACCCACATGTCATTAATAAAACATTCCAAGATGACAACTATGAATTTTCAGCTCTTGTTCCTCAAGTTCACTGTTTATTTACCAAGTATATTTTGCATGTTGCCTATTTTTCAGAAAAGTTATTTTCTATTAATGAAGCTGACCCTCCTTTAAAACAACATAGGGCTTGAAAAATTTATGATGATAATAATGATATGAAATCCATGAATTTTCTAAACAAAAAGAGATTTATCAAAACATAATGCTTTCCTCTCTTTTCCTTTTCATCTCTCTCTCTCTCTCTCCTTGTGTGTGTGTGTGTATGTGTGTGTGTGTGTGTGTGTGTGTGTGTTGCTTGGCAACCAACATTGATCTGTCCAAAAAAAAATCACATGACTTAGGAATTGCTAGTGGCAATATTACTCTGTCATTTTTCTTTCTCATACCAAGCTGATGAAGATACTACTAACTGGAACAGCTATTAATTGTTTCTTCTTTCTTTGAAGTTTAATTTTCCATGTATTTACTATACATTGAGAATGGTCCTCCTAAAGACTGGCCTGGAGGAGATGGCTTGAGAGAGAGAGAGCGGAATGGGAAAGACTTCTTTCAGATAAAAGAGAACAGTAACATTCAGTTTGTTATTCATGATTTATCAGGTCAATCTTGCCTTCCCAAAATACCAGTCATGGCAAGATCTAGTCAGGGAGCCTCTATTTCCCCTCACTTGTATTTTGAAACCATAACCGGGAACGCTTGCTAATTGCCTCCATGAGGCCAATGTGTATGTGTGTGTTGTTATGCATTTATTAGAACCATCTTCCTGGTCATCGTGCACCACGTTAGATCTTCCCATTAGTGTGAGCCTCCCACCTATGCCATTCAGTTCCCTGCTTAATGTTACCCTCTTCTTGAATGGGATACTCTGTTCTCCATCCAATATTTTGGGGCCATCCTTATTGCTGTCAGTATTTTATCAGAATTAAACAAAACTCAGGAAATGGACAGTGGGAATATCACTGAACTCAATAAATTATTTGTATAGTGTGTTTTCCTTTAAAGAATCAGCCTGGAAGAGACTACCTTGCCTGCAGGTATGAGGCAAGTAGTAACAATGACATGCCAATCAAATGGTCAAAACTGTGTCACTAGTAAATACAAGATATTTTCCTTTCTCAATCCTCTTTTATCTACAGTTACTTATTTATTTTGAAAGACCTTGAAGCATATTCCCTATGTGAAGTATATCCAGTTTCACATTGTCTCTGTATCACATTCTCATGTATGAGAATTGATGCCGTTTTCTCATATTGTGTTTGTGGCTTTCTCTGTGTAAAAGTCTAACAAGTCAGAAGCTTCAGAGACTCTTTACTGGCTAATACCTGACCCTTTTCTCGCACATTACAGCTCCAAGTGACCATTTTCAAGGCAAAAGGTCATCTCTATCCCCATCCCTTTGGAACCACTGTGCATCAACCTTCTAACCTCTGTCTTAGAGAGATGATGGCTGTTTGGGCTGCAATCCCTTCATTACAGATGGTCCATATTTTATATTTAGTGTGGAAGGTCAAATTTAGGAAAGCAATTTCTCTTAAAGCTTAGAGTTCCAATAATCCAACATCTTCTATAGGCTTATGGGTGAGTGGGCAGTAATGGGTTTATGGGAAGCGCCCGCTGGTCTGTCTTTTCCAGGGAGGGGATTATTCCTGTCAATCTAAATTTTTAGAATTGGTGGGCTCCCATTGTTTATTATTCAGCAAGCTTTTATTAGATTGTCTCTAAGCACAATGCAGCAAGTGGGGCATCCTTTTGAGCAGGCTAGCAGGCTGGATCAATATTTCCAGGCATTTAAAATCTTGGATAAAATAATGCTACATTTTCATCTTAGCTCCAGAAGAGAGTTCTGCATGTAGTTCTGTTGCAGAGAGAACATACAGAAAAATGCACAATAGCATTAGTACAGACAGTAATTGTCTAACAATGATAGAATCTATGGGTAACATTGTAGATTTTTCAGGTAAACAGATGTTTAAGATATTTTACTCTTTTGTGACAGTTTAGCCTAAATCTACAAAGAAGCATAGTATGACTGGGCTATGCAACTGCATTTATTGTGCTAAATTCAAATAAAATACCAGAGAAAGATGCAACTAATTTTAAAATTAATGTTGTAAATTAATTTTTACCTATTAGCACACATATGAATGGAGTGAGACAGGGACTAGATTAACTCACTTGTGTGTAGCAAATGAATTAAATCAAGTACAGTTACTTGAGACCTAAGAGAAGGCATATGAGCCTATGTAGCCTTTGGTTGTGCAAACCCAGAAGACCAAACTACCCTACAGAAATATGGGTGGGGTGATGGGTCACAACCTCCATGTCTAGATCAAGAGCTCTTACCCTTAATGAAGTGTAGAAACAAAGCAAAGCAAACACTCTAGTCTTTTATGTTAAGATATCAGGCTTAAAAATTATTCACCCTGATTTTTCCAGTTTGCCTAATTAAAAACTCTCCTGAGACTTAAGTGATGTTGAGATAAATGTGCCCCCCCCCCCAACTTACCTGCCCATTCCCTTCACTAGGCAGAAGACTTGTGAAACACACATCTGTCATGGACAAATTGAATCAGATCATCAGTTTGTTGTGCCTTGAAGACATTTTAATAAAAAAATAGGTATTGATGGCTGTAGTAGGTGCTGCTATTATTCTTTTTCATTGTTGAATATTTACTATGTCTTAGATAGCCCCATAATATTTTCTTAAAATTTCCCTTGAGATAAAATATTATTATTATCTAGTTACTCTATAATCAAGAAGCTGAAGGGGAGGAAGGAAGTGAGTGTTTATTGAATATCATTATGTGCCAGACAATATGATTGGAATTTTATATAGATTTTAATTTTATACTTAAAACTCTTTTAGATGTATACTAACTGAAGTTATACAGATGAGGAATCTGAGGCTTAGAAAGATTAAATAAGTTGCTCAAGGTCACTGGGCTAGTATGTGGTAGAATTGGGTTGAAAGTAACCAGGTCTACTTTTTCCTAAATGTATGCTGTTTTCAGTTGACTGTGTTGCCTATGAGAAAGAGCAAATGCCATCCACATTTAGGTCTTTTGTCTTATCCTTCAGAGGTATTTGTCTTACCACTGCCTCATATGCACTCAGCTCTCAAGGTATTTGACCCTGAGAGTATTGGACAGAGAGAGATCTGAGGATCCATGAGCTGAAGCCCATGTCATTACTCTCTGGCTTATCAAGAGCTACCATGTCTGGAATTCTCCAAAGAAGACTTAGTGGAACCAAAGTGCTAGAATCAGGAGAGAGGAACAAGCATAACTCAGAAAATGGTTTAATCCCAAAGACATGTAAACTAATTCACTTTTTAAAGTCTGTGTCATTAGCTCATGTTCATAAAGCTCTCATTCAACACTGACATAAATTCACTTTGTTTTTTAGAATGTTTCAGTGTTTGCATCGAAGTCCTGACTACAATCCTTTAATGGGGTTCAGGCAGTTGCAAAAATCCACCTAGGAGTTGAAAATGAGACTCTACTTTGAAGACATGAAAAAGGCCGATCTGACATTGTTGTGGACATTTGATTCCTTACTTGAACTGCTTGAAAAGCTTGAGAAGTCATCACTACCACAGCCCCCTGTGGGTCCCTTTGTGCCTCACTTTCTCACATGTAAAATTAAATGATGACATGGCTGTTCCATGACCTTGTTGATTAAAGAATAACCTGCAAATATAGCAGTGAGGAAATGCCCAAGTGTCTGAAGGCAAATATTGTCCTCTTTGTTAGAATGCTCTTTAGAATGTTCAGGAATAAAATGACAAACAGAGTTAGTGAAGGTAGGAGGTAAAATAATGAAGCCAAAGTACTTGAGCAACTATTGAACGTGAACTTGTACTAGGTACTGATGCTTACTTGTTAGGATGGAAAGGGTAAGAAACCTAAACTGAGAGAGTGCAAGCGGAATCTGACCTCAGAAACATGTTACTTTGTTTCTATAGTTTTTCTGCTCTCTGCTGTCTGCAAGGGACAGTGCAGGAGACACAAAGTTAAATCTGGTAATTAAATTCCAGATTGTCTTTCTTTGGAAGAGCATGAGAGAAACCCCTCTCGGATTCCTACATGCTTGAAGGAAAATAGCAAAAGACAGGGACTTAGAGGGAAGTGAACAATTAATTAACCAATTAGCACTTTTCCCTCTCATAGGTCTAAGTAGGCAGTCAATGAAGGAATCAGAATCTAGCTTCTTGGAAGGCTTTGGTTGGCGAAGTGTTTACATGAATACAGAGGCACCAAGGAGTGAGAGCCTCTGAGAGCAGCAGGAACATCTAGAGTCGTAGCAATGAGGAGGTGCCCCCCAGTGGCTGTGGCATGGACCCTGGGCCTGGAAACCTGGGCTGGAGTCCTGGTTCTGCCACTTACCTGGCTGGATTATTTAAATTCTCTGTCTCAGTTTTCTCAGTCATAGTTCCCACCTTGTCAGGTTTGAGGATTAAGTGAAAAACTACATTTAGCGTCACTCCTGCAACATATTAAAAACTCTCTGGAGAATAGCTATAATAATAATAATAATAATAATAATAATAATAATAATAATAATAATAAATTTATTTAAGAACAAATTTGGGGAGAAAGGTAGGTTAAACTTGATGAACAAAAGTTGATAGTGGTCAGATTGTTGAGGTGCCTAGGTTTTTTTAAGGTATTGAAGAGTTTCTTCTGTAAATGTTTGTAATGAGAAATTCACTATATTATATGCTATCATATATAGGACAAAAACATTGAAAGGACATCAGCATCATTCACTTTTGCTTTCTCCATATTTAGTAGTTTAGTAGGAGATACCTGGGCAGTTAGATTATAAAGCAGCATTTTCCAAAATATATGTTCAAAACATGAGACCCTAGAGAAATCCTGAGATTCACAGTACATGCTCTCATGTTAAAGGCTCTGCAAAGTTCTAGACTAAATAAATTTGTTTAATTTTGTTAAACTCAGTATTTTACAAACCTATTTGATCAGGGGATGTGCATTCTACACATTGGGTAACCCAAAACACTCTGGGAAAAGTTGATCTAAGACAGCACTTTCCTCCTGCTAGCACTGTAGGCAGAGAACCTAGGAGGAAATGCTGATCATTTATAGATCTGAAACTAAAAACCTCAACCTTAAATTGCCATGAAAATCTTTGCTAGTAATCCTGATGGAGTGCGGGGTCAGTTTTTTGTGTTGAGCAGAGTGGCACTACCAGGGCATCATTTAGTGAGTACATAGTTATTAAATGTTCACACCTGATGAACATGTCTGGATGCCCGGAGTTGAAGTTTGGCAGTGCCACAGAGCTACTTGCTAAATAGTGGTGACTCATTTGCTGAGAGTGAATTATCCTTCAGGAAGAAGTGAAAGGCAATGAAGAATGGGTTAGTTAGATGAAGGGGAAAAGGGAAACAGCCCCAGCCAACAGCCTGCTGTATTTTCCCTCTGCCTGGACATAAAATGTGCTTTTGAACAACAAGGAATCTGAATATTTTGTCACTGAAAAAAGGCAGAAAAGGACTTACTTTTCCTTTAGAATGTGTTTAAAAACTGATTTGTTTCTAAAGTAGCCTACAAAAGCCTATTTCAGTTCTATTTTTTCTAAACTGTCAGTACCCCTTTATCTTAGCCCTGGTAGTAGAAATAACAAATTTTATCATTTATCTAGTCTACAAATATTTCATGACTTGCAATGTACTTGAATGAAAGATGGAAAATATCTAATTCATACCCTTAAGCTGCTTGCCTTAACATGATATATGACATAAGCCACAGTAGACAAAGGAGTTTTGGATAAGTGAAATAGAAGTAAAGTACACTGGAACCAGTTCTGGTTGGGATGGGTAAGATTTGTGGAGGTAGCATTTAATCTTAGCCTCACAGAATGGGTAAGAATTTAAAAGGCAGAGAAAAAGGTGTGGGCACCTAAGACAAAATGCTTTGGGATCACCTCTTAAAAACAAGCCACCAGGAGCCAGACAAATGAACTTCTGTCTCATGCTCCATTGTTTTCTTCATGCCAAGAACTGCAGAGATGAGATAATTTCTGAGAGTCTGATACAGCAGCTCTCTTCCTTACTAGGGCGTGCATTGTAGAACTGCAGTTAACAAGTCTTTGTGGTCCCAGAGAGAAATTGATGTTTGCTGATTGCACTACGCTGAGGTAAAATTACAGGAGTGCATTAAAATCCTTTGTAAGGAAGGTTGAAGGCATTACAAAAATGCATGGGCATCTTGGGCATTAATATTTGATTCAATATCTTTTAGTTGCATGTGGCATATTTTGATGGAAGAGGCGTGTGTAGATATAAATACAAATTGGAGAACCACCAGGGCCAGTGCTAGCTGTCAATAAGACTCCCAGCTGGCGGGATCCACACGACCTCACCTCATACACAGAATTTTTGAGGCCATATTCTGAAGTAAAAAGAATCAAGGAAAGATTTTCTCTGTCTTCCATTGTCTGTGAAAGGAGAAGCAGTAACTTGTTGCAGCCAACAACCATAACATACCCACAAAGGATGGCTAGAGCACTTCTGAGTCAAAGCTTGGTGCTCAGGCACTGACATGAGTGGCAGAAAGATAAACACAGTTTCTGTTTTTTAAGGAGTTCAGAATCTAGTGTAAGTAGCCAGTGAACATGAAAATAGCAAAATAAGTACTTGGGGCGGGGCGGGAGGAGGGAAGGATGTGATCCTGCAGGTGCCTGTCATATGGCAAACTTTATTCCATTTTATTGAAAAGGTTTTTCTCTATTTCCATTCATAGACTACCCACTTGGGACCTTGTGGATCATTTTGGACACATTTGCTTTTTCCCTGTACCACTTGTCCTGCTCAGCCCTGCTAGAGCAACTGTCTCTGCTGGTGTGGAAGAGGCTTTCCTCACTGGCTTTTGGTCAGCCAGGCATCAAATGCCATCCACAGAGCCCACTCAAGTTAGATTAAGCATAGGATAGGTTATAGGGTATCAGACAGGTTACAGGCTTTGGGGGCAGTGAGGGAACCAAGCTTAGTTGCCACACAGCAGAAGTGAGTAGCCAGGAGGAATGCTCAGTCACTGCACAGCAGTGTTCCGACAGAAGGCACACTGCTGCTGCCACCTCTCACCCAGCACTCATGAAACCACTACCTGGAACATTGTGGATGCTGCAGATGAACTCACCAGCGTCATAACAATGCCTCTTTCTAGAAGAGGCTTATGGCCTCACAGAATTTACTTGGCTTTTCCAAATCTCACAGGGTGAGTCTGCTTTGTTGAAGTTAGTCACATGCAAAGGATGCTTGAAATTGAAGTTTTTTTGGATTCTTCTTGGGAAAAGCATAATCCATAATGCAGAAAATTACTGAAATGGTGAGACAGGTTAACAAAAATCATTGACAGCCACAAATTAGAGAGGTCTGTTGCATCACCCCTCAGACTTTTTGCCCTTTGAAAGTTTGATCAAAGTTTTAGAATTTACTGACATTCACAGAATAGCTTGGTACAGAAAAACCCTTTAGCATCTTCCCAGGGATAGCAGTGCAGCCTGGACTTTCTTGGAATGTGTCAAAGAATGGCAAATAAAGCCATTTGCTTTACTTCTGACTGTCCCTTGTGTTTCTGTATTTGGAGGCCCTATGCCAGACCTTATAACCTTGGATGACTTACAGTTGTTTCTACTTCTTCCCTGAATACATGTAATACAGTAGCCTCTACTGTGTTCAGAGTGTATATTACTCTTCTCTCAATGAATCAGGTTGGACTAATTAGAGGCCAAAATTAAACTCTTTGGGACTGCAACTCTGTGTAGTTGTTTTAATTAGAATTTTGTATAAAGGAGCACAAATCATATATACCTGGTCCACACTTAAGGAAAGTTTGATCATAATGATATCAAGAGGCTTCATTGAATGCCCAGGCCTCCAAGACGGTAAGACAAGGGCAGAAGTCTATGGATTACCACAAATAACATAAGTCCATTGCATTTTGTTTCTATTCTGCCACTAATTATTTCTAGCATAACAATCGAATTGGTCCAGATGGCCTTTCTGTTCCAAGCTACAGGTTGCTAACCAGCTGTAGGAAGTCCCCTCTTCAGGTCAAAGGTTCACCCTTTGTCCAATCAACTGTGTCATGATTGGGAAAGAGGCTACATGATCTACTACCCACTTAGCACAGGCTGATTTTCTGAGAAGGAACATGTTCAGACCCATCCATCAAAGCCTGTATGATACCAAGCAAAACTCTTTGAGGCTCTTGATTGGCCCTTGCACATAGCTGGCAGGCTGGTAGGGAAGGGAAACTAATGTCTGTTTGCATGAGGACCTCAACAGCGACTAGAGAGGGAGGTTATCTCAAGTTAAGAGAGAGCCAAGCATGTAGCAACTGATCAAGTAGTGGCCTTTGATGGGGCAAACTGTGTGGTGACTGTTATAGTCCTTCAGCCTGGATTATTGTCAGACCAGGGCCCTATTGGGGAAGACAGAGGTGAAATTTGAGAGGCCTCTAGGAAACTCAAACACTCATGGTTTGAATTGTCTCCAAGAGAATATAATACATAGAGGGGAGTTATTCTCTCCCCTTAGCCTCAGAACATGGTCACTCTTTGATCCGTATGGGCATCAGCTATTGCCAGCAGAAGAGTCCTGATTAAGATAACAGGTCATATTAGGAGAATCCTAGGAATTCCAGTCAAATTTAGGAGACATTTTCCAGGAGGTGGGTCCTCATGATGCATTGGGAGCAAGAGCCAGTGACATAGGGGCATTATCATTAATGTGATCCCATTTGTATCTGTGGGCTAACAGGGTAGTAGCATATGGAGAGTTATCTAGTGACAGTTTAGTTAAATTAGGTTATGGTTATTTGTGGACAATTTAAATTACTTCTTTGTTTCAGATAAGGCTACTTTATTTTATAATTTCTACATGTTTGCCATCAGATTATAACCTGAATTGACTGAGTTAGTATATTCTTAAATATTTTAGGAGGTGCATAATTTTATTAAAGCACAGGAATGACATTATATGTATGTATATGTATTAAACTATATACATACTGCTAATTAATTAACTTGATAAAGCCACAGATAGAAAGTTTGGATGTCTTTGTTAGTATTCATCTCTACTTATCTAAACTCCTTAAGGGATTCACTGATAGCTGTCCATAGTCCTTGTCCAGCACTTCCCAACACTGTTCAAATGAGCTCTCTGATCATGGCCTCCTACATTTACCTCAGTTAAGAACAAGGCACAAAGTTCCAAACTGTTTATACAAAGCACTGCATATTAAAATTGTGACTGGGAAACAAAACTAAACAAACATACAAATGACAAATAGTTGATTTAGATGAGCAAAGCCTGTAGGTACTTCCAGCCTTCTGCCAATGATTGCAAGCTAGCTCTTTGGAGTGAATATTCTTAGTGGGATTGGTTGATTTCCAATATATGAGCCTATCAAAATCGGATTCATATTTTCTAGTTTAAAACCCATTTTGTATGTAAATTTATTAACCCAAGTCTTTTTTGGGGGGGATGGAGTTAAGGATTTTGCTGTAAATTTTCATCTTTGAAATTAGGATGGGGCCTAGAGGAAGGTAGACAAATGCATTTCTACTGATCATCTTGCTTTTTGTTTTTTATCTTTTCATATCTTGTTTTATATCTCTCTTTGTCCTTTTCTTTGCCTCTCTCTTCCCCTATCTCCTCCCCTACTTGCTGTTTCCCTTTTTCTCTCCTTCTATCTCTCCGTTTTTTCTTTTTTCTTTCTCGCCTTTCTATTTTCATTCCTGGCACTTCTTTATGGGAGTAGACGTGGTGGTGGAGGGAGGATGTTCTCTTAAATCAGTGGTTTTTGACTGGAGGCAGTTTTGTCTCTTGGGGGACATTTGACAATATTTGGAGAACTTTTTGGTTATGACAACTCAAAGAGGGCATGGGGAGTGGTGCTTCAGGCACCACCCCAGTAGGGAATACTGAGTAGGGGCCAGTGATTCTTCTAAACATCCTATAGTGCGTAGGACATCCCCCACCCCCAACAACAAAAATGGTCCAGCTCCAAATATCAATAGAACTGAAGTTGAGGAACTCTACTTTCCATAAAGATGAATCTGTGCTCATAGAGGTTAGGAAGAATGGAGATGGGGCCTTGTAGGGCAATTGCTGGCCAGTTCTTTAACTCTTCATCTACCAAAATGAGTATAAAGCTTATGTACATATAGACCCACCTCTTCTGGCAGCAATGACTATAGTTTCAAACAAGCAGATAGAAAAACCCATTTGAGTTGTGGGAAATGTGAAAGACAAACCTTTATTTTGATTTTTTTTTTCTCAAAATGTGGCAGAAGATATGCTAGGGAAAATAGATGTAAATAAAAATGATTGTGATGAAAATTTTCCTCTAGGCATTTTACAGAGTTGAGGGAGGTTACATATTCTTTGGGTTACTATGACAATTGTAACAGATAGGCTTAAAGGATTAAAGATCAAATTAATAAAGAGAACAAGGAAGTCTATAAATATCTGGTCTTAGTGTAATTGAGATGGTTAACCATAAAGCAATGAAAGAAAACCCATAGAAAACATTTGGTTCACAAGTGGCAAAAATAGTTAAAACTTAAATCGGTACAGGCAGGGAAGTTGGGATGATAAATACTTGTAGTACTACTTCTAATAACTCTAATTGTGAACCAAATACCTAGATGACATTGCACATAGGATGTGAATATTAGTGGTCCAATTTATCTAGGTCACTTGACCATAGCAGACAGTAGAAGAATGGAAATTGGCATCAAAAATTTATTTTCTTTCCAGATTACAAAACAGAAGAACTACTAGCCAGGTTGTAACCTAACTAAATTGGTCAGTAAAACCAATCAGTTTTATAGAGTCTACACTAAAGCTGGGGAAGATAAACTACAAATCAGCAGAAAATTTACCAACATGCCAAAGTTAAAGAAGGAGAAGAAAATTGTATGATGCATATTGGTAACAGCTAACCTTAATAAAATTGGACATAGCAGTTGGGATGCCCAGGCCAGTAGATTAGGTTTATTACCAGGGGCCACTGGGCAGTTTCTGCACAGGACTGGAGAAGGGAACTTCTGCAGAACTGGGCCCTCTTATCCTCTGACCCTTGGCCCTTTCTGGGCCCTAACAGTGTTACCCAGAAACTGGAAAACTGGAGACCAGTTAATTAAATTCAAACCCAAAGTCTTGGACATGTTAGATATGCTGACCCTCTATTACTAATTTTTCCTCAATGGTTTTTCCTCCATGTTTCCCTGGGGCATTTACTCTCCTGACTCTTATCCTCATCCAAGATCTTACTCTTCATCTTTTCCACTATGTCTCTGTACTTCAGACTCTTCTCACAGCATTCCTATTTTCTGGTTCCAACCATGGCTGATTTCTCATGTGACGACATCTCTTGCCTCACAGCCCTCCGGAGGAGTGAACTTCTCCCTGTCCAGAGCATCCCTCCTTCGCCCTAGCTTTTTTGATACTGTTCTCTTGATTCACAAATTTTTCTCCCTGTTGTGAAGCTCTCACTGAGCTTGCTCTATCCTCTTCATGCTGTTATTGTAACCTCCTCCCCATTTTATCCTCCCCTGGTGAGTAACTTGAAGTCTTTTCTCCTCTCCAACTTCTCTCAACACCTGACTGAATTCTTTCATTCATATAGTCAATGCATTTAGCACCCTCTTTCCAATTCCTTGATCTCAATGCCAGTGGCCTTCATCACCACCCCACATCTACATTACTGTAATTCTCATCTACATTAACATCTTGCTATCCTGCAGACTATGTCATACCTGAGATCTCAAGATCTATGACCATTCTGTATGGTGGCAACTTCCTATCCCTCCTACTCTCTGTCACTTCAACACTAGGCACTCCTCAAGCTTCTCAGTTTGTCATAAACTGTGAATATTTGTGTATGTACAAATTCATAGCTTCTAGTATCATTTGGGCTTCAAGATCCCCTGCCACTTATCTTTCTTTTCTGGTCAGTGCTTCTATTTCCCTCAACAGCGCTGTCCCCTCTCCAAGGCCTGTCTCTGTTAGTAGATGGACGACCCTATTTAGCTACCTTAAATCATGTATGGAACATAATGGTGTTTAAATATAAATAGATAGCCTTGGTTTCTACTTACGAGAAGTTTGAGATTAATTGGGAACTCTTTAATTTCTTGTCTCCTCCCTGTCTGCAAACTTACTTTTCTCTGTATCCATTCTCTAGACCCAAAGGAGACATTATCTTTCCTGTTCCACCTATCTCATCTGGAACCCTGCTCTATCAACAATCTTTCTTTTTTTCTGTATCTTCTTTCTCCTTTCTACTTCTCTTAGACTAAAGTACAATCAAGTTCTCCCATTCTAGGAAAAACCAGGACAATTTTTTTTATTGTGTGATGCTTATGGATATTTAGACAGTCTTTTTCTTCCCCCCATTATAGCTCATTCTTTTTATGCTGAAACATCCTATTTACTAAGCCCACTGCAACTTGACTTTGGCTGCTGAATCTGTTCAGACCAAGGTTGTTGGTGACTTCCACATCACCAGATGCTCTGGGGAATACTCTGTTCTTGTGTTCTGTCAGCCTCTCTGAAATACTTTACATTTGAGGACCCACTCCTATTTTTAAGGCTCCCCCAAATCTCCTCCTTCTTTACATCAGTGGCCTGGTATATGAATATACCACTGATTGCTCACATCTTTGTCCTGCATATGTCATTCTCTCTTTTTGAGATGTTTTTTTCTCCATTTCCCTCTGTCTTCTCTCTGTCTTTCTCTCTGGAGAAATCTCATTCATCCTTCAAGTTCCAGCTTAGACATCACCTCCTCTTTGCTGCCTTGGCAAGTTTAATTTCTCAGCATGAACATCTTATTACTAAGTATGCCTTAGCCAAAGAGTTCTTTCTCCAAATTGAGTTTTCAAAAATCTTTGTCACAAAGTCTCCTATTTTAAAGTAGAAACAGAAGAAGAAAAGAGGAAAGCTTACATCTTAATCTAATAAAACCCCATTTCATGTATCTTTCCATTTGCTTATGGAGGCAGTGTTGACAGTGTAACTAGTCATTCCTTTCTCTACTTCTCTATCTTCTTTATCTTTTCCCTCCATTTTAATGCATTTTTAATTAACATTGACTCTGGCTAATTAGCATTGACTTCTAACATTGAAGCTGGTTTAGCAGAAGTATTTATAATGTTTTGAAACTCAAGCTAAATTCTTAATTTTTTTCAACCTGTGTTTTAAGGTGGTCTTTGGGTTTTTCTTTAATAGCATGATTTTTAAAAGACATGGTTTTCCTTACAGCAAATTACATGCCTGTGTTTTGTAGGAGAAGCATAGGATTTGTATATAGGTTCAAATATAAACATGTAATTATATTAGGCAAAAAAAGAACAATATGGTCATTTTGAAAGCAAGTAATTAAATCTCAATTATGAATTACTATTCACTGCAACTGAATGACATTTCATGAAACACCTTGTGTTAGATTTTAGTTTATAAATTTTCAGGAAAAAGTATTAAGTAAAAAGGTGGACTATGATGACACTGAAGTCCTGTGTATAATTGGGCTAGAAAGATCTCTCCAGCTGTGCTCTGGGCTGTCTTATGTCTTTCTGTTGCTTATGTGTTAGTGGCACTGGTGTCACTGATACTTCTGGGCCCCATCGCCATGCAGATTGATGATAAAAACAGTTTTGGCCAATATGGCTTTTAGATGTCACCTGTCCAGATATAGTCAGGATTACTGGAAACCTGTCTTTTTTCTTTATTTCCTGGATACTTTACCCATTTGCACTTAAACCTCAGTCTCTGGGGGATGGATACATCTTTTAAGCTTTGATATTTCATGGGCCTGATAGGTTTTGTGTTATGTTTTTATAGTTAACTCTATTTGGTCATTTCTCTCCTCCTCATATGCTTATGAGTTAGTGAAATAGGTTTACCCAGAAGGATATCTTAACTATTTTGCACATTTTCAGTGTAATAGGTATAGTAATTTTGAAACAACTCCTTTTTTATAATCTTTTATCAGATTTCTACCTCCCTCACTCCACTATTATTATGGTCGGGACAGGAGTATATAATTTAAATTTAATTTAATGCTACTTCTGGAGGAGGAGAGCAGGACATGGGGGAGTTATGTCCCAATAGGAAGAGAGAGGAGAGAGCCCCCTTCTCCTGGCTCCAAAGGGATCATCAAGAGAATGAGTGGATCAGAAGTAGAGTGGAGGAGTCAGTATGTTTTTGAGAGGACCTCGAGTGAAAGACACACAAGGTGGGTGGTGGGAGGATGCCATGTGGACCGAAAGCTTCTGTCTCCTCTCTGCAGTTAGGTCTTTCTATATATCCAAATACCATTTTGGAGAAGAGTAAGAGGAAATGTGAAATATTGTGTCTTTAAATCACACAAGATGACATGGTTACTTAAAATACCCATTTAAATCATAATGGTCCTTCTGATTTTACTCAATTGGGCCAAATTTAACCCCTCTTATCTTTTCTGTCCTGGGTGTTGTGAGCTTGAGGGGAAGATTAGTTCAAATGTGAAAACAAAGAAATAACCCTGTTATACGTAGATGAGAAAGCATGCCTTTCTCTCCCTACAGCATTGAGTCAATGGTCATGAATGTAGATTGTGGGTATGGGACAGAAAGGCCTTGTCCCAAGATGAAGTTGTTTAACAACACCCTGAAAATGGAAAATAGCTTCATTCATGTTAGGTGTAGGAAGAATGTTTGGTAAAAGCAAGGCCCCTGAGTGGCTTATGTTTGGAAATTGATCCTTGTTGGGGGATGGCGTGAAGGTTTCTTTAGCCATTTGTATTGTCAGGATGTATGAACACTGTGCTTGACTTCCCTACCTCCATTCCATACCAGCTGATTATTAGAGCCAATTACTGTATTTTTAGTCTCATTGCCAGTAGTTGGTTGAGGAATGGATAAGTTTACACTTACTTGAGCCAATGAAAGACAAGGAAAATCTTTTTTGGGACTCACAGAAAGAAGTTATGCCTTTAAGAGAGTGAACTGATAGGATGGCCTCATGATCTGGATGGCAACGTGGAGAGATGATGAAATGGGGTCTCAGATGATAGGGTTGAACCATTGGATCAATTGACCCCTGAAGTGTTCTTCACCTCTGGACTGCTTCTGGGATGAACTAATGTATTTCTTTATAGTTAAAGTAACTTGGAGATGAGATTCAATTATTTACAGTGCCAGGCAACTTGACTGAGACATAGGCCCCTGATACTTTTCTCTATGGCAAAGAATAGAATTATTTAGAGAGACAAAATTTGTTTGATCACTGCTTTTGTACCAAGTTTATATTCTATAGGTCATTTTCTAAAAATATATTTTTAATGCTTCCAGGTAAATAAGAAATTTATTAACTTATTAGGAATATCTGATTCCATTCCTGATTCTTCTAGTAACTAGGAGTGCAAGTATTAATTTCTTTTGGCTTGGTTGCTCACTTGTAAGATGAAGGTCTTAGACATGAATCTTATTGATTCTTAGAGTTTAGTGTGCATTTTTAAAAATGTGTGGGCAAAGTGCTTAAAGTGCAGATTCTTGGGCACTTCCTCTAAAGATTCTGATTAATTCTTAGCAAGTTAGTTCTAGAGCTATTCTAATGCAAGGTAGTTAAAGGATCACACTGAGGAAATCTGAACTAGAGACACAGTAAGATTCTTTAAAGTTAGCTCGAAGTGCAATTTGTCTGACCCATCAACAATTCGTACCTATACTATTTCTTACTGTAATCTTTTTGTTGTGAAGAAACTGTGGGTTGTAACAATGAAGCTTTATTGGAATGGATGACTAAATGTAGGAGGTTATAGAATCATGCTGTAGGAAGGAACCACAAAAGGTCAATGCAGTTCACCTCCTTGCTTCTGGGCTTGGCTCCATCAAGTGCCCAGACAAATGGGTATCTGCTTCTGTCCACAGGGATCTCAAGGAAGTGATGCCATATCTACCCTGGGTTGTTGATTCATGTGAGCACTTTTTAAGCAAATTAGTCAGGGAGTCATATAGTCTGACTAATCATATATCACATGTGGATTTCAACATAACATCATATGGGTATCTGATTGTCAAATATTTGGGAAATGAAATAAAACATCTGAAACTATTATTGTCCTGAGTACTATTTAATCATTGAAGATTTGAAAAGGAATTCTTGACCTCATTAGGAGGAATGTTTGAACTGGCAATATAAAGGAAGTCTGGTTAAATTGACGTTCATAATTGAGAGAATACTAACTAATGGAAGTTCTTCCTTACAGTTGGTTTAATTTCCTCCTTCTGCGATTTAAGCTGGTTTTCTCTTACATTCTTCTCTATGGAGTGGGAATAAACTGTTCTCTCTATAATTACCGTCCTCTTTATAATAATCATTCATTCTTTTGAAGAATTATTAACTTTCCCTTTAGCCTTCTCTTTATAAGGGTAAAAAAGTTCCACTTCTCTTAACCTTCCTTCGTATGTTCCATTTTTCAAATATTAGTAATTTTCATTATGTGTCCTTGGACATGCTCCAAAATTTCCACATCTTTAAGCAGTAGTGTTGTAAATAGTACTAAAATAACAGACCTGGCCATGATAAGGTATGCTTCTAAGTTGCCACGCACTTTTTTTTTCTTTTTGTAGAGAGAGCAGTGTAGTGGATTCAAATCTCAGGTCTGACACTTTGGCAGGTTATTTGAACCCTGACCTCAGTTTCCATGTCTGTGAAATGGGTATAATAATAGTGCCTTATCTCAAAAGCTTTTTGGAGCGTACACACACACACACACACACATACACACACACACACACACACACACACACACACAAAGAACTCATGACTACACCTGGCATGTAGATACTATCATAGAGGGGTAAGTCATGGAAAAAGCAAGAATGCAGAAAGAATATTGGCTGTCCAAAATAAAGCTAGTTTAATTCATGAAGAGACCACATTATATGTAAATAGTATAATGTTTATCAGCTATGTAAGAAGAACATGCATTGCTCTGAAAACCTTAATGTTGCATATATTGCTAGCTGTGAGGAAAATGTTGCAAGATACTTGGTTTCATGCTTTTCTCTGTTTCAGTAATTATTAGTAATAGAGACTTGTCTTGGAACTTAGTGGATGCACCCCCAAAATAAGGGTAACAAGCCTCATCCTCCTGAACTACATAAAGTTTTTAGGTGTTTTTGGTGGTCTAGAATGTGGGTTTCTAAAACTAAGATTTGGTTAATGGATGGTGGAAGTTGGGAGAATAAAGCTGCAAATAACAGTAACAATATGCTGAAAAAGAAAAGATGAATATAAACAAGCCTCCCCTCTAAATACCAAAATTCACCAGTTTACATTCCCACCAACAGTGTAGGAGGGTGCCCATTTCTCCACATCCTCGCCAGCATCTGTAGTCTCTTGATTTGTTCATTTTAGCCACTCTGACTGGTGTGAGGTGGTATCTCAGTGTGGTTTTGATTTGTATTTCCCTGATGATGAGTGAGGCTGAGCATCGTTTCATGTGCCTGTAGGCCATCTGGATGTCCTTTTTGGAGAAGTGTCTGTTTATGTCTTCTGCCCATTTCTTCACTGGATGGTGGGAATATATACTGGTGCAGCTGCTCTGGAAAACAGTGTGGAGGTTCCTCTAAAAACTATCCATAGAACTCCCGTATGACCCAGCAATAGCACTGCTAGGGATTTATCCAAGGGATACAGAAGTGCTGACTCATAGGGGCACATGTACCCCAATGTTCATAGCAGCACTGTCAACAATAGCCAAATCATGGAAAGAGCCTAAATGTCCATCACCTGATGAGTGGATCAAGAAGATGTGGTGTATATACACAATGGAGTACTACATGGCAATGAGAAAGAATGAAATCTGGCCATTTGTAGCAAGGTGGATGGACCTCGAGGGTGTCATGCTAAGTGAAATAAGTCAGGCAGAGAAGGACAGATGCCATATGTTTGCACTCACAGGTCTAACAGGAGAACAGGAGAAACCTGATAGTGGACCATGGGGAAGGGAAGGGGGAAAGAGAGTTGGGGAGAGAGAGGGATGCAAAACCTGAGAGACTATTGAATACTGAAAACGAACCGAGGGTTGAAGGGGGGCGGGAGGGCGAAGGGAGGTGGTGGTAATGGAGCAGGGCACTTGTGGGGAAGAGCAGTGGGTATTATATGGAAACCAATTTGACAATAAACTATTAAAAAAGTAAATACCAAAATTCAATGGCAGAACCTGAATCCAGATTGGTTTTAAATGCATGATTTTCCATCTTATTTGTAGATAATATGGTGTGGAGGTTTAGTGTATAGGCACTGGTATTGACTTGAATTTTGATTCCTATTGGTAGATGAGTCAGGTTACTTGTCCTCTTTGGTCTTCAAATGCCTATCTCTAAAATGGGGATATTTGTGTCTAACTTACAGGGCTATTTCAAGAATAAGAATGAAATAATACATGTACAAATGAGATCATACTTGGCGGAGTGGCAGTATATTGTTAGTGCTCAATAAATGGTACCTGTTATAATAGTTATGATAGTTCTCTTTTTTGGAAATATCAGTTTTCAAAATAATTAAGTTTTCTTGATCTTTGTGAACACGTGTCTTTCTGAATGCTGTGTCTGGCGCTTACCTGTGAGAGCCCAAGATTTTGGGGAAGGAATATTTAAGTAATGAAGTAGGAATAGGGAATGGGAGAGCAATGTCTTCTTTCCAAATCTGAACACATTTGTTCAAGTGAAGTGTTGGTGGGGGCTAGGGGGCAGCCCAGAGGAGAAGGGAGGTGGGGGAGGCAGAATGGGAAGCCACATATGATAATGCAAACCACATTTCCTGGCTTGACCACTTAGTTTTTTCCCCTTGGGAAATTTTTACTGGTATTTTGCCTTACTGTGAGTCTTTGCACTTCCTGTTATGAACTGGTTAAGAAGATAATTATACCATGGTTATGGGAAATGGTAATGAAATATACCTCACTACACAGCAAGAGAACTAGACCTCTGCCATTTGGGAGAGACGGGAAAAGCAAGCCCACCTTTTTAAAGTAACATTTGTTCTTTTATGATTATAAAATAATATCCTTCTTTTAGAAATTGTTGAAAAACACAGAAATGGAAGGATTATTAAAGTGACAAGTGTGCCCACCATTCAGTAATAATTACTGTTAGCATTTTGTCATTTTTAAGCTATCTCTGTGACTGCATATGTATTTATGCATATATTATGTATACAACATATGATATGTAACCAGTTTATGTAATATTTAAACAAAACCTGAGTCAAAATACTCATATATAAAAATGTACATACATTACTTTTCATCCTGCTTTCAGTTGTATGGTAAAAATTTCTTCATAGAATTACATAAGTTTTTCTTTTTTAAATGTTTATTTATTTATTTTGAGAGAGAGGGAATGAGCAGGATAAGGACAGAGAGAGAGGGTGAGAGAGAGAATCCCAAGCAGGCTTCATGTTGCCAGTGCAGAGCTTGATGCAGGGCTCTGTCTCACAAACTTTGAGGTCATGACCAGAGTCAAGATCAAGAGTTGGACACTCAACCAACTGAGCCATGTTCTTAAAGTGCATATTTTATTTTGTGTTTTTAATATAATTTATGTAGCCAGATTGGTAGTTAGCATTATTTCCAATTTTTTATATTATAAATGAAGCTGTAATAAACACCCTTCCCCACAAATTCCTATGCATATCTGTGGTTATTTCTTTGAGATAAATTTCTCCCCACATTTATTAGGTTTCCCTACATGCTGTCAAGTTAACTTCTAGGAAGATGGTGGCATGTTACACATTGCTAGAAGTATATAAAGGTTCTTATTTTACTTCATAATCACCAAATTAACATAAATATTTTTGAGTCTTGGTTAGTTTGCTACATAATAAGAAGTTCCTCACTGTTTCTGTAATGTGTGTATGTGTGTGCATGTGTTGGGTTTTGGAAAAAAGGCAAGTTTGAAAGGATTGTTGTCTATTTGTATTTTTTCATTTGTTAATTTCTATTAATGTACTTCTTCCATAAATGGAATATTTTTACTTATTTTCTTATGAGTTTATATATACACTTGCATATATATGTTTGTATTTCTACGTCTCTTAAAGTTGCATCATAAAAGTTACATTTCCTCTTAGTTTTTTAATTTATATTTGCATTTTGTCTATATTATTTGATATGACTTTTTCAAATTTGGTATATTCAACTCTATAAATACTTCTCTTGGTGTTTTTAGTGCTTAGAAATTCTGAGGGCAACATATTGCTCTTTAAAAAATCATTTTTATGGTTTATTTTTATTTGTAAAATAAAACCATTTAATCCATCTTGAATTTATTTTGGTATAAGGCATAAGATTTTATACAAATTAACAATCTTTTTGCGTAAATTTAAAGCTTTCTTTTCAGTTTGCTTTGTTTTCTTTATTTTGGATAAAAAAAAAACAAAGATTTCCCTAAGCCAAGAAAGACTGCTGAAGCAGAGCAATCTGTCTCCCCGCTGCTGCAGGCCATGTGAGGTGGGACAGAAAGGGTCATTCAGTGGCCCCTGGCTCTGGGGGAGTCTTAACCATGGGCCAGTGTTGCTATAGCAGAGCTGGCCTGTTTCTGTATTAAGAGAGAGGCATTTAGACACTTATGCTCTCAAGGTTCCTAGTAAAGTCATAGAAGCAACAATCTTCTGTTGATTGAATTTTAACTTAATTTAATTTAATTTCCTTGGCAATCACAGATGGTGTCATCCAGCAGCTAGAGGCTAAAAAGGGGCACTCTACAAACCGAATGAAAACATATTGAGCTATAATCAGAAGCACAAGCAAATGGAAGCAAAAGTGTGATTATCAACAGTGAGTTGCAGTATTCTCAGTATAGCAAAAGGCCAGATTGGTCTCCATCAAGTGCTTTGTGTAAGTTTAAACAGTAACTGTGATGTCACCTAGGAAGATTCTTCTCAGGGTTAGCATCTGTAAGGGAAGATTCAAAAATATTAAATAAAACTGATGAATAAAAGGTATTATAGTGCTTTTAAATGAGTAGAATCAATAGAGTTAAAATTGCATTTGATTGGAAGCAACAGAAAAATTTTTAGTTGAGAGTAGAATTTTATCTCAGTCCAAATCATGGAGGGACAAACACCTTGGCTTCATTGATTATGCTTTATCTTATGAAAATATTTATTGCAAAAATTACTGTTTTTTGACATTTGATATTTCATGTTGCCTGAAATTACAAGGCTCTCTGTGTCTGATGACGAGGTCAGGAGGGATGGTAAGCGTCTCATGCCGGGAGAAGGCACTCGTACTCCACTGCGTTATACAGGAGAGTCGGGCCGGAGGGTGTTCTGAATCATCGTAGGACCTCTGCCTCCAGATGTGTTATTTATTCACCCAGTTAACAGCCATTTCCTGTAATCAGTAAAAGCTGATCAATCGTCCCTGATGAAGTTGGAGCCAGGAGGTTTCTGGCCAGGGAAATGTCTGTGTCGTTTCGTTTCTAATCTACCCACACGGCGGACTGGAAGGAGCGTAGTTTTATTCTCCAGAAGAGAATAAAACTACGCTCTGACCCCAGCTGTTGTGGTCCTCTTTACGGCAGGGTCTGGAAGCTCAGGCCTGGGCCGTTACTGATGTAATCCCGATATGATGGTACTCCTTCTGTCAGTCTTTGCTATAGATTTGGATGTTTCAAGCCATATTCACTGGGATATGAACTTGCCATTGTTCATTTTCTTCCAATTTTGGTGAATAAATGGTATGCTTTCACAAAAATTTGTTAAGACGTAACCCAGATAAGCAAGTAGATCTAAAGGTGGCTGTCAAATATCCCTTTTTTAAAATAGAAAACTGGCACTTTGAAATGCTCAAATTGTACTATTTTCTATACCCTTGTAACAGGTCAGGTGCCAAAGCTTGATGAACGAGATAGAATCGCACAATGGGATCAAAGGGACAGCCAGCCCAGTTTATTTCCAGAGGAAAAGCTTACCAGTACACAAAGGAGAAAAAAGGACTCGGCTTGAAACCAATTCTTTGCTGAAGTGCAAATATAAGAGAAAGGACATCACCAGGAGCAGTTATCTCTGTGGTTATAGTAGTTGTGTAGGGCAGGTCTGCTCATGAAGAAGTAAATTATTTGATGAACCAGGGTATTATAAGCAGTTCATCTGGGTGAAAAGAAAACTCTTATGAAAACTGTATCTTTAAAAATTATCTGGATAATTCAGGTGAAAGCAGGCTTTTCTCTCTTCTGAATTATTTAGGTAATTGATTAGGCCCATCTGCTCCTCTTCAGAGACCTCAACAGTCAAATGCATTTTTTGGCATTCTCCTTTTCTATTTCTATTTGCTAGTCTTTTATATGACTTACTCCTGTCTAGATCAGGAGTTTCTGTGAATAATCACCCACCAGCTGTTACAGGTTCTATTTCACCTGTTGTATTTACAAACCTGGGCCCTCCGAACCTGCTCTGGTAACCTTCCCCAACTGGCTGAGACTGCCTAACTGATGGTTCGGCTGCAAGATTGTGCGATCATCGGCCACTTTAACAGTTGTAATTAGCCTGCCTTTTGGGTATGTGCAACCTAATTGGCGGTGCAGAGAGAATTTTATTCACCAGAGAGAGCTTATTACAGGGCTGCTTGTCTTGACATATGAAAGTTCAGGAACGTTTTGTGTAAATCTTCATGTGTGGTGATTCTGGTCAGCCTGGTCATTGTTTTCAAGTGGTAACTCCAGTTTTCCCATAGCTGTTTGTTGCCTACTGGCTTTGGTTTTATCCCACATGATGATGGAGCCCTTCAAACTCAAGAAAGCAAATGGAAAATGGATGGGATCTGACTCTTGTGACAGCCTGCCCCTTGACAGGGTACCCCATCAGCTGAGAGAATTAAGACCACAGTGCAAATATGTGAGCCCATTTGTGGAATGAATAATCCCCAGCTAAAATATCTAAGTGGCACAGGGTTAAAGTGAAAGTGTTCATTTTAATGTAATTATCTAGCCAAAATTATAAGTAAGCTGTGTGATTTACTTAAGCTATTTACCTAAAAGGAAAGTCTCTAAACTTGAAACCCAAACACCTGAGCTCAAGCCTCCCCTTTGATGATTATTAGTTTCATGGCCTTGGATAAACCTCATAAGTTCTCTGCATCATGGGTTCTCCATCTATAAAATGGGGATAATGGTATTTGCCAGACCTCCCTGGGTTGTCATGAGATTTTAATGAGAATCTGAAAAACTCTTAATGAGCTATAAGTAAGCTGTGTGACTATATACCAAAGGGGTAACTTGTTTAGAATAATAATAGGTATTCAGCACTTACTCTGTGTCAGGCATTGTTCTATTTTAAATATCTAGTTACTGATTTGACCTTCACTGTAGCCCTTGTGAGGTGGAAACTATTAGTACTTGTTCCACTTTTCAGATGGAAACACTAAGGCTCAGACAGGTTAAATAACTGGTCTTAGGTAAGCCAGCAGAGAAGTGGCTGGGCTCTGGAGTCTGAGCTCTTAGCTTTTCTACCCATACTACTTGTCTAGGAGCAGGTGGCTTTGGTAAGTGGGCGTGGGTCTTTGTAAAATGCCACACTAGTCCTTGTTTTAGGTAAATTGGCTGTCTGGTTTAATCAAGAGAAATCTTCTCTGTCAGGGGATGCTGAGGTCTCAGTCATGTGGGACCACTGGGCATGGTATCTGTTGCTGAGATCAGTGTAGCCATCTGAGTCCACCCTCCATCTCCCTCCCAGTGTTTCACCCACCCTACAGGCTCTTGGCAATAAAGGCAAGGCTGCATGGGAAGTGGCAAGAATAGTTTAGAAGTCTCTCGGGCCACTTCACTGGTCTTCCTCGATTTAATCCTTTTTCTTAATGTTTGAGATTTATTCAGTCATGGTGATTGCCCCCTGTGTGAGCAGGAATTGAAAGATTGTCCTGCACTCCATGTTAGTATATACCACCTTCCTTTCCATTCTGGAGTTTTTGTGGCAATTCTTCCTGATCAAATTTTTGTCTTCCTATTAGGGACTTATCAGTTCCAAGTCCAGGAGTCCCAAAGATCGACTCTCCTTCGTCCATCTATCTTAGAGGGGAAAAGTGAATCTTCAGGAATTTTGAACCCATGTTGCCTTGCTACTTGCTGTGCATGATGAAATTTCGCATGATAAATCATGAGATCCTGGCAAGATTCTATTGTTTTCCAATGAATTTTTATTTGGCTTTAGAGCAGTAGGAAGTGCAAATACAATTAGGTTTGAAAATTATTCAAGAATCATTTTAATGCTCCCAGGAGATTACTCTGCTAACCCACATGGATTTCTTTTCTCTAGCAGAATTTAACCACTTCAAGGAAGGTTTTGATTGGAAAGATGTAAAATCTTTTAGATTGGGACCATTGTGAACTGACATAAATTATTGGATAGCTGCTCACATTTGCTTAATGCTTTGGAAGGACAGAAAAAGGTACTTCTTTCAAGATTTTAAATTTCATATAAAGTGACATATAAAAACTTAACTTGAATAGTTTCTCTTCAGATTGTATAAATCTTTTGCCTTTTAAAAACTTAACTTGGTTTACTTTATTAAAGATTTTACCTCATTATAAAAATAATAATGAATAACAATAACTACTACTTATGAGCCACCTTCTCTGTATTAGGCAATTCATATAACCTCTGCTAGTCCTCCTGACCATTTTTACAAGTTAGAGACTATAATTTTTTAATTTCACATATGATAAAAGTTTATTTTACTCTCAGAGAGGTAAGTAACTTGCCCAGGGTCATGGAACTGATCATCAGTAGAGCTGGAATTCAGATCCTGGACAGTGTAACTCTAACTTGAAAGCATCTCAGACCCACTGGCACCTAACAAGAAAGGGGAAGGCATGGAGCTTCTGTCTCATCCCTTCTCTGACATCACTGGTTAGTAAGTCTGAAATCACAGCCCCAGCCTGTGCTGGCCAAGTGCAACTAGGATTAGCAGAGCTTTTAAAGGAACTCAAGAGAGAATTCCAGAATATGCTCCTTGCAGTCAGGATTAGTAAATAAGCAGGTCTATGTCCCTTTGAAGGAAGAATGAGACAGCAGAGTATAATGGTTAGGAGCTTAGCTTTGGAGTTAACAAGATTTGGTTCTCATCCCAGCCTTACTAATTTGGGCATGTTTCTTATGTGCTCTGCATTTCAGTTCTTCAGTTGTAAATGGGGCAGGCTAATCATATACCATTTAAGTAGATTAAATGAGAGGTTATAGGTAAAGCATTTAACATAATGTTTGGCATGTGGTGGGCTCTACATTGTCATTTATTGTTATTGTTATATGTTGCTCTGGAGGGAGAAAAAGCTAACAGTTGCCAGAGGTCATCTCCATTGCTCAGTTTATAGCATTATTCACATAATTGTTTCTCCTGTGTACCAAAACCCTTTAAATAGTTAACACTGGAGAGCTGCATATCTTTGAAGAAGAGGAAAGTGGATTTTAGCTTGTATCTGTGTTAGTTTTACCAAATACTCTCATGTACATACCATTTCATGTAATCTTCACAATGACATTGGATGACCTACAAACAGGTATCATGTTCCCATTTGTATAGATGAGGAAGCCTGGGATCCATTTAAATCACTCATTTATGACTGCATAGCTATCTAATGGCAGAATCAAAACTTGATTCTTGGTCTTCAGACTCTACTTCTAGGATTCTCTTTAGGACACGAAGGCAGGGTTTTGTGGAACCCTAGATGTCTGGTAATATCACCCAGTATAATGATAACAAGCATTCTTGTTGCACTTACTGTGGTAAACACTTTAACACATGATCTGATTTGGTCCTCAGCACAGCCTAGGCAGTAGATACTGCTATATATATTTCTCCAGTGAGTGAACTGGCACTTGGGAAGGTTAAGTAGCCTTGCATCACATGTTACATGAATGTGGAGCTGTTTGCCTTCAATACTGAGGTCTTACAATGCAGTACCATCTCTGGTGTAATTCCTTTTGGAATGAATAAACCTATAGGTCTGAGTAAGGAATGACCACTGAAGTGTCCATGAGACCTCCAAGCCTATCTTGCTCAGGCTTCTGGAGGTATGTGATTGCTTTCTTGAAGTGGGGTCCAACTCCCTCTTCCAAATTGGAGCACATGAACCCCTGGGGGCATGATTTGGAAGCTGGAGGCTCAGAGAATAACATGGAGATATGAGAAAATCTATTGTTTTTATATTAAAACCAATGTAGTAATAGTGTAGAATAAGATGCTAAGTTTACATGAATGTTAAATGTAAATGTTACATGAAGGAGACTTAAATTATATTTTGGGCTTTTTGGTTTTGTTTATGAACATGAAGTTATTAGCTACTATTATCGGGTGCTTTGGTGGAAAAGTTCTACAAACCCTGATTCAGCCAGTGCAACAAAGTCTACTTCCTGCTATAGCAAATGATAAACGTGAAGATCACTGAGCTACGATTGCTTTTTGCAACTCATTGCAGCAAGAAGCTGTTGGCCATTGATTAGCAATGGGCACATTTTTCACCAAAGGCTTTGCCCTCCCTTGCTCTGTTAATCCTGTTTGCAAGCATTTCCCCACAGAGATCACTACTTCCTAATAATGAATAAGCTTGCAGTAGTGAGTTCAAACTGGCAGATTGCCACCAGACATTTATTAGCTCTGGATTAATGGATCAAGACTCAAACTTTCTAGTTAAAAGGACAAGACAAGCCCTCAGGATTCAAGACTCTAAAAAAAATCCCCATTCACTTGGTATTGCCATTTCTTACAGTCCTAGGAGCTAGGTTTTTTCCCTTTCCCTCCCTTATAGAGTTTGGTTTGTGTAAAGCCATGAGAAAGACTTATTTTTTTTTAACCATTTTGGAGCAGGGAAAATTGTCAACCCCAGAAAATATCCTTATTGTGGTCTGGGGAATTTTGAACAGGCTGGTGTTCTGACAGAATTTACTGTGTATTGTGTAGTACACTGGAGTAAGTTAGGAGACTAACATGGCCACTACATCATATAAGAGCACTGTCAACAATAGCCAACTCATGGAAAGAGCCTAAATGTCCATCACCTGAGGAGTGGATCAAGAAGATGTGGTATATATACACAATGGAGTACTACATGGCAATGAGAAAGAATGACATATGGCCATTTGTAGGAAGGTGGATGGACCTCGAGGGTGTCATGCTAAGCAAAATAAGTCAGGCAGAGAAGGACAGATACCATATGTTTGCACTCATAAGTCTAATAGGAGAAACCTAACAGAGGACCATGGGGAGGGGAAGGGGGAAAAAAAGTTAGGGAGAGGGAGGCAAATCATGAGAGACTCTTGAATACTGAAAACAAACTGAGGGCTGAAAGGGGAGGGGGAAAAGGGGAAGGGGGTGATGGACATGGAGGAGGGCACTTGTGGAGAAGAATACTGGTGTTATATGGAAACCAACTTGACAATAAACTATAAAAAATTGCCTCAAAAATGTAAACATAGAAATACCATATGATCCAGTAATTCCACCACTAGGTTTTTACCCAAGAAAATAAAAACATTACTTTGAAAAGATATATGCATCCCTGTGTTTATTGCAGCATTATTTACAATAACCAATATGTGGAAGCAGCCCAAATGTCCATGAGTAGACAAATGGATAAAGAGGATGTGCTATGTGTGTATAATGGAATATTACTAAGATATAAAAAGCGAGATTTTGCCATTTGCTACATGGATGGACCTACGAGTATTATGCTAAGTAAAATATGTCAGAAAAAGGCAAATACCATATAATTTCACTCATATGTGTAATCTAAAAAACAAGACAAATGAACAAACAAAAGAAAAAGACTCTTAAATACAGAAAACAAACTGATGATTGCCAGAGGGGATGGGTGGAGGGATAGATGAAATACCTAAAGAGGATTAATAGGTACAAACTTACAGTTATGTCAATGAAAGTACAGCATAGGGAATATAGTCAGTCATATTGTAATATAATGTATGGTAACAGATGGTGACTACACTTACCATGGTAAGCATTGAGAAATGTATAAAATTGTCAAATTGATATGTTGTACACCTGAAACTAGTATAACGTTGCATATTGAGTATACTTCAATAAAAAAGAAAGATGCAGAGAACTATGAGATCAGATCTAGAATCATAAGAGAGAAGGTATAATCACCATCCTGAAGCTTTCAAGATGGGGAGAAAGAAGTGGATAGTGTTGGGCTTTAGAAGAGGAGAGACTATTGATATTGGCAGAGAAACAGTGATCTGGAAGCTGCCCCTGGAGTTCAGTAACAAGCTGTTACCCTCCCACCAATATCCTAAACATTGTTTGAATGTTTTTTGCCTAGAGTCAGTGGGAACAAAAAAGGACAAAAGAAAGTAACTTTTGTCCTCAGGGGTTCTGCATTCTGATGGGGTAGAAAAGATGCTTACTCATGCAACAAAGGATGGGGCTCTTAGGTTTAGATGAGCCTTTTGTACTTTTGAGTTTGGGCCTTGAAGGAGTTAGCCAAGGATGAGGCAGATGGACTTTGAAGTTAAGGATCCCTTAAGGATTCTGGTGGAGCTTGAGCAACACCATCAAGGGGGCAACTGTAATATGTACTCAGAGCTTAGTGTGTGAATTTTCTGGAGCACCAGGAACTGAATTGGTGAGTAACATGAGGAGGCTTAAGCCTTACTCAAATGAAGCTGAGAATCCTGAATTTTACCTTGATTCTGTGGTATTTGTCCCCAAATGAAGGGAAAAAAAGATGGAAAGATCATAGTCAAAGGATAATTGCTCATTAGGGTGAAATTGAAAGGGAAATTCATCTTCTCTCAGTGTTTCAGCTGCTACTTCATGGCAGATGATTTCAGATCTGTATTATTAATGCCCACATTTCCCTCTCACCTTCACTTGCTGTTGTAATGATACCCACCGTGCCAAGTCAAGTGCCAGAATTGTCGTTATTCTTCCTCACAACTATTCTTTTCATGGCCATACTATCCTCAGCAGCCCTGTCATGCTCTGAAAGTCTTTAAGTGTGAATCACCTGGGGTGATTCTCAAACTCCCTTCTTTCTTCCCTTTGGCATTTAATGGTTAACAATTCTGTGTCAAGCAATGTGTTAGGAAAAAGCAGGTTGAATAAGTCTTGGGTCCTGTCCTAGAGGAGCTCATGAGAAAGACAGAAACAAGGAGGCATATATAGATGGTTTTGGGGACAGGAGACCTCTGGGGTGAGGGAGGCAGGAAAGGCTACCTGAAGGTGACACCAGAGCTGAGGGTGAAGAGTTGAGTAGGAGCTAAAAGAGAAGGGAGGATCATTTCCAAAGGAAGGAGATGTACATAGAAAGCACAGAGATGGCAAAGATGACTGTATTGCTGGAGCATCGGTTGAGCCTGGGAGTGTTCAGAAACAAGGCTGGCCAGGTATCTCTCATCTAGCGATTCTACCCTGATAATACCTATCTACTTTCTTAGATACTATCTCGACAGAGATGGATTATCTTATCACAGAGGCCACCCAGAAACACATGTTTAACCAATTTCTATGTCTATAGCTCATTCTATTTTTAAAGTTATCTCCACACCCAACATGGGTTTTGAACTTACAACCCCAAGATCAAGAATCCCATGCTGTACTGAGCCAGCCAGGCACTGCTTGTAGCTCATTCTAGTTTTTAGTTCTTGCAATACCAAATAAGGTCACTGAAGAAAGTCCCAAATCTCTTTGAATTACATATATCTTCCCAGTGTTGTTTTAAGGCCCTTTGTTGAAAATGCTTCCCCTCCTTACTCTGTGTATTATCTGGTTGTTAGCATGATTCCAACTTGGTGGGGGGAGGGGGTGGACCTTGATGAGGACAACTTCCTATTCCTGACACCACACCTGCAGCATCCACCACCGTGCTTTCACCCAGGACATTGATTGTCCTTCCTTCTGGCCAACCATGCTCATCCTTTTCTTCCAACCCTGTGGAGGTTCCTCTCTTTCACTTAGCGCTTGTGCCTAGAATTTGTCACTAGTTTTGGACTTTATTTTGTTGAGGGTTGATTTTTAGAAAATTCAAATGGGGGAACTTTTTTTTTTGCTTATTTTTTAAACTGCAGAAGAAAATATCCATATTTTTCAGTGTTATGTAATATTTACATAGAAAATTACTCCAGGAATGTTTGTCTCTGTTGATTAAGTGGTATACTTTTTAAAAAAAAATCGGATCATGTGAACTATTTATCCCTTTCCCTTTATAGTCTTTCTGGAAGCTCAGATCTAACTTTGATGTTTAATTGTAGCAACTATAGTCGCCAAAGTTTTTGGTATAAATATTTCCTCCCTTACCTTATACAAGATATGAAAAAATATTTAATTTTTCTATTTTTTTTGTTTTTTATAGTGAGATTCTTCAGCTTACTTTTTCCTTCCTTCCTTCCTTCCTTCCTTCCTTCCTTCCTCCTTTTCCCCCCTTCCTTCAACAGTTATTTATTGTACTAGCTCTGGGGGGCAGGTCTGGGGAGTAGGGTTCACACTTGGTTTTGTATAACAGGAATCATTAATAATGATAAATGCTACCTTTTATGTTGCATCTCTTTTATGACAAACATAATACTAGGTAATTTGCATATGCTATTTCATTAATTATGCAAAGAAATAAGACTCAAGTTTATTGAGAAGATGACAAGTGTTATTAGGCACATGGCAGATCTGGAAAGCCACATTTTAAAGAAGTTGACTAGACTGAGGCTAACAGGGATGAATAGATGTTGCCATGGATGGGAACAGGGATAACATATACAATGGCATGAAATCACTCAAGGGTCTGATCTACAGGGAGAGGTTCAGTGTAATTGTGTTGAGGTTGCTGTAAGATGACTGGCAAGAGATGGCACTGATGCAGGTTGGAGTTGGATAGTCAAATAATTTGTAAGCCAAACTAAGTAATTTATCTCTAAGGAGTCATTAGGTTGTGTTTAAAAGGAGACTCTTATTTAATAAAAGGAGATGATGATGATGATGACGATCATGTTGATGATCATGATGATGGTGGTGGTGGTGATGATGATGAATTTTAGGATTACACTTCAGACAACAATGAGAAGCACAGGTTGGAGCAGGGAGAACATAGTGGCATGGACTGGATGACATAGACTTGATGTGAAATGATGCTATGACAATGGGGATTTCAAGAAGGGGAGGGATTTAAAACAATGATTGGGATAAGAATGGCAGAATTTGGTATTTGATTAGCTATAGAAGGTAAGGAAGAGGGGAGTTTGAAGATAATTTATAATTTCCCCTATGCCTTGAAGGTATGTGAGTTATAGTAGGGTCTCAGTAAGTGTTTTTTTGAATAAGCTAATGAAATCATTATAATTCATAAAGAAGAGAAGGTTTGGGACCAGCCAAGCCGAAGGTGTCTTCTAGATATCTAGGGGAGAGATCTAGATGGTAGACTATAAATGACAATGATTCCAAAAGTAGTTTTTTCTGAAATAAACTCAAAATTGATGAAAGACCTAAGTGTGAGACAGGAAACCATCAAAATCTTAGAGGAGAAAACAATCTCTTTAATCTCAGCTGCAGCAACTTCTTACTCAACATGTCTCTAAAGGTAAGGGAAATAAAAACAAAAATGAACTATTGGGACCTCATCAAGATAGAAATGAACTATTAGGACCTCATCTGCACAGCAAAGGAAACAATCAGCAAAACTAAAAAGCAACTGATGGAATGTGAGGAAGTATTTGTAAATGACATACCAGATAAAGGGTATGATACTATATCCAAAATCTAGAAAGAATTTATAGAACTTAACACCCAAGAAACAAGCAGTCTAGTGAAGAAATGGGCGGAAAACATGAATAGACGCTTCCAAAGAAGATATCCAGATGGCCAACAGACAGAAAAAAGGCTCAACATCATTCATCATAAGGGAAATCCAAATGAAAACCACATTGAGATGCCACCTCACACCAGTCAGAGTGGCTAAAATTAATAACTCAGGAAACAACAGATGCTGGTGAGGATGTGGAGAAAGGGGAACCCTCCTGCACTGTTGGTGGGAATGCAAACTGGTGCAGTTGCTCTGGAAAACAACATGGAGGCTCCTCAAAAAATTAAAAATAGAGCTACTCTACAATCCAGCAATAGCTCTACTAGGAATTTATCCAAAGGGTACAGGAGTGCTAATTCATAGGGGCACATGTACTGCAACGTTTATAGCAGCACTTTCAACATTAGCCAAATCATGGAAAGAGCCCAAATGTCCATCAATGGATGAATGGATAAAGAAGATATGGTTTATATATACAATGGAATACTATTTTTCAATGAGAAAGAATGAAATCCTGCCATTTGCAACAACATGGATGGAACTGGAGAGTATTATGCTAAGTGAAATAAATCAGTCAGAAAAAGACAGATATCGTATATTTTCACTCATATGTGGAACTTGAGAAACTTAACAGAATACCATGGAGGAAGGTAAGGGGAAAAATAGTTTCAAACAGAGAGGGAGACAAAGCCCAAGAGACCCTTAAATACAGAGAACAAACTGAGGGTTGAGGTGGGGGGGAGGGGAAATGGGTGATGGGCACTGAGGAGGGCACTTGTTGGGGTGAGCACTGGGTGTTGTATGTAAGAGATGAGTCACGGGAATGTACCCCTGATACCAAGAGCACACTGTGTACACTCTATGTTAGCTAACTTGACAACAAGTTATATTTTAAAAAAAATAACAACAGAAAAAAGAAAGAAAGAAAGAAAGAGAAGAAAAAGAAAGAGTCCAGTGACCAGATAACATGGCTTAGAATGGAAGTGGCTAGGTTTGGGATTACAGAGCATTGCAGGGGAGCAGCAGTTTGGACTGACTGAGAAGTTGTGACAAATTCTTTATAAGAATAAAATGGACTATTAAGCTTATCATCTTTACAAACAAACAAGCAAAAAAAAAAAACAAACAAAAGCAAAAGTAGTTTGTTCTTATTAACACATTCTGTAAGTATTACCTTTTTTCTCAAATTTTTCATCTTTTCCTCAAAAACAGTCACCTTTCATACATGGAGGTCTTAAATTTTTTTTCTCTTTCACAACAGCCAGGACAGTGGCTTCTACATATAGTAGCAAGCATTTATTGAGCCGTTGGCATGTGTGAGAAGTTTTAAGGGCTTTGTATGTAGTAATTAATCCTCCCAACAGATCTTTGAGTTAGGTAGTATTATTATCTTTGTTTTAACTAAAGAAATTGAATCCAGAGATTTTAAATAGTTTGTCAGAGGTTCCCCATTTCTTCCAAACTAGAGCTGTATTTGAGGCCAGACAATCTCACTTTCAGAGTCCTTGTGCTTTTCCCAAGTAGAGCTCCCTCTGCTACCCAGAGCCAGTGAAGTAGCTGGTCAAGAAATCTGTTGTGGCCCACAGTAGAATTCTCTTGACTGAGTCTCTTTGACAAGTTTCTGTGAACGCTGCCATAAGACATTTTTGTAGTGAGTCAGACATAAAAAATAAAAGAGAATGGCCAAAGCTTCAGGAGTGGGGCAATTATAATTTACTTTTGCAGTTATATAGAGAGAGGCAAAAAATTTGCTGGTTGAACTATTAAGCAGACTGAGGATAAAGCTTATTTGTATATTATTTAGAATAATGAGATTTTAGAGTTGGAAGATCTCTAACTATTACAGAGACATAATTGAGTAAGAAAGAGAAGACGTAGAAAGGGAATATGTGCAGCAAAGTATCCATGGGAGGGAAAGCAGCCCCAAAAGAGCTGCCTGTCTAAATAGTTTACTTTTGAGCAAAGAAAGAAGGTGTTGACAGCTTATTAAATATGAGCATTGTGTTGGTTTCTGCTCCAGTGCGTGCATTGAGGGGTTCAGGTAATGTTAGAAATATCCCAACTGGTGCAACATGGGTACAATGCCTGGGACATACTAATGCCCAACATACTGCTTCTGAATCCCAAAGCATTTATGAGGCAAGGAGGGCATAATAATTATTATGCTCTAAACTGCAAGGCAGGCAACAGAAGTAAAAAGGAAAAGTTTTTTGGGAGCTTGTGTAGAAGGAGAAGTTTGTATTCCCAAATGCTGAAAGGGCCAGTTCTAGGATCAGTGCATGGAAGTCATAGGAAGCTAGATTTTTAGCTTAATATTGTAGACTGAACTTTGTAACACAAGATGCTGTTCAGCAAAGAAGCAAACTGCCTGAGTAATGAACTTCCTATAATTAGAACTGTGCAAATTGGATTGGAGGAACACATTTCATAAATTTTTTATATCATACTCTATACTTGAATGCCTTCTCTGGAAGATACAGAGAGGTTAAGTAACAGCTAATGTTATAAGCAATAGAGTAGAGATTTAAACCTATACAATATAACTCCATAGTTTTTTCTCTTAACTTCTATGCCATGCTGCTCTCCCAAAGGAGAAGGATCCAGTAGAATTAATGAAACTTAATAAAAACCATACAAAGCAATTTTGATCCTAGGTATATATTTGAATAAAAGTTTAAAAATGTACTATTATTTCTACCCTCTCTTCTGTATACTTGATGCTGTTAATCAGGTATTAATTTTGTAAAACACTTCTTAGGGCCATATTTAGAGTATATATATCATAAGTTGAATGGTCTCTTTTTGCAGAAAAGTGAGAAAATTTGCCAGGTATTGTCTACAATAGTAGACATTCTAAAATATAAAGCCTATTTAGAAGTAAGGGCATCAAGAATGCATTTCCCCCTTTAATTTGTTCAGTTAGCTCAGCAGATATTTATTGAGAACTTTCTATGTGCTAGGCAATTTTGTAGGCATCAGGAATGTAGCAGTGAACAAAACTGACAAACATCTCTGCCTGCCTGTAGTTTGGACTTTAGGGAGACAGTAAATATTAAATACAACAAATAAAAACATATAAGATATATCAGAACATAATATGATAATAGATATGGATACTGAGATGATCAGCGCAGGCCTCACTGAGAAGCTGACAGTTGAGTAAAGACCAGAGGGAGGTGTGGAAATAAGCTGGCTGTGTAGGTGTCTGGATAATGCCAGGCAGAAGGAACAGCCAATGCAAAGACTTTGAGATGGAAGTGCACCTGGTATGTTTGAGAAATAGCAGGAAGTCTAGTGTGGCTATAGCAGAGTGAATGAATGGGACAGTGATAGGAGATGAGGTCAGATGTATAATTGGGCCCAAATCATTCAGGGTCTTGTAAACCATTTTAAGGACAATTTTTACTCTAAGTCTGAAACAGGGAGTCATTAGAGGATTTTGAGCAGAAAAGTAACATGATCACTGTCTGGTTGCTGTGTTGAGAATAGACTGTGGGGTGCAAGAATAGAAGCTGTTAGAGGGTTATTACAGTAATTCAGGAAGGGTGATAGTGGCCCCCAAGGTGAAGAGTTAGAAGTAGCCATATTCTGGATATACTGTGAGGCCAAAAAAATTTCCTGACAAACTAGAGAAGGTAGAGTATGAGAGGAGTCAAGAATGATGCCAAGGACAAAGTGCAGTCAGCATTGTAAGAGGTGGAATAAGGCCACCAGGAGTTTGTTTTTAGACATTTTGATGTCAAAGTATCTATTAGTTCAAGTAGACAGTTGATTATTGAGTCTGGAATTCAGAAAAAGTCTGGCAGTTGTTGGCAAATAGATAGTATGAAAAGACATGGGATCTGATGATATCAATAAAGAAGTGAGGGCAGCTAAATAGAAAAGAACTTAGTAACTTCAGCATTAAAAATTTGAGGAAGGTGCGTGGGTGACTCAGTTGGTTAAGCGTCCAACTTTTGATTTCTGTTCAGATCATGATCTCGTCATTCTGAGATCCAGCCCCACATCAGGCTCTGCACTGGGCACAGAGCCTTTTTGAGATTCTCTCTCCCTCTGTTCCTCCCCTGTTCATGTGCCATCTCTCTCTCTGTCTCTCTCTCTCTCAAAAAAAGGGGGTGGTAGACTTGAGAAGGAGCCTCTAGTGAGCAGGAGGAAAACTCAGAATGTGGTATTCTGGAAACCAAGTGAGTACAGCATATCAAGGAGGAGAAGGTTAACCAACTATGTAAAATACCAGTGACAGGTCAAGATGACCACTAGATTTATAAACATGGAAATTATTGGTGACTTTGACAAAATTATAGAAAGAAACTATGCTTAATGGTAAGAGAGTCAGGCAAGTCTATTTTATTTAACCCTGAATGAATGTGCAGTATAGCTATGCTACCTACAGCCATAGCTCTCAAGGAAAATATGCTTAGCAATACCATGATTTATTGGCCATCTTCTTTGTACTCAGCATTCCTTGGAGCACTGTTGAGGGGGTTCAAGATTTGTGGTTAATATTGCACCATACAATGGAGACTTAGGAGGAGTCATGACGTTGAAAATGGAAAGCTACAAGGATGTGAGGATGTGAACTGTCATCAGAACTGAGAAGAAAAGAACCTAATCCCAGCTCTCCTGCTTATGAAGAGCAATATATCTGGGGAGATAGTGAAGCCTAAAGATATATTTTCCTGCATTCTTTTGCACTTGTCCCTCCAAGTAAATATATTTAAGCAGCAAATGGATAAGCTTAATGAAACTTGTTGCCTCATGAGGATCTTGTGTAAGACATTTTTGGCTTGATTATGTTTTCTTGGTGTGGTTAAAACTACATGTCATGGCTAGGGATTGAGCGGTGGTGGGAACGCCAGAACAAGACAAACCAGGCTAGGGAAGCAGGGCAGACTCACAATAGAGACAGGTGTCCATGTAGGTTTTTTATCAGAAGATATTCTGATAAGCAGGCATTTAAGAATGCATTTCAGAATGCATTTCTAAGCAGGCATTTTAGGCCATGCTATGAATCTCTGGTATTAGGCAAAAGCAAACATTTCTGAAAAAACTAAAGATAATAATGACATATTGAGTACTTCTTATGTGGCAAGCATTATACTAAATATTTTAATATTTTAATGCATTTATACTTACATTATTAATCCTGTGATGTAGGTATTATTAATATTTGCATTTTTTACAGAAGGAAATTCAAGGATCAAATGATTTACTTAAGTACATGACTGTTAAGGGTAGAGTCAAAACTCAAACCCAGGTGATTTGATTTCAGGTGATCTGCAGGCTTAACCACTATTCCATACTGCGTAACAATAAGCTGATGTATTTTGGCCAAATACCAACCAAATACTCTCATAACATTATTTGAATATTCTAATAGCTCTTATTTATTTTTTGCAAAAGAGGAAACAGAGGTCAAATGTCTCCTGCTAGGTCACACAGTGGATAAAGAGGCCGACTAGACCTTCAAACAGTATCAGTCTGGCTACAAGGCTGGGGTGGACTTTCTATGACAGTGGGTTACTTCCAACAGAAGAACTGATTTCCAAGTTTCAGGAAGGGATCAGCCTTCAGGCAGCCCTGTCTACAGAAATTGGTGGCCTAGTACCAATTGTACTCTAGGCAATGGTAGAGGCTTTAAAATTAACCTGACCTGAGCATAAGTCCCTATGCTGCCCCTTCCTAAAGACTTGCTCTTGGACACTTTAACCTCATTGGGCCTCTAGGAACTTCTCTTGAAGATGAGAATAAAATAGTTACATCATAAGGTTTTTGTATAGATTAATTGAGCATGGTGAGAATCTATATAGTAAAAGTTTCCTCAGTGATGGTGGATGTACTTATTTTATAGCCAAATTGTTATTGTATTCCTGTAGAGGTGCCCCCAGTATTCAAAATCCAGATAATAGCAAGGGTTCAGAATAAAACCCATAGATCTCTCTGGAACATGCTTCCTTGTAACTGAACTCAATGTAGTAATTGCTGTACTTTCTAGTGTCTTGTATTCAATATTTTTAAATTTTTTTTAAAATATAGTTTATTATCTAGTTGGTTTCCATATAACCCCCAGTGCTCATCCAACAAGTGCCCTCCTCCATGCCCATCATTTTCCCCTCTCCTCCAACCCCCATCAAGCCTCAGTTTGTTCTCAGTATTTAAGAGTCTCTCATGGTTTACCTCCCTCCCTCTCCTTAATTTTTTCCCCTTCTACTCCCCTATAGTCCTCTGTTAAGTTTATCCTGTTCCACATATGAGTGAAAAAATATGGGATCTGTCCTCCTCTACCTGACTTATTTCACTTAGCATAAAACCTAGTTCCATCCACGTTGCTACAAATATCTTCAAATTTCAAATGCTAAGACTGTGACCAAATATTACATTCTTTGATAAAGGAAGAGAGAAAAAGCCTATTCATTGTTTTGCTTTTCTGAAAGTCTGAGTTTCAAAATATGGCAAATCATTTGCCCTGGGAGACTCCAAAGTATGATTACTGACTCAGTGAGTTAAATATCAATTGATTGTTTTTGTAACCAGTCTCTAATTGATCAAAAATTATGGGTTTCAGTATCATAGGGGAATATGATCTCCCTACTAAGCAGTGTTAATTTGGTCTATGTGGGAGACTGGGGAATTAGTAATGCTGTAGAGAAAATCTTCTGGAAGTCACAACGTAGTTGCACTGGAGTCAGCGTGGACAAGCAAGGAAGTTATGGAAGGGATAATACTGCCCTCTTTTAAGGGGCAAATAGGAAGACTTTTTCTACTATTGTCACAATATTTACTGAGAAATTCTCAATACAAAATGTTGGATGAAAGCCATAGGATAAAGATTAGTAGTGTGTAAAGTTTTATGCTTCATGAGCTTGGGAAAAATTCTATACTTCTAGGAAACTCAGTTTCTTCATATGTAAAAGTTTTATAACACACTAATAGCCATCGTTTAACAACTACTTATGTTGTACTGTGCCAAACACTTTATATGTATTAATGGCTTAAGTTATAATAACCCAATGAGACAGATCTGTTTTCATCCCCATTTTGGTCATTTAAGTCCCCAAACCAATGCTCTTTCCTGCAGCGTTCCAGGAGAGGAAGGGGATACAGAATTACTTCATCCAGAAGAGATTCTAGAGATTGCAAGTGATTGTTATCTTAGTTTAGCACTGATGCCCTTATCCTCACTTTGGTACTTCTAGTAGAGGGTCGTAAGCAGGTTCCAGTCCTTTGCATTTTAGTTTTTCTATTTATGCTTAGATAGTTTATTTTTGATTCAATGTGCATTTGAATAATGGCCATAGTGCTATTTCTTTTTAGTGTGTACTTTTTTACATAATCAACAAATAAGCTGAATTTTAGAGATTGTGGTTTATACCTCAAATTCTGTTATTTTTCTTCTGTAGTTTTAAGTGTTTACATTTTAACTTGCAAATTGAGAACTCCATTTTCCTTAATTAACAAATAGAAAGTGAAATGTATTTTGCACTGAAATCTTTTAAACTAGGTTCCCAGTTCATTTTTAATCACCTCTAATTTGCTTTACCTTTCTTTCTTGTGCCTCAGGTACCCACCAGGGTCTCTGTTCCCTCCTTTGCACTCCCCATAGTGTCTTCTCCTCTTTATGAATGTTATAATCTCTCTTCCTTTCTCATTATTCTATCCTAAGAAGGATTCTTGCTTTGAGTGAGGGTGTGTGACTGCATTCTATATGATCAAATATGGATGGATGTAATATGCACCATTTCTGTATTTCTGGGTCTGGCCTCTACAATTCCCCCAGAACCCTCTCTCATCCCTTTTCCTGGATGTGGAGCACCCAGCAGAGAATCCTGAGGGGTAGACTGAAGGACACTGAATCGCTGACTCACCCTCTCACCTCACCCTCCACAACCTGCAATGGACTAGACATGAAAAAAACATGCTCTTTTATGAAGTTAAACAACTGAGATTTGGGGGATTATTACAGTACCTACCATTGCTTATCCTGATTAGTACACTGATGTGGAATCCAGGCATGTGGGATGGCAAGTTTGTCCTGTAGTTTTGAATGAGGCCTCCTAGATCCCATCTGTGGCCAGGGCACCTGGGTGTCAGTATTTTTGAGGTAGCAGTCAGCTTAACCTGGCCCTGAAAGAAGTAATGGCTTATTATCTCAAATTCCTGACTTAAGGAAGAGGTCCAACTGAGAATTTTCTAAATGCCCAATGTAGGGTATACAGTTTTTCAGATAAAACAATAATACCAACAACAACAAAACAAAACAAAAAAAACCTTACCAAGTGCTTTTTCCTTTTTCCACCATTCTGTCCCATCTTCTCAAATTAGATCTTTTTCTTTCCAAACTGTTTACGATGCTGGAAAATTCTCTATGGCTTTCCTGGATGGCTCCAATATCTAAAGATGTCCCTCACCTCTGGATTTATTACTGGGCCTCTTTGAGTGGGGTCAAAGGGCATCCCAAGCCCTATATTCTGAGCCTCCTCCTTTTCTTATGTGCTCCATAACTCTCCTTTGCCATTTATTGACATTTGAGACACTTGATCTATGACTGCCTTTCTCTCCCTCCCCCCTTTATCCATGCCTTGGTTTCCAGGGACAGCAGGAATATATTAGTTCAAGAGTGAGGACAGGGCCAACTTTATCTAGGCTCTGTGAGCAAATTGTGGGTAGAATTTTGCATAGGTTCACATTATATTTAAGTCTTAAGATTCAACATGGCATTGTATATATTATTCAGATTCTAGATCCAGCATCCTAAGACTGGAATCAGAAATGAGTTGAAGATCCCAATAAGTGTTTGCGGTCCTCTAAAACTTGGGTTACCTTGTTTTCATGTCAGTGGTCCTGTGAGGTAGGTGTCATTGCCACATGAGGAAGTACCAAGATTTAAAGACTGATTGATCACAATGAAGGTAGAATTGGAAATGGGGCCAGGTGTTCCAGCTATTTTCCCTGCACCACAGAAAGCTTCCCCCTTTATAAGGGACAGTTTCTTAAGACTAGCATTTACAGAGCGTAAATTAGGAAATGCTTGGAAAAGCAGACTGGATCTAAAATTTCCCAGTTTCTTAAAAAGTTATCTTGGCCTTACTGCCAGGAGTATCTGTAGTCCACACTGCTCACTATGAAAGTCTGGGGGGAGGGTGGGGTATTCTGTACTTTGGTTGCTGGCCGTGCTCATTGAATGTCACAACCCTGGTCAGCTCTATGGTGGACTGGACCGGAAGGGGCTGCTGTGGACTTGTATACTTGGAAAGCTTTGGTTTCTTTATTCTTATTACAAATCCACCTTTAATTCTACAAAATGACTTAGAATATTGACTTTAAAAATCATCCGCTTCTAGGCTTTCGGGAGCTGTGATGATATCAGGGACAGAATAACCTAGCTCTGTGGTTTCTAAACTCTGATCCTTGGAGAGATGTCTGTTTAAAATGGATCTTCAGTTGGCTCATGGAAAATGAGAAAAATAAGGACAATAGTGAGTTTTCTTAATAAGGTGATTTTCATTGAATTTAAATGCCTAACTTTTAGTCCAAGATGATATTTTTTTTGATGGCAAAATTATTGTGGAGATTTTTCTTTTTAGATTTTTAATTGGTGAAAAAAGGAGAAACCCTATATTCTAGTAATGTATAAATTACTGGTCCATATATCAAAAGTCTGGAAGGTACTTGTTTTACAGATATTTTTCCAGACACAGTAATCTCTGTCACTGGGGGAGAGGGGTCTTTTGATACATAATCAGTCTTGGACAATCAGTCTTTATCTGAGCAAAGTAAAAATTTTATCTTCGTCTTTTTATCAGTCATATTGTATGTGAAAGTGCTTTGGTCTCCTTTGGCTATAGGGACTAAGATCTTTCTCTCTTTGTGTGTGCTAGGGAATCAGAGTTGGACTTTTAAGGCTAGGCCCCCAAAACTGATTTAGGGCAGTTTAGGTTTTTTGAGTCATAGGAATAAATGAATTTGCTTACTGTCAGCAATAGTGATATTGGATCTATTTCATTTTTATACCTAATGCAATATTTTTAGTAAAGTAATTGAATAAATCATTAAGCGACAAGAAGGAGGGGTTTAGGGTCTCTTGCATTTTGTAAGGTATAAACACTTAATGCTCCATTAATAAACATCCTTTATTAATAAAATAGGTCAAATATATCAAGAGTTAAATTATATTTACTTTTACATTATATGTTGTCTATTTTTAAAAAATTGGGACTGATTGTTAAGAATTGGTAGAGTCCCAGGCAGGAAATCACTGATATGTTCTTTATTGATTGTTGCATTTCTGAATATATAATAGTGTTGAGGGGCTGGATTCCATAATCACTCACTGTTGTTCAAATAAAACATCACTAACATGCACTTCTTTAAGACTCACCATGGTCCTTCTTTGTGACATACAGGCACAATCGAGAGCATTTTAGTCTTTATTTATTGAGGCTGCATAATCTAATTATCTCTCATTAGTCCAGAGCTGATTATTTCATTTATCTTTGTAAGTGTGACAACAAAAGGCTCACTTTAATTAAGCAGATCAGCAATTAGCTCTTGTTTTATAGGAGTTTTAAACATCCCTGTACTAATAGCAGGCAGCATGATTATAATCAGAAGCCCAGGGAAAAATGGTGGCAGAGGACAGCTTGATTTAGAGCCCCCATTTAAGTGAAAGCTATGTAGGCAAAGTGGCTCTCCAATGACAAAGGTCCAGAAAGGGCTGGCCAAACCAGAGGCCAGACTTGAGAGGCCCAGGCCAAGACCTTCTCACCTCCATTTATGATACAAGCAGTGACTTCATTCTTTTTTTTTCAGAAAAAGTTTTATTCATTTATAGTACTTATCAATCACCTATTATGCCCCAGACTTTGCATATAGAACTTTATATATATTTTAAAACTTCACAGTAGCCTTTGGACTGGATGTTACTAGCTTATCCCCATTTTACAGATGAGCCACCTGAGACTTAGAGAGGTTAAGTCACTTGTTCATGTCTATACAGCTAAGGATTAGGAAGGACCCTTATCTGATTTTGCTACTCTGCAAATTGGTTTCTTCTCTTCCATCTCTCTCCTTGCTCCTTCCTTCCTTTTTTTCGACCATTCCTCTTTCCTATTCCCTACTAGTTTTCATTCATTTCCTTGTAATATGCCAGGCACTGTGTTCTGGGCTGGAGATAGTAAGATAAACAAGACTTGGCCAGGACCTTTGAGAAACTGACAGTGGAATGGAGACAGAGACAGAAACTCACCATTTGCAGTGCCTGAGATAATGCTAGGATGCAGCTAGATACAAAGGGCACAAACTATCATGACTGACACAACTGGGTGCCAAATCAATATTTATTAAACTAAATTGGCTTGGCCCCTTCCATTATTGTATATTAAGGTTTCTCCTCTTTTTGTAGAAGTAGCTGCTTCTAATTGCTTAGAACTCTTTTGATTACCCATATTGGTTACACTTGAATGTTTGATGTAAATGGGACTTACCCGTGAGCATAAGTCTGGCCTAATTTATTATATGCTAACTTGCAGTTTAGTTTTTCAGGAGTAGTTGAAGTAAGAATGAGGTGAATATGGATTTTTCCAAAGAAGAGAAACAAAGATGTGGAAATGAAAGGATGCCTGGAAGAAGGAAAGGATAATCTCTCTACTTGGAAAGAAAGGAAAGAGTGAGTTGGAGTGAAGGGAGGACAGCTCCTGCCTCCTTGGGGATGGGTGATGACCAGCAGTACAGAGGAAGAAATAGGTTAGGGCCAAGGCAGCTACTCAGATTGCGTGGTCAGGTTGGTGGGCTCCAGTGCCTTGCAAAATCGTCATGAGGTTGGACCACATTTCCTAGGAGACCTGGACAGTTGTTGCTATTTCTCCCTCACACCTGTCACCAATAATCACCTAGTCTTAAGATTACCAAAGCTTCTGCAAATATTTTTAAGTTTTTGAGTATCATTTTTATACCAGCCACTATGAAAACGTTTTGCAAAGATGATCTAGTTTTTTTTTACAGTGATATTGGGAAGTAGATAACATTATCTTCACTGTACAGATGACGAAACTGGGGCACATACAGTGAAAGTAACTTACCTGGATTTAGATAGTAGTAAAGCCTAGGTTTGAGCCTATTTTTTTTTTAGCTTATTTATTTAGAGAAAAACAAAGAGTGCAGTAAGGGAGGAGCAGAGAGAAAGGGAGAGACACAAACTTCCAAGCAGGCTCCACACTATTAGCACAGATCCTGATATGGGGTTGAATTCATGACCTAAGCCAAAACCAAGGCTGGAACGCTTAACTGACTGAGCCACGTAGGCCTAGAGCCTGGACCTACTATCTTAATTGCCATTTCATAACTCTTGCCATTCTTTTTTGGATTTTCTGACCCACCAAGGATGCTTACTTAGCCTAAGAAATGATGAAAAAAATTTAGTTATTCCTTCTGGCAATCCTTCTTTATGTGTTTCTTGAACCACAGATATGAGACTCTTACTTTAGGCCATGGGAAATGATTGGAGGATCTAGACTGAGGTATGGCATGATCAATAAAGTGTTTCAAGATGTGTGAAGATGATTTGGAAAGAAATAGTCCTGGAGTTAGGGTTGTTGGCTAGGGGGATATGTTGGCTAGGAAGGAATCCCAAGGAGATGAAAACTTTGTGGTAGTAGGAATGTGAAAAGACCAGCTGTGAGAAAAAATATATAGAATGATTATGGGTCTATAATCATAGGAGGAAAAGATGGAGGACTATTAAAAGGTTACTGTGTTTTTGAGTCTGCATGACTAATAGAAATACAGAAGTCATGTGCTGTTGAGTAGAGAAACTATAGAAAAAAATGTTGAAAGTGGTGATAGGTCTTTGGTGACCTAGGATGTTTGGATTCAAGGAGGATAGAGAATTTGGAGGGCATTAAAGAGAGGCTAGATGGTGAGAAGGGTGATAAAGAACATGTAGAATGGGTTACAGGCCAGGGAGACACATGTCTATTTCAAGGTAGAGTGATTCCCCCCTTAGCCCACTTCTGCCCACGGAAAAACCTGTAAGATGGTAACCACCACCTCCCCTGTCCTGCTCACAAGACTGAAATGCAATATAAGGGTAGGGATCTTAATTGTTTTATTTGCCTCTGCATTCCCAGCACTTAGAACAGTACCTGGTGCAGAGTCAATGCTCAGTAAATAATTGTTGACGGACTGGATAATGAATGAGTGGGAAACTGCACTCAGAATGCTGGCTCTGGAATGACCTTGAGTAGGCAGAGGCCAGGATGGGAATGGGATAAACCATGAGACTGAAGCTGAGCATCAAAATGAGAAGGGTAGAATTTTATCATTGAGTCTCAGGGGTGAGCACTGCACAAAGGAAACAGCAGGGATTAAAGTTTTGTGACATCAATAGTCAGGAGTATTGTTAAAAAATGAACTTCTGTACCTAAGGCCATATTTATTGGTACTAGAGCTTTGGCATGTAGATGGAGTGAAGATACAAGCAGATGCTTATGTTTGTAACTGAGAGGCCTTCACAGAGGGAGACAGATTTGAAGATATGAGTAAAATATAAGCAAATGTAATTGCTACCATGCTTCCTTCCTAAGAACCACAGAGAAAAGATAGTAGCAGCGAGTAAAGGGTGGTAGTGCTGGGGTGGTGGATCTTGGCCAGTGTTAAGGAGTAACAAATTTACTGTATTTCTTACCACTCCAAGTTGGGTTTGGAATAGGACCAGGTGCAAACAATTTGACATTCTGTGCATGACCAAGGTACCTAGGCTCATCTTTGAAGAAATCAGATGAACAAAGCAAGAAAGTCTCATTCAAGGTGGATTTTTCTGAGGAGACTCAACAAGCCCTGGGTGATAGTAGTTTATCAGTGTAGTGGTTTTGTCAATTTAAAGGCACAGATTTGGGGGCACCAGAGAGAAAGGAATTAGTGAAGTGAAAGAAACTAAGATGCTGGATGGAGATGGGATCATTGAAGGCACAAGACTATCGAGTCAGAGACTGTCATAATCAGAAGGGATCTCCTATCTGTACACAAATATCTGTAGAAAATCCCAGAAAAACAATCATATGAAATCAGGGAGTGAATGTAGTCAGGGAACAGGGAGTAGTACTCACTCTGATCTTGGAAAGGGATTGCCTCCTCTCTGAGAAAGGGTGAGAGGAGAGTTGACCGCACAGAAGTTATTTTGAAGTAGAGAGGATGCATATTAGGGATTTATGTCTAGAAGTAGAAGTTTTACCTCTTTCTCCTCAAATATTATTTGTTTCTTTCACTTCTTCCACACAAGGAGTGTGAATGGCATGGGGGCACGTACAGACTTTCACTAGTTCCAATTTACCTCTAACACTGTGCAACACGTAACAGTGGGCCTACTGGCAATGGCCAGACCAAAGGTGCTCACATTCTGAAATTGAAACTCGAAGGGAAGTCCTAATTGTAAACACCTTTCAACTTCTTGAACAACAATTCTCTTACCTTGTTTTCCAAAACAGAGAAAATTAGCTTCCCACAAAACAGTATTTTTTTCTAAGTGCAACAATAAACACAGGTTAAACACATATATTTGTTAGACACCCACAGAGACACAGAGACACAGACAGACAGACAGACAGACACACACACACACACACACACACACACTATCTGTAGTCCAAGTGATTTTACCACACACAGAAAGTTAAATAGTTAAACAAATATCCATGGTAATCTTGAGATTGATTCAAAGTCTTTGTTTACACCAAAACATGAAGACATAGGTGATATAAAGGACTAACTGTATGCCCACAAAAACTTAGCAGGCTAAACTTTAAAGTTTCAATAAAATGGATGGAAATAGATATGTACACAGGCACATCAAGACAAGGTCTCCCAGACCAAAAGACCAAGCTGGCAGAATTTACCTGGTGCCTAAATAAGGAGACTAATGAGTGTGAAGGGTAAATGTATTGGTGGGGAGGGTGTAGGGTAGATCACCAAACTGGCAGTGTAAGTGCCTACTCTGTGCCAGGAGTTAGACGTTCTGACTTAATCCTCACAACAACCCTGTGAAGCCATTCAGAAATTTTAGATAAGATTCAATGTGGTTGAGTAACTTGCATGAGGTCCTATGGCTCCAAAATGGAGGAATAATATCTAGTGCCTTGATTTCTGCTCCCAGAGTTCTTTCCTCCTCACTGTGCCGCTTGATGCCTCTGGCCTGACCTCTGGGGACCTGGAACTGACGTGAAAAACATCCCACTTGCTTTTGTTCATTTGATAACTTCTCCTATTCCAGATTAGTTTTTCAGCTTAAATTCATTTTGGCTTTGAGGCTTTTTACAATACAACTTTTCTCCCTATTTTGCTTAGAAATTGTATTCCATTTGATATTTTCTGACCTTACACTTCGGTGGAGGAATAATAGAGTATTTTCCAGAGGAATGAATTGTGATGTCGTAGGTGAATGTGTGGGAGCTCATAAATCAACAGTGATCCCTAGGGACTGTGGAGGGCCTCCTGGCCCTGGCCAGTGCTCTTTAGACCTCTTTATGCTAATAAAACAGAGATTTCTCTCTGAAGGGCTCCACCTTTGCAAATGACACTCATAATAAGCTTGGGGCAGTATTACAGTGATAGGCTGTTTACCTGCTGGTAATTGGTAATTTAGACAGTATAGAAGGGCTAATGGTTTATCTTCTCCATTTGAAGACTTAAGAAGTAGAGTTTTGTCCAAGTAAACTTGTCTATCGAAGGCCCTGGAGAGAGCCATGGACAAGAAATTTGTTTTCCAAGAGTATCCTTACTGAAAATACAGATGTGTGAAGGCATATACAATATTCATTTCCAGATTTCTGTACGAGTTAGTGAGTTTTTTAAGAGACTTTGCTTTTTTTTTTAGCCATCTTGGTAAGTGGGAAATGGGGCAATTTATTAACATGACAAAGAATAGATTATCCTCATTTCTTATATAGTAATTATGACATGGAACGATGAATGCTAGTGAGAGATTAGCATGGTCATTTAAACTTTATTTTAGTCTATATAGGGCTAAAATAGATATATTGTTATAGGAAGTGAGGGAGAAGGGAGGAAAAGAATGCTACTTTTCTAAACCAAATAATCACCAATAGGGGTGCTTGGGAGGTTCAGTTGATTAAGTGTCTGACTCTTGATTTTGGCTCAGGTCATGATCTCAAGGTTTGTGGGATCAAGCCCTGTGTTAGGCTCTGGGCGGACACCACAGAGCTTGCTTGGGATTCTCTCTCTCTTTCTCCCTCTGCCCTTCTCTGGCTCACTCTTTCTCTCAAAATAAGTAAACCTAAAAAAAATTAAAAAGTGGTGATAGTACATCAACACATTGAAGAATTATGGGTACATTAAAATGGTATCTAAGAAAATATTAAAATTTTTTTACATTTATTTATTTTTGAAAGACAGAGAGACAGGGCACAAGTTGGGGAGGGGCAGAATCTGAAGCAGGCTCCAGGCTTCGAGCTGTCAGCACAGAGCCTGATGCGGGACTCAAACCCATGAACTGAGATCGTGCCCTGAGCTGAAGTTGGACGCTTAACCGACTGAGTCACCCAGGCGCCCCTGAGAAAATATTTAGAAATAAGGAAAATTTATGATATGTACATAGTGGAAAAAAAACTCGGACAACAAATTATATGTTCTTTGATGAATTATATGAAAGTAAGCGAATATGGACAAATACTGGAAAGCAGTATGCAAATATGATGATACTTGGGAGATTGCACAATTGTAAATTAAAGGCAAAGTACAAAGGGTATGAGATTTATTTTGGCCAGTGGGACTCAGTGTATGGGCCAATGTGTTTTACCATTAGTAAGAAAAATCATATTTTTTCTAGTCGGGCCATCTTGGTCATAATTCATTCTAACAGTATGGTTCTTATAGACCAATATAATCATAGAATGGAATAGTTTTGTGTTTTAGGAATTCAGACAAAGGAGCATTTCCTTCTCCTTGGGCCTCACAATGTTTTTTATGGAAAGAAAAGAATTCACACATTGTTTTGATGTACACTGAATTTTGGCGAAAGGAACTGAAGATATTTCAAATACAGGAAGGGTATGATTGAGGGCCTGGGGTGGGAAAGTGCCATGTATGAAAATGCAGAGATGATAAAATGCTTGGTTTGATAGAAGTCTGGCCATGAGAAGGAATGGGGAGAGGTTCTTAAATGGTAAACAGGGGGCAGATTATGGACGGCCTTGATGTCTTACTAAGTACAGTCCTCCTGCTTTGTAGTTTCCATCTTTAGTTAAGATCTGTACTATATCTCAAAATGCAGGTGACTGAATATACTCATCACTTAGCAAGCTGACTTCCAGGGCATCAACTCTGCCCTAGCATTAAACAAAATGCTCTTGGAGATTGCTTTATCTCATTCTTTTTCAGCACATTTGTGAACTAAAACAATACTGCTATGTGGGTGGTGCATAATATAGTGGTTAGAAAAGGTATTGGAACATTCATATTTTTAGCTTGTAGCAGTAATATTTTGGTCGAGTCATTTACCCTGATGTTGATCTTCCTTTCTCAAGTGGGGGCAGCACTCTTCCATCCACTAAGGTGCTCTTTCCTCAACTTTGCAAATAAACCATTTGCTGGGAATGTTTCTTTTTCTCCATTGGCCTAAATACCTCTTATTCTTGAAATCAAGTTCAAATTCTACTACCTTCCTGTATCTTACTCTTGCCTGTGTCTGTTTTCATCTTTGCACATTTGCATATTACATTTCCTTGTTGCCTGTACACAGCACATACCTGGTAAGTAAATTGTGTTTCACATTGTCCTCCACACACATTTCATGAGGGTGGGTATTTTTTTTTTCTTTAAGAGAGAGAAAGAGAGAGTATGAGCAGGGGAGAGGAGCAGGGGGAGAAAGAGAATCTTAAGCAGGTTCCACACAGTGCCTGATGCAGAGCTTGATTCCATGATCCTGGGATCATGGTCTGAACCAAATTTGAGAGTCACATGCTCAATTGACTAAGCCATACAAGCCCTTGGTCTTTGTAATTTTTAATTTTCTTCTTACAACTCATGTGCCTAGAATGTAGTTGATTATATTACATAGAGTTCATAGCATGCTATGAGCATTGGCCCACGCAAGGCTCTGTTTTTTTTTTAATTTTATGATTTATTTCTCCTGTATCAATTATCCTCAGTATTAATCCCGCACCATTCCACAGACAACCACTCTTCAATTCTTAATGTTTTCCAGTCTAAGCTACCTTTTTATATGGTTAGTTACATGTAGTAGTACATGTAGTGCTGTTTTGTGTATGAATTTTTAAAGTTTATACAACAGTACTAGATTTTACGATCACTCTATTTCTTGTTTTTAATTTATATTTTATCTATGTTGTGTTTTATAACGCCAGCTCCTTTCTTTGCAGAGCAGTCCATCCTATATGTATTTACCCCTTCTTCGTTTCCTTAGTAGTACACACCAAGTTGCATAGCTCTGAGATGAACACCTTCTAGAGCAGCACTATCTAAGAGGAAGATAATGCAAGCCACAAATAGGATTTTAAACTTTCTAGTAGCCCCATTAAGAAAACAAAAATAAGCAGGTGAAGTTAATTTTAATACTATACTCTTTAACCCAATATGCCTATAATATTGTTTCAAAAGTAATTAATATAAAAACATTATTGAGATGTTTCACATTAATTTTTAAAGATTTTACTTTTTTGAGCAGTTTATAACATAATTGAAAGAGTTATAGAGATTCTCCATGCACTCCAGGTCCCTACACATACATAGCGTCCCTCATTATCACCATCACTCACTACCATGGTGCATTTTCTCCTCAGGTTGAACCTACATTGATGCATCATAATTACTCAACGTCCATAGTCTACCTAAGGATTCACTTTTGGTGTTGTACATTCTGTGAGTTTAGACAAATGTACTATAACATATATCCATCATTATAATACCATACAGAATATTTTCACTGCCCTAAAAATCCTTTGTGCTCTACCTATTCATCTTTTCCTCTCACACCCCTGCAGCCACTGATCTTTTTATTGTCTCTGTAGTTTTGCTTTTCCCAGAATGTCATGTTGTTAGAATTAGAGAGTATATAGCTTTTTCAGATTGGCTTCTCTGACGTGGTGAAATGCACATAAGTTTCCTCCATGTTTGTTCATGGTTTGATAGCTCATTTCCTTTCAGTACTGAATAAGATCTCATTGTCTCAACAAACCACATTTTATTTATCCATTTACCTACTGAAGGACATCTTGGTTGCTTTAAAGTTTTGGCAATTATGAATAAAGCTGCTATAGAAATCTGTGTGCAGATGTTGTCACGTAAGTTTTCAACTCCTTTCAGTAAATACCAAGACTTGTAATTTCTTGTAAGAATATGTTTAGTTTTGTAAGAAATCATCAAAGCCATCTAAAGTGGCTGTGCCATTTTTACATCTCCACCAGCAATATAGGAGAGTTCCTTTGCCCCACATCCATGTCAGCATGCAGCTTTTTTAGTGTTCTGGATTTTGACTGTTTTAACAGGTATATTTTTTCCAGTTTGTGACATGTCTTCTAGCTGTTTTCACAGAGAAGACATTTAAAATTTTAATTCCAGATAGTTTTAATGAAACCTAGCTTATCAATTATTTCTTTCTTTGGTTATACCTTTGATGTTGCATTTAAAGGCACCACCGTACCAAGGATTCTCTAGGTTTTCTCCTGTCTTCTGGGAATTTTATAGTTTTGAATTCCATTGAAGACTATGCTTCATTTTGAGTTAATATTGGTGAAGGATGTAAGGTCTGTATATAGATTAATATTTTTTTGTAGTTTTGAAGTTTTCCTCATATAGAGCTTATACATATTTTGTTAGATTTATACCTAAGTATGTTATTTTGGATTCTAATGTAAATGACAGTGTGTTTTTAATATCAAATTTCATTTATTCATTGTTGGTATATAGGAAAACAAATGGCTTTTGTATAATAACCTTGTGTCCTGCAACTCTCATAATTGCTTATTAGCTCCAGGAGTTTTTTTTTGACAGTATTTTGGGTTTTCTATGTAGATAATTATGTCATCTGTGAACAAATACAGTTTTATGTTTTTCTTCCCAGTTTGTATACATTTTATTTCGTTTTCTTGCCTTACTGCATTATAAAAGACTTCCAGTATGATGTTGGAAAGGAGTGGTGAGATGGGGCATCTTTGCCTTATACTTGATCTTAGTGGGAAAGCTTCAAGTTTCTCATTATTAAGTATGTTAACTGCACGTTTTTTCTAGATATTCTTAATCAAATTGAGAAAGATTCCTTCAGTTCCTAGTTTACTAAGAGGTTTTTTTTTTTTTTTATCATGAATGGGTGCTGGATTTTGTTAAATGCTTTTTTCCTGCCATGTTAATTTTTAACTAGATCTTCCATGTGTATTTAATATTTACAGATTTTCTCAATTTAGACTAGTCATGTTTCATTTCTTTTAGACTAGTCACATTTTAAGTGCTTCACAGACACACATGGCTGGTGGCTACTTTATTGGAAAGTGTAGATACAGAACATAAACTTCTTGTCTGTCTTGTTGAGTGCTACTTTCCTAATGCCAAGAATAAGGTTATTCTAATAGCCACTAAACCAAAACTTTTACTGAATAAATGGATGTCTTTTATTCCCAGTTGTGTCTGTACCATTTTATACTTCCAGCAGAAATGTGTAAGGCTTCCCATTTCCTATTTTCTAATTTTTGTCAATCTACTATGTAAAAAGTGGCATTTTTGTTTTCATTTTAATTTCTCTGATTATTGGTGAAGAAGAGTAGTCTTTCATGTAATAAACATATAATTTATCTATTTTTCTATAAAGTGCCCTATCTTTTTGGGGGTGCTGGGGAGTCTTATTTGTTCTTGTTTGTTATCTATTCTAGATATTAATTCTTCCTTGTATGTAGACATTGTAAGACTTTTCTGTTGTCTATTAGTAGTGTGAACAAAAATCTTCATCTTTAATGTAGTCAGTCCAGCAATGCCCTGCATGGCTGTGTTCTTGTTTTGTTGGACATTCTCCTATGTGTTCTACTAACTTTACCATTTTGTCTTTATTATTTAGGCCTTTGCTCCACACAGAGTTTATTTCTATGTAAACTCTAATGCAATGATCCATGTTTATACTTTTTTTTATAAAGTGAGCCATTTATTCCAATTCCGTTTACTAAATAGTCCATCTGTTCCCCGTTGGTTTTTGATTCCCTTCCTAACATATGGCAAGTTTCCATATAGAAGAAACAGATATGGCTCTATGTCTGAGCTCTCCATTTTTTAAGACTTTTTTTGTCTTACAATACTACTACTCTGATATAATGCTAATATTATGCAGTTGCTCTGATATCTGATAGTGTAATGTTTTACCCCTTCCTCTTCTTTTTCAAAAACTTCTTATTTATAGATTTTTGTCTATGTAAATTTCAGGAATTAAAAAAAATTAATATCTTCTCCCTCTATTCTTTTGGAATATTGACTGAGGGTACACTAAATTTGTAAGTGAATCTAGATAGAACTGATTACTTTTTAAATGTTTATTTATTTAATTTTGAGAAAGAGAGAGAGCACAAGTAGGGAATGCAGAGAGAGAGGGAAGCAGAGAAACCCAAGCAGGCTCTGTACTGTCAGCACAGAGCCTGATATGAGGCTAAACTCATGAACTGTGAGATCATAACTTGATCTAAAACCAAGAGTTGGATGCTTAACCAACTGAGCCACGCTGGTGCCCCTAGATAGAACTGATATTTTTACAATGTGAAATTATCCCATCCATTAATATAATATGTCTCTCCCTTTATTGAGATTTTCTTTTATCATAAAGTTTTATGTATTCTTGGTAAGGTTAATTCCTAGATTGATTACTGTAATGGTTATTTTAGTAGCTTATTTTCTTTTGCATTTTCTAATTAGTTTTTACTGATACAGAGGGAAGTTGTTGATTTTTATGTATCCATCTTGTATACAGCCACCTGGATGAACTTTCTGATTGGTTCTAGTAGTTTATTCTCTTGTGTTTTTTATGTGAATAATTGTATCATCTGCAAATGAAAACTTTGTCTATTTCTTCCTAATTCTTATGTTCTTTGTTTCTTTCTTCTGTTATTGAATTATCCAGTGACCAGCAGAACTTGCTTGGGGTATAACTATAATAGCAGGTATTGCTGTGATTTTTCTCTTTGGGTTCATGAATTTTGTAAATTGATAGTTTTTTTTATATTGAATTCAGAAGGAATAAATTATATTTAATCATACCATGTTATAATTATATTTATAATTATATAAATGTATCATATATAAATATGTATTTATATAGCATATAAATGTATAATATATAATATATAATATTATATGTAAATATGTAAATAAATTATATAAATATAATTTATCACAAATAAATTATATTTAATCATACTGTGTTACAAATAATACACTGTTGGTTTATATACATAAATCTGGTCTATAGTTTTTCTCTCTTTTTAATAGCCCTTTTTTGGTTACAGTATGGAGGCATTGTTTATAATGAGTTAGGTAACATCCTTTTGCTATTTTCTGTAAAAAATTTTGATTTTGTAAGATAAAGATTGCTTTGTTACAACAAATTTATAAAATAATGCCAGTTTCTTTTTCTTTTAATGTACCTTGTCTTAGAGATTTTTAAAAAATTTAATTGCGTTTAGTTGACATACAATGTTATATCAGTCTCAGGTGTGCAACATAATGATTTGACAACTCTATACATGGTGTTCACCATGATAAGTACAGTTATCTGTTATTATACAATGTTATTAAAATATTATTAATAATATTCCCTATGCTGTACTTCTCATCCCTGTTACTTATTTTAACTGGAAGTTAGTACCTCTTAATCTCCTTCACCTATTTTACCCATCCCCCTACCCACCTCCCCTCTGACAATCATCAGTTCATCCTCTGTTTTTGAGTCTGTTTCTGTTTGTTTCCTTGTTCTTTTGTTTTTTAGATTCCACATATAAGTGAAGTCATATAGTATATAGGGGAGACATGATGAAAGAGGAAAGATTCTGATGGTTGATTTCAGGTTCTTTATTGGCAGTTTTATGTATTTCTATATTAACATTGATATTTTCTAATTTTATCAGAGTTTATCCATTTCATCCAGGTCGTCAAACTTTTTGGCAAGCACTTAATAAAAACATTCTTCTGTTTCCTTTTTTAATGTCTGAATTTGTTTACTTGCTGCTTCGTTCTTTATCTTTTTCTTTTTTAGGTCAAACTTGTTACCATCTTCTCCATCTTATCAGTGTTTTCACTGAACCATTTTGGGGAATTTGTTAATTACCTTTAATGTTTGGTTCTTTATTTCACTGATTTTAGCCTTATCTTTACTATTTTCATTTTTTGAGGTCTTTATCCATACATGTCTATATGTTTATATCAAAAGTCAAATTTGTCCTTTGTTTTTTTTCTGGCTTAGTTTTTTTTATAGTCTTCCTAATCTTTCTGAGGTTACTCACAATGTATATTTTAACCTTTATTTCTGTTCCATGAGTTTTGCCTCTTCTGATACAACTTACTTCATCTATTGGTGGCCTCTCTTTCATATTCCTCATACTTCCCAGATTCTTGTAATATTTTCATTTTATCTTATTTTTATTTTTTTGTGATGTCAGCGAACTTGATTGATAATGTCCTCTTGGAAGATGCACAGAAATGTAGGCATTAGCCTCAGCTCCTTTGTGTGAACTAAAAGGTCAAAGGTGTACTTTAGGAAGGAAAGCTTGGGCAGTGGTTGAGCATTGGACTTCAGCTCAGGTCATGATCTTGTGGTTGTTAAGTTCAGGCCTCACATGTGCTCAGAGCCTGGAGCCTGGAGCCTGCTCTGGATTCTGTGTCTTCCTCTCTCTCTGCCCCTCCCCAACTCTCTCTTTCTCAAATAAATAAACATTTAAAAATTTTTTAAAAAATAAAAGGAGAGACTCAAATCTCTCTTCCAGATTTAGCCACTCTTGTTTTTTTTTTTTTTTTTCTTTCCCCTCTGCAGGTATTTCTCTTGTCTGCCAATAGACCGCTGTGAAAGGATGAGATAGGAAAATGGAGGAAGGGAACTATCCCCTGCTGTTCTTGCTGACATACCTACTTCGCATCAGAGCACTGAGAGAGCAGTGAACACTGCAGTCTGGTGAGTGTGTTCATGCTTATGTAGGTGTGGTTCTTGTTGTTTTGTTTTGAGCAGAGTGTTGTTTTTTTTTTTTTGCCAGTCTTTGAATCTCTGAACATCTACTTTTATGCTCTAGACTTATCCAAAGCAAAATAATGGAATTGTAGCATAGTATAGTAGAATAGTAATTAGACTCTGATTCAGACAAGCCAGGTTCTAGTTTTGTATGTGCTATGGACAAGCCACTTTGTCTCTCTCAAGAAGCATTTCTACAGCAATTAGTCTTAGAAGATGCTACACACATTAGAATCTCTGGTCTTATATATTCCTTCTTTCCCTTCACCCCAAGATGTACAGTGCACCTCAGCCCTAATGTACCCTGAAACCTTTTGAATTTGTTTGATCTAGGGTTTCTCAAATTTATTTGACCTAGGAATCTTGTATCTGAGAGCAGCAGAAATATGATCTGGTAGCAAATTTTAGGAGGTGTTACTTTACAAACTCAATTTTCTCATCTATGAAAATTGGACTATATGAACTATATAATACTCCTAATGATTACTTGTGTCACTTTTCCCATGTCCTGTCAGTTTTTTTCTTGCCATGTCCTTGTTCCTTTCAATATCCCACTTCTTCAGGTAGTAATAGGTAAGTAGATGGCTTAGGATGTTAGACTTACCTTCTGCATTAATGACACATTAAGTGGGTGGGGTTGTAAGCATCAGACATGTTTCAAGATCTGACCCAAAGGAGTGATTTGCTAATGGTGGAATTTCAGGCACTGTGATAAGAATTTGAGAAATGTTTTCTGGATCCATGGGGCTTTCTTATTGTCCCTCAAGTAATGTCATCTATTTAGCTACCTCTTCATAAGACCAGCACTATTTTGCTTTAAGTGAAGGGGCAGAGAGTTAGCAGCCTCCAGTTAGTGATCCTTTCTTTGAACCACTTAATGGATATAAAAGCTCAACTTTACAAGAGGAACGGTTGTTATTCCCTCACCTAGATAATGATTTCTTTATCCAAAATGTCCCCTTTGTATCTTCATGACAATAAAATGGGGAAAATGGATTTTTTAAAAAAGTAATTACACAATTGAACATCTGATAAATCCACTTAATAGGCAAGAATTATCTGCTTTGGTTGCCTTCACAGCCCAAATTCACAAAGTAATTCACAACTCATTCAGTGGAATTCAACCTTATCTTCCAACATGGGCCTTGAAATGAGACAAACTTAAAACAAGCTGCATGCCTTTTCCATGAAAGATGGCCACGAGGGCTCTTGAGAGATCAGGTGTTCTGGATTACCTAACCTGGTGCCACAGCACAGGAAGTGAAAGCCATCTTCCCTGGGAATGACATCTACAACCCTGGGCAAGTGTGTGAGGACCTGGAATCCATTGTTACTGAACTCTGTCCTGCCAAGAAGATGAAGAGGGTCCTGGTGGATAGACCCCTATGATTCCATATCTGAGTGAATAACTTAGCTCTTCATCAGTCAGTCAAGATTCTTTCCAATATCAGTTTCTTTAAATATTGATTCTGTCTACTTGTTTTTTGGCAAAAGTAAGTTGTCTTTGTTTTTAGTATGATGGAGGAAAAGTTTATTACTTTCTCTCTTTTTTTTTTAATTTGGAAGCACTGTCCTATAGGGAAACCAGATAGATGTTGGAATCTGAAGTGAATGCACTTCTGACACAGTAATATAATTTCCTCACCAAAGTCATATAGTAGCTGTTAGGACACCCAACTAGTAGTTTGTTAAAAAATAACACCATATTCATACATTAAATATATGTTTACTGTAATACATTCACTATATGTAGCATAATGATTAAGAGAATGGGTTTTGAATCAAAACAGATTTGGGGTTCAGTTCTCATTCTGTCTGTTCTAGGTTGGGTTTGCCTGGAAACAGACTCTGAGACAGTTTCACAGGCAAGATTTTTACAAGAGAGTGCCTTTGAGATCAACACCATAGAAGAGAGGGGAGGGAAGCAGGAGTGGCCAAAGAAAGAAGCTGTACTATGCCCAAATTTGGCTAACCTGTGAAGAATGCCAGAGCTAGTATGGCCCTTAAGAATTGTCTGGAAATGTCTGGGTCAAGGTGACCAGACCTTTATCCTCCATTCATCATTCTTGGGTGGCACTGTCCTGGGAAGGGGTCTGACCTTGAAGCAGGCAGCTGTCTGCAGCTGAGGCTGTCTGCCATCAGCAAAAAGGGGCTCTGGGTGGTTTATCTTAGTACCAACACCCCATTGTGTTTCTGTCAGGAGAATCTTTGAACTACTAAACTGCTGGGAACCTCGATGTGCTTTTAGTAAAATGGAGATAATATCTGTTAGAGTTGTTATAAGAATGCAATTAATTCTCGTTCACTAATGAATTTAGAGTACAAAGCATATAACATGGATTATATCACATAGTAAGTACTCAAGAAATGTTGATGACAATGAAGATGGTTATATTAAACTGTTATGCTTCTGAGTATTAAGTAATAGAACTTGGACTTTGATTTCTCTTTTAGTCTCAAATTAATTCTCCTTTTGTTATTGTATTTATGTTCTTATACTAGGTTATCTAAAATCCTTGTTTTGGGAGCAGATAGGGTATAAATCAGACAATGTAAAATATTCCTAGTAATAGAGGTATGATAGAATAATACTTTACATACCACATTAAACTTATGTTTTTTATTCTCAATAATTCCTGGTGTTCTGTGACCTTCCTCCCACCTAAGCAGCAGTCAGAGCTTTCCTGGGCTTCTTGCTTCAGGAGGGATGATGCAGTTGAATAAAAGCCAAATTCTTGTTTTTGAGTTTCAAAAGCTGAGGTCCTGGCATAAATAATAGATTTAGGAGACTAAGTGATCAGTCAGTGCCCATTTGTCCCAGCCTAGAGGAAATGAAGTTTCTCTCGGAGGGAGAGGAAACAAAGTGGAGTTCAGATGCTGGTGGGCCCTTGGGAAGGGCTTGTATCCTGCCATTCCCTCCATGACTTGGCTGAGGGAGGGATGTGTCTGAGTCAGTTACTGTGTACAGGCCGCAGACCTGCAGACCACTTACCCATCACTCCCCGAGGTGATGGAATGAAAGCCAAGACGTGCGGTGGTACATAGGAAAGGAGCTTTAGATGTTACCTTTAGGAAATAACAAGAAATTTTACCTAATATATACCTCTTATTTCCCAAAATGCATCAAGAGGAAAACTTGTTCCTTAAAGATCACAAGGCACATTGGCATATTAAAGGCTCTGAGAAAATCTGTACTCAGGTCATTTAACTATGTTTAACCGATTCTTTTCAATAGAACTCTTTGACTATATTCATACCTTACAAAGCTCTGGAAATGTATATAAAACATCATCCAGTTCTTTTCCAGTTATATGGATTTATAACATCCTAAAAAATTATCTAGCTTAGATCATTCAAACCATCCACTTTGGCAAGAGACAAGGAGTGGTAAATTAACTATTTGGCTTAATCTACTACCCAAATTCACTGGATAGAGGCCAACTCTAGACGTAACTTTGCTTCAACATAGATATGCCTCCAACATAATAACTCTCAGAGCGATTTAGAGGTAGGTTAGGTTTCTTTTTATACCATGACTTGTTGTTTCAACCTTGACCCAGTAAAACTGCCTTTTTTCAGGAGGAATTGATAATAAAATCAGTGCCATCACTCAAATGCATATCCTTCAGAAGGCTAAGGGAAAAAAAAAAAGAGAATTCCTATGAGAGAAATTCCAGTGTAATATTTTTTAGCTACAGTAACCAAGAGATTGGACCATTTTGTAAAAATCAGTGTAGAAAACATGGGCACAAAAGAGACTGTGAAACTTTTCTAACTCCAAATTTTAATGACTACAAAAAGCTTAGAAGATTCCATTTTGGATGAAATGAGCCTTTTATAAGATTATATCATGGAATTAGAACATGATATGTGGAAACAAGCCTAATAGTTCCTGGACCTTCTCTGAGCCATCAAGTGTTGTTCTGTATAATATAGTCAGGGATCAATACAAATGAATGTGGGGGTCTTGTGTTTGTATAACTTTCCTTCAGGAAAGCAGTCAAAAATTTCCTCAAAAACTAATATTAAAAAAAGATTTTTAACCAATGGTTCTCAATTGGAAACAATTTGCTCCCTAGGGGCCATTTGGTAATATCTGGAGACATTTTTCATTGTTACTACTTGATTGGAAGGGAGTGTTACTGGCATCCAGTGGGTAGAAGCCAGAGATGCTGCTAAACATCTTACAATGCACAGGGCAGCTTCACAGCAAGGAATTACCTGGCCCCAACAATCGTAGTGCCAAGGCTGAAAAGCCCTGCCCTAAATGGTGTCTTGTTTAAACTGGTATATCTTAAAACATGCAGGAGGCCTGAGAATGTATTTGCTAATTAAAACAACATGATTTTATTTAAAATGTTTGAGGTTAAGGGACTTGGAATTCTATGTCTCAAGCTATTCTGAAAATGTATCTGTGTAAGAATGAGCATAAATATTACTCAGCTGCACTCTGTTCTTCTGAGACATAGAATATACTCTCAGTAGCATATAAAGTGAAAATCTAGTGTTATCTGACTTAATTTTGATGTGCTTATTATGTTCATCACTGCTGCTAAATAAAGCTAATGTTCTCAATACATGGGAACAAATAATTCTAGTTTTCATTTTCCCCCATAAAATGAATGTCCAGTAATAGTTCCAAGGAAATCACACACAAGCAGGTGAACATGTGCTCGCACACACTCACACACAATCTCCCATGCAATGGTGCAGTTCATGCTGTGCCTAAATTGTTTGCAAAGTATGAAAACACTTACAGAACAAATTCCCATTCTCACTCTGCCTTTGTAAAGAGGTTTGGCTCAGAGTCACTTCAAGTTATTTATGGCTGGAGCAAACAGAACGCTTAACGATGCAGATAAACTTCTCATTCTTTTATGTGAGGCAGCAAAATAAACACCTTAACAGTTCATGGTTCCCAGAGTGCATTAGTTAATCGGTCCAATATCATTCTAATTCTCCTCCTCGTAGCTCATTGAATCGGAGCATGTGAGCAGATAAAATGTGTCTTTAGCCACCATGTACTTATTCCAATGACTCCATGGTTGATGGATGACTTTCTGATTTTTTGAAACAATGCCAGCCCAGGGTCTCGTGCGGCTGCACAGCGCCCAGGATCTCTTGTGCTTTGGGGCACGGGGAGAGAGGGAGGGGGCTCTGCAGTACGAGGTCTGGCTCAGTCATTTTCAAAATCAATACTTGCTCTCCAAGCCTTGGATAATTTAGAGAACATAATTCAGAATTCTCCCTTTCAGCATGTATCCTCCATCAAAGGGGTGTTTTCATCCAGAGTCAGCACAATGCTTGTGTGACCCAGGAATGCACAGATAAGGTTAGAAAGAAAGAAAGAAAAAAATGCATTTGTTCTCTTCTCCTCTCCCTCTCTCCAAGCATCTTTTAGACCCAGTGTATATATGTTTGTGTGTCTTATTATGAATATTCCTATTTAGAACAAAGAACCTAAATTATGATGTCTCATGGTATTACTTCAGATTTAAGGCTTTGGTAGTGTGTGTGTGTGGGGGGGGGTATTTTCCTTTATAAACTCTTAGCCTAAGGGATGTTAGCCTCAGATAATTTATTCCTGGCAGGTCAGATATAAGATACAAAAATTTCTGCCCAAGGGCTGTTAAATCCTGCTTTTCACCTCATTTCAGAAAGTGCCATCAAAGTAGTGTTTTGTTGTAGTGATAAAATTTTGTGTTCTGTGCACAGAAACAACAGGCTTCATTTGCTTAAAAACCAGCGTGACACCAATTATTTAATCTTTCAGACTCCATTCACCAGGTTGCTCTAAAAAAGGAGACCCAGTGGAAAACATCTTGGTCATTTCAGTCGAAAGAGCTTGAGATTTTACAGCAATTTTCCAATACTAATTACATTTCATACTATGTATCATATGCATGGCTTGCAAAACCCTATTGATTTTATGGATACTAGTGCATTGGGAACAGGTTATTTTATGACATGTTACGTACAGGACATCTGCGAAATACCTAGATCTTAAACTGTGGGCACAGATATACTCTCAATTATCCACAAGTGGATTATCCACTCGCTCTATTACCCACAACATATTTTAAATTAACGCTGCTGTCATTAGGTGACTCAGTAGCCCTAGGCCAATTTCTATCATCAATATTCTGTGCTGCTGGAATGCAAATTCAATTTTATAGCCTTGGCTACATGACTAGTACAAATATACTATTGGAGTTGTTGCCCAAAATATAAACATAAAAGACTTGCGGATTATGTTTTATTTTGGACTATCTTTGTCACAGATTCCTTCTTTAGGAAGAAAAATCAAGAGACCTATTACAAACATGGGCTCACTGACATGTTCTAAATTATCCTCAGAAATAAGCATAGTTTTGCACTATCCATAAATGATTGGTAAAATAGTTTGGACCAAAATGTTAGCTACTTTGTGGAAACTTCCTGCATTTTGCCCTTCAGAATTGTTCACCTCTCCCTCTGGCCAGCCTTAAGTAGTGACATAGGAGCATATGCTTTGGAATTAGAAAGAGCCTAAATTCTGATTCTATAACTTATTAGCTGAGTGATCTGGAAAAAGTATTTAACCTTGTTAAAACTCATTTTTTCTAATAGTTAAAAATTACCATAATAATATCTACCAAAATAGTAATCTAAAGTTCATAGCTTGGTGTTTGGCAATAGCATGCACTCAATATGTGCTTGTTTCTACCCCCTTCCCTTTCATATCTATTTTTTATTAGATTCTGAGTTCCTTGGAAGCAGTGGCCATATTTAATTCATGTATGTATCCTCCCCCCACTGACATTTAGTAAATTATCTTATATGTAGGATCTAATAGTATTTGTGCAATTAAAATATGATTAATCGTGTTTTTGTTTATATCTGAAATAAATTATAACAGTTTTGAATTTCCACAAATCTGTTATTATTTTGTTACAATTTTATAGAAAAAATGAAAGCCAGGTCAATGTTTTTATATGTAAATATTAGCAATCAAGACTAAGATCTTTCTTAAGTACAGACTTATTCTTAAGAATATTATTAACATATGTATGAGGCTGTATTATGTATTTATCATACATGTATATCTACATATGTATGTAGATATATATGAAGACCACATACCAAATAATAGGAAAGACTCCTTAGCAAGTTAATGAATTGTTTTATTGCTTTTATTTATTTATTTTTATTTTATTGCTTTTAGAGTTCTTTTCCAGGCTATGTGCAGAAACAAGAGTTTTGGCCATAATTAAAGTAATATTTAAAAAATTTAAATTTACCATATTTTTCACTTTTCAATTTAAACACAATACAACACAGCTTTTCCATAGTCTTACTACCTGACAATATACAGAGGTCCTTAGTGTAGTAAACAGTTAATTAACCCTGGGAGGTCAAAGATCTTCTTTTTTTCATCATGTTTCTTAGCATGTACTTAAGCTTTTTTTCTTCATATGAGTACAATTGAAGTAAATGTCATAGTCATTCCTTAGATAAATATTTTGTGCCTTTCTGTCTATGACAGTGACTGGTTCTTGTGACATTGCAATGCAGCCAATCTAGGGATAATTATGCTTTCACCCCTGAGTGCTGGGCTTGGGAGACTGGCAGTGTAATAGCAATGTGACTCTTTTCAGTGTACTTATTTGTTAAGTTTTTGACTCCATTCTTATTTTGTTTAAAAACTGTAATTATAGAAGTAATATAAGCATATAAAATATTATGGAAATATATATACTCAAGAAAGTTTGTCATTGATTTAAGCAACCATACTTTTATTTAGGGTTAATTGATGCTAAAAGCAAAATGGACTGAGAGAATCTTGGACTTAGATTATGTTTCAAATCTGTAACTATAGTGTGCAAACATTTGTAGGTGTATCTTTGAAAAGAAGCACTCATGCTTGCATCTGTTTTTGACATCTGTGTATTTAAAGTAGCAACAAAAACACCAGAATCTTGGGCTTTTCTTTTTTTAAGTATTTCTATTTATTATTTTTAATGTTTTAAAGGTTTTATTATAATTCCAGTTAGTTAACATACAGTGTAATATTATTTTCAGGTGTACAATGTAGTGATTCAACACTTTGTATATCCCCTGGTGCTCATCTTGATGAGTGCACTCCTTAAACCCTATCACCTATTGAGAATATCCCTTATTTACATTGACATTTTGGGTAATTAGATCTAAGACAGCATTCCTCTTTATTTTAGTAACGAGAGATTCTACCTCTTTGAAAAGTGCATTACATTTTTTCTCACCAACACAGTACTAATGAAAGGGACACATAACTGGGTCTCTTGGTCACCACATGCAACAACTTAAATACATAAGTGCATAGCAACATTCTGTGAATAACATATCAAAATAAATATGTTCAAGTGAAACAGGTTGAGTGGGTCGTGTGGGGTCAGTGTGAGTGGGGGTTAATATCTGTTCAGTTAGGTGAGGTATAAATGCATCAACTTTGCTGGAAAATGATTTCAATTGTATCTGACTGGTCTAGTTATCTGTGGGATGCAGGCAGCCTATTATTTCACATTTTAAAAGGCTTGTTCAGTTCTGACCATTTGGATGGGAATCAATACAACAGAGGATAGGGATGAACATCAGGGATCACAGCGGTATGCCACTGTGGCCAGGTCCACATGCCCAAGATTTCTCCAGGAGATAAAATCCCTCTTGGTCTGGCAGCACCAGGAGCTAGATGGTGTGTTTCACTATTGCAGGCCTAATTTCATTACTGATAAGATGATTCTATGTGGGAACCAAAGCTGGCTGTCCTTTGGCTATCTAATTCTTAAGCCATGATTGAAGTGAATCAATGGGGGAGGTTACCAAGTCATTCCTCAGTGACTTTGGGGTGACCAGAATAGCTGCCTGGAAAAAGCAAAATGTAACATGTGTTTATGTAAGTGATCTAGATGCTTATAAAAAATCTGCTCAAATTGGTACAAAATGTGCAGGTCCTTTGGTTGTGCAGTAGGTGAGGTGGAGCTGTGAAGGAATGAGGCAGGTTTGTAAAAATAGCTTCTTGCTTTTATATTTGTAAAATTATTTGTAATGAGTTATTTTAGTTTTAGAGGTATTTGCGTGAAGTTATGGTATGCATAGAATAAGAGTCTTTCTTCAGATATCTAAGAGAGAGTCCCAAATCATAAGGCATTGAATTGCTGTGATTTCACTTGGTAAGACTAATGTGTGAATCTTTGAAACCAAAGGTAGGCTTACAAAGGCTAAGTTTTCTTTGAACAAAATGAGAGAGAACCATGATAATTTTCAGAGTATATGCAAGTTTTGCAAAAAGCCAAATGTAATTTAGTAACATTCTAATTTTTTTGAGAGACACAGAGAGACAGTGTGAGCAGGGAAGGGTCAGAGAGAGAGGGAGATACAGACTTTGAAGCAGGCTCCAGGCTCTGAGCAAGCTGTCAGCAGCACAGAGCCTGATGCGGGACTCGAACCCATGAACCGTGAGATCATGACCTGAGCCGAAGCGGAATGCTTAACCAACTGAGCTACCCAGGCGCCCCTAATTTAGTAACATTCTAACTGGTAGAATATTTTCATTGTTTGATTTTGCTAGGTAATGGCCTCTTTTCTCACTTTACCTGCCTTGAGATCTCATGATTTCAGTGCACTAAAATCTACCAAACATGACAGATTCCAATATGAGTTGAATCTAAGTTGTAGGTCCCCTGGTTGGAATGGTCTTTATTTTGTTCCATGAAATTGTTTGGACTTGCATAGCAAAGTACCCTCTCGCAAATCAATCCCCCATTTATTCCCTGGGCATATGTTACAATGAGTTTTGATGCAACTGGTCTCTTGGTCCAAATCCACTAAGTTGAGTGCCATCTTTAAGCTGCAGACCTATAGAAAGATGACCTAGGGAAAATTACTTTGTGTCCCTGAGCCAGTCTTCAGTCTCTATTATACATGCCCTATGGCCATTGGCAGCTACAAATGAGAAATCTCGGCCATTTGGCCAAAATTTTACCTGAATGTAGTTCAGAGACTACATGTGAGGGCAGCAGCGAGAAAAAAAAGGCAGACAGGACATCTGTACCTGACAGCTCTGCTCTGCAGATCCTTAGAGGCACCTTTCTAGGGGTGCCACTCACTATGAATATTTATTATTAAATAATTTTAAGAAGAAAGAATAAAACAGTGGCCTGTTAAATGTTTGCTCTGATTCACGAGCCAGAGAGGCAAGACATAAAAACCCCAACTTGTATCTATGTAAGAAGTAATAGTGTTATGAGAATCTCTAAGTGAAGTTGAGAAGTAAATAAGTGCTAAGTTAAAAAAAGGTAATTTATTAAATTTTGTTGAATTGCCCAAAATATCTTTTAGATAGGCACTATATAAGGTGGCTTTTAAAATATTCTAGAGTTATCAGTTTTTTGGTTTATTTTCACTTGATAGCATTTAAATTTCTACTTTTATTAAAATTCACCTACAATCATTAGATAAGAATATAACAAAATTATATTTAAAAACTGGACATTTTTATTTTCTTCTCTTGGAGACTACTTTGTATCTTAGACATCTCCATTTTTCCTTAAATGAATCTGCAATTACTCTTATATCCAAGTAAGAAACTGCTTCTAAGCCTCTTTATTTTTTGCTGTAGGAAAAACATTCTGGTGTCCATTCCACCTCCCCCACAGTCTGAGTCCCTTCATGGGCCTCATATCTCTTTAACCACCTGCTAATCATAACAATTGCTAATTTGAGCTCTTTTTAGTCACTTCTGGTGACACTGACAATGCCATCTAGTTTGCAATGACCATGTGGTCAGTCCCCCACCCATCCTAGCAGGCTGCTGCTACTGTTGTGCCTTTAGCTGGGGTCTCCATTGTTCTCCCGGCCTCTGCTGACCATAAGCAATTCCTTCTTCCCTAATCTCAGGGGATCTGCTTCTTTCACAATGGGGGCAGGGCTGTTTGCTTTGTGTGCAAGATAATCTTCCCTAGAATTGTTCACATATGCAAACATACACGTAAAAAAAAAAAAAAAAAAAAAAAAGAAAGAAAAGAAAGAAACCCTGACTGCCTGGTTGTGGAAGGGCATATGTATATATATATGTAGGTACACACCTACGGACATTTTAATGCTGGCCATAATAATCACTTATCCATCCTGCCTAGATATTTTCAAGTCACTCAGTGATGCCTATTAAATTCAATTATTTGGATTTCTTCTTGCTTTATTTTTAAAATGTGATTTTTTTCTTCTTAGACATGGCAATGGCACTTTTAAAGGTTACTAAATTCTCCTTCTTTTTACTTCTTGAAGCCCCCACATACCTTGCCCACATCTCAGGAAAACCTTTCGGGAATGAATTGGAGATGCAGGTAGATGAACATCCCTGGAATTGAGGAATTGATCATCTAAACTCGGCAGGCCTGAGCTCTACTGGGGAACCTCCCTTGGCTGAGCAGCAGATAAAATTTACTGGATTTCCATGTCTGAGCCTTTGCAGTCGCACTCTGTGCTCCACTTTGATGGATTTAAAGCTGGTCATTATGTTATAGGGCAAGTTGTAGCAGGAATAAAAGCAGGTCGTTTCCACCAGCCATTTTAATCAGGAGACAGCGTTACTTTGTTATCGTTAAGGCTTGCCATATGCCATAGAAAGGGAGAGTACCATACTCTGGACTTTTAGGGCAGATTAAACAACAACAACAACAACAACAGATTCTGGAAGAAGGCAGAAAGGAGGTAATCCAATTATATATACATATATATGTATATATATATATATATATTTTTTTTTTAATATTTCCCCACCTTAGTAAGCAAGGAGGTTTTTGTAAGTCCCCTTTGGGATTGTGACCCTCCTTTACTCTGAAACGTTATAGTAAATTAAAAAGCGGAACCCCCCCAGCTCTGTCTTTTCCGTGCTTCTGTTGGAGCAGCGATGCTCCAGGGCTGCCGAGCACGTCGAGAGCGCCCCCTAGGCGTTGCCACGTGACACGGCGGGAGGACGCGCGGCTGACGGATGACTGGCTGTGTCCGTGCCCAAATCCACACACAGAGTCGCGGCAGTAACCCACAAAATGCCTGCTTTCTGTGCCCTCTAAGCCTGGATTCGCGAGCCTCTCCAGTCGCTTTAGAAGTTTCAGATCGAGGCAGCCCTGAGTACCTTTCTTTGAGTACTTAAGGCTAAAATGCTTTGGAGAATGATGTTGAAATTAAAATGAATGGCTTTTAGTGATCCAGATTGGTGTCCCTCCTAAGGCTTTGGGCATATGTTTAGTGATTCATCTTGTGCTTCCTGAGGCTCGGGGACTTCACTAACCCTGTTTGTATCTAGGTGTATAGACCCACTCAAGATACTTCCTGGGGCAAAGTTGTTTATTTGCCATCCAAAATCATGTATGCCTCTTTAAACCCGTGGTCTGAGATTCAAGGAAGCTCCACCTGGGAGTAGGGAAAGCGGCACTGGACTTAGAACCAAAGGTTCTGGTGTTAGTCCTGGCTCTGTTGCTTAGGAGCTCTGTGACTGTGCCAATCACCCTACCTCTCTGAGCTTCAGGTTGGTTCCTCTCTAAAATGAAAAGATTTGATCAGATATCTCCATGTGTATGTCTCTGACATAAAGATACATACATAAAGATTTTTCTCTTAAAGTTTTCCATCTAAATTAATATAAAAGTTTACAGAATTCTTGAAAGACTCAGATTGGTCAAAAGAACAGAGTATATCTGTTTTGGGGGTCATGTCTATTGGCTGAATCCAGCAGAAAGCCAATTTGATCAACTGTGTGGTATCTTCATAACCAACCTGAATTCCCATTCGATGTTAGTCATTCTTAACAGGTGAGTCAGTTGTCCAAATTGAGCAACTTTCCCCCCATTCTGGCTGTTACTTTCTGGCCACATTGATCAGTCATCACACTGATCCAAATGACTGTGCCCTTGTCCCCTCTCTCATCTCTGCTGGGCAGTTCCCTGATAACTGATGGGTAAGTGGTCCTCCATTTGCAGGGTCACTTGCGAGGAGCGTCTCTGGCTTCGTAGCCTCTGGAGTCACTTTTCCTTGAGGCTAGCTCATCCACAGGTGCTCATTCATAAAGACGCCTAGGAAAGACTTTTCTGTTTGTGAAGGCTGCTCTGATGCAAGCAGTTGAAGGAGAGGCACCTGTGTTCCTGCCTGGGTGGGGATAACAGGGAACTGACATAGGGGTTGTTGGTGGTGAGCCTGAGGATGCAGACCAGAGTGAGAGCAGAGATGGGGAAGGTCCGGTGCTTCAGCAATATGACCAGTTTGGACTTTCAGAAAAGCCACACAACTAGTTACCACTTACATATTCAAGGGTGGTAATTTGTCTATTTTTTTTTAATCAACAAAAATGATTATAAGACTTGCCACTCTCAGTTTCTCAGTTAAAACTCTACCTGCCCTCTTAAGCCTCTGTGCCTTTGCCCCAACTGTTTCCTTTATCTGAAAACCCTCTCTGAACTTGTCTGGCTGACCAGGTCCCAGATGCAAAGCTTCCATGCCAAACAAGTATTCTGAGCAATCCTAGCATCCTCTGACATAGCAATGATATTTTTGTTATTTAATCAGGACTGATAGTCAAATGATAGGCATTGGTGTGGCTCTACAGTTGTTAAAATATTCCAGTGATTTAAATTCAGGTTGGTAAATAGCTACAGCCAAGCCCTCAGAAGGCCCCTGTTGCCCTATACCACCTTTCCCAAGCTTCCCCAAATTCTATCAATTCAGCAGTTGAGACTTGACCAGCAGAGGTGGGAATGTCTGGGACTCATAGCCATGGCCAGCCTCTTCTAAATGTACCTGAATCTTATAGATTGATTATTTTTAATAATACTTCAATTGTATTTATTCTTTTATTTGTTTCTTCCATTAGACTAAGAATCCTATTCCCAATGCCAAAGACATGTAGCACTTATAACGACAGTGGTTAATGGAATGGGGTTTTTGAGTATTCTTTTATGTACCACACTCTGGGCTAGGTGATTTGCATACATGACCAGAAGATGATTCATTTCTATTTCCTTCTCATTGTTGGAGAAGACTCAAGGAAGGATACTAACACCCTCTGCCAGATAACAAAGTCTTGTGTTGCAGATATCAGGGCTTTTTTTTTTTTTTTTTTTTTTTTTTTTTTTGCCAGTGAAGTTAGAGTGTTGTAGAACAGGATGAACTCCAAGAGATGGAAGGAAAGAAGTGGTTTAACCAACGGCAGGTTTGTGTGTGTGTGTGTGTGTGTGTGTGTGTGTGTGTGTGTGTATGTGTGTGTGCACATGCACATGCATGCATGTGTAGCAAGGAGTAGTGCCCTGCTTGCATGCAGCATTACCAGTGATGCAGGCTTTCCTGTGCATACTACCTTGCTGTTGGGAGGAAGACAGAACGTGGGTGATTATTGAACTCTAGGAGCTATGGTATTTGTGATGGGCAATCTGGGTGCCCTTACTAGTCAGAGGAAGGTGAGCTTACTGCCTTTAAATATTCTACATGGTCTTGGACAATGAGAACTCAGCAACAATGATCATAGACCAGGACTATAAGCTCTTCAACTGGTTTTTGGTGTCACAAAATTTGCATATTCTCCCTTCATCCCACTGAAAAAAGAACACAAATAATAACTGAGGTTGAGTTTCTCTCTACCATAAAGAGTAAGGGATTGGAACCAAATTTGAGATTTTTAGAAAAATAAAGTTATGTTTTTTTTGTTAATATGGCTATGTCATACCAAAAACACATGTTTTACTTCAAGAAATAAATAATTAGGCTTGAACCTATAGTTCATTTTTAACTATTGAGCCTTATGGATATGAACTTAATCCTTTATGGCAAGACTTTAAGTTAACTACTCCACTGGGGATAAATTCTAGATGCATGTAGTTCATACCTGTGAAATTGTCATGTGGTTCTGTATTTAGAAAGAAATCTTTCTTTATCCAAATTATTGTAGATCCTTTAAATAACTTCAGTTTTTAAAGCTGTCACATGAACATTGGATTTCAAACCCAGTATTTGACCATGAATCTTGATTTAAAAACTGCAATTTCTCAGCCATTTCTAGAGAGTCACATGTTTAGAGTAACACTATGTAAACTCAGTATATCATAGAGGCAGAAGAAATTTTTATGGGACTCTGTGTTAGTCTAGTAGACAATCCTCCTGGTTGTATTTGGCTTTTGTTTGGTTTAAGTGGATTCATAATATGAGCATGTATATAATCATTTGGGGAATCATGTCTGGCTATGAGTATCATGGTCTTAGAATTTTGTTTGAAATTACAACATCTAGAGGTGAAAGTTTTCAATTTGGGATGACTGCAATGTTATTGAAAAGCTACCTTTACTTCAAATCATAATAATACCTTATATAAGAACCCCTTTAGTATTACTAGGAATTTTCACAATAATCCTGGGATATATAATCATGGCAGGTAATGTTATGCCCATTCCTTAGACAAAGAAACCCAAACGCAGGTGGGCTAAGTGACTTTGGATAATGATACAGAACTAAAGAGAGTAGTAGAGTTAGGTTGGGACCTAACTTGGCCTCTTTAGTCTTTCTCTGGTGTGTGGTCACTATAATGGAATGTGGGGATCCACTATATGGAATCTGGGGATCATGTTGCCTTGGTAGGAAGGAAATAACAAAGTGGAGACAATATAAGATCCATGAAAACTGTTGTGTACCTATTCCAGACACAGACTTGGGAGGTCAACAATGCTGAAGATGTAAGTCCTGAAAGTCATTTGAATCATATTCTGAGCAATGCCCAGAACATGATTTGACCAGCATACATGTGATGAAGTGAATCATACCTTTTGTAAACGGGCTCTGTAATCTCCAGGGAATGTTTCATCTTTGTTGCTCATGTGTTTCTCCATTTTCCCTTGGGCTTGAGCCAGTCAGTCTTTCCACAAAAGAGATCCTAGGGGGTATAATCCCTGTAAAGTGTAAAAGACAAAGGGGAGAAACTCAGCATAGTTCGAGTGCAGGGTTGAGGCTAACATGCCACTAGAAATACATGCAGAGATGACTGCCTATTCATTCCTTGTATTCCCTTTGCATATGTTCTTTGTGTCAAAGAGGACACAAGTGCAGATTCAGAAGTCACCACTCAGACCCTGGTGCTGGTAGTTCTTAAGGAAGACTTTTATCTCATTGTACAAAACTAATGGAATTAAATATGACTACAGTCATTTCTTATATGTTACTTGGCACTTTGGGTTGCAATTTTATCAACACAGAAACATAAGCTTAGCTACATGATTGTAGAACAAAAATTTTGGAGGCAGTGTGGTATGAGGAGGGACAGCACAGATTTTTCTTTCACATTGGCATAGTTTCAAATTCTTTTTCTGGCATATAGTAGCTTTGTGGTCTTAGGCAAGTTTCTTAACCTCTCTGTCTCATTTTCATTGCCTGTAACCTAGGGATAATAGTGACTGCCTCACAGAGTTTTGGGAAGAGGCAAATGAGAATATATAGTCTACTTGGCATTGTGGTTGCCATATACATGTTCATCATTACCATAAGAGTTTAGATTTCCTATGGGATTGGAATTGAGACCAGGGGCTAGGAGGCAAACTTAAGCCACCCCTGGTTATGGTGATGGTGATTATAGGGAAAAAGAAAGAAAAAGAAAAAGAAAGAAAGAAAGAGAGAGAGAGAGAGAGAGAGAGGGAGAGAGAGAGAGAGAGAGAGAGAGAGAAAGAAAGAAAGAAAGAAAGAAAGAAAGAAAGAAAGAAAGAAAGAAAAAGAAAGAAAGAAAGAGAGAGAGAGAAAGGAGGGAAGGAGGTAGGGAGAGAAAGGGGAAGGAAGGAAGGAAGGAGGGTAGGAGGGAGGAGCCATAGGCTGTTCTCCAATCCTGATTCATCTTTTCAATATCTATACATGTCTGCAAAGGTGAGTTGAGTCTTTCCTCTTTATACCAGCTGATGTTTTAAGCATTTATGACCCCTACTAGCAAAGATGATGGTGAGAATGATTCTTTGGTTCTGTTTGACTTGGGCATGGATTTGAATTTGCTAGGAAGACACCCCTGCCTTCATTATTAGGCCAGATACACATCCTGCAAAGACCACATATATGTCCCCCCCCAGGTTTACAAAACTCCTTTAAAATGAAAAAAGCCCCTGGAGAAATAAGCAGATGAGGCATCACACTCTCCATTTTATGCCCAGGAAAGCTGGTGCTTAGAGAGAATAAAGTATGAGAAAATCTCTTGCAGATTGCCTACCACATCGTAGATGCTGATTTCCTTTGTCATCATTATGCTGAGAAATGGCACAGCCATTTTCCAGGGAACTATATCTCAAGGACTAACAGGACCCTTGGCTCTTGGTTTCTGTTCTGCTCACCTCACAACTGCCTTTCCAAATGTCTTAACTTTGGATTGAGAGAACACTTTTTTGAATGGTAGATGATTGAGACACAGGTCCCTTCTGGCAGTCTGAGAGGTTCAAACTCCCCTCAGGTGCTTTGCTTACCCTGGCCCAAGGTGCCTGTGGAAGCAGGATCCTTGGTCTTGGCGAGAGCACTATTGTCTTTATTGTGACCTGATCTATTGCCCATGCTGTTTCTGAGTTTGAAACAGCATCAGATGTGTGTGAGATTTCTCACCCAATTGCTAGGTGGATCAGGGGCTTACAGCCCAGGAACTCCCTGTAAGTGCTGTAGTATGGGTAACCACATAGTCTGATATGAGCTGGAGGTTAACCCAAGTGAATAAATGAGCTGAGTCACTCTGGATTAGATGTGTAGAGCAAGACATTGAGGCTTCCCTCAGCTAAGAAGACTCTTATTTATTCTTATTGGTGATTCTTTCATCCTCATGAATACATTGGATATAGGATTAAGTGTTCTTCTGCCCACACTGAGAGTTTCATCTGTGAAAGAGAAAACATCATGAAGTAGTATAAACCTTAGAAACCTATATTTATTTTGTTGTGAAGAATTCTCAGTACTTCCTTGCACTTGGAGGTCTGTTGCTAAAAGAAAGGGTTACCTAAAAATAGACTTGTTCTCGGAAACTGACTTAAAAGTTCTGTCCTGTTTCCTTTTTGCATGGGTCAGATTTCCATAGCCAGGCAGTTTTCCAGACAAGGCAGACTTCACCCTCCTCCTCATTCTGTGTTTTCTGTGGCCTTGTTATCTATATAACTGCTTCTCTTCTCTGCCTCCCCATGGCCTCTGTCCTCTGAATTAACTCAAGGAGAAGCTCTCGTTTGGCTGGCAAGCCTTTGAGAATGAATTGATGAGGAAGAGGGTATAGAACTCTCTTCTGGTCTCATGGAATCTGAAATGATGCTGGGGGCTGGTTCTACCTTAGTTCCAAAAGTCATTATTTAATTCTTTGGCTTTTGAAAGAGTGATGGCTTTTGAAAGATTTTCCCTTTGTGACATAAAATGTTCATTCATTCATTTATTAGCCAATACACTGAATATTCATATCTATGTCTATCCATCTATTAGAGAGAGAGAGAGAGACAGAGACAGAGAAACAGAGAGACAGAGAGGGACAGAGGGAGAGAAAGAAGGAAGGTAATTTATGCTAGGCTCTATTGACACAGAATTTACTGAGGCTAAATCTCTGTGTTTGAGGAGCTCATTGTCCAGTATCATAGGACTCATTATACCCTTCATTGAAGAGAGGAACAATATCAAGAAATCTTTTTCCCTCTTTGTAAGTCTTTATCTGTCACTGCCAGATCTCTCCTATCTCATGGGTCTAAATCATATGCAGTCACCAAGACTAAGCTTTTACTGTCACTTCTTCCATGAAACTGTTCATGGTCACCCCTCATCTGTACCCTCCTCTGAACACATACAATAGTTTATTTGCCTAGCTATTATTTCTACATATGTCATATAGTTATTTATGTATATGTCAATAGTCCTAAACAATAATCAGGTTACATATAATAGGTGTTCAATAAGTGTTTGTTGAATGTTGAACAACTGTTTTTACCATATCTCTAAAAGCTGCTTTCAGCTGAAGTGAGGTTGAATGTCTGCCAGAAAAAGACACATTAGGTTATTCCAAGGTTAGTGAAATGAAAATCTTGAAAATGACAGCGTCATGCCTCTTTGGGGCTGTGCTGCCAATCCTATGCATAAAAATAACAGTGGTATGCTGGATCATGATGCTAAGAAGGGGAAGGCAATGAAATGAGAGTTTTCTCCTTTAATATGTAAAATGGCTTGCCCATCTACCCCAGAGAAAAGAACTGGGTCCATAAGCACAATCAAATTCCAGTTTACTAAGCAGAAGGATATCATCCTCTGGTAAACAGTTAAGCAAAAAAATTCTTTTTTGTTTCATTTCATGTTGGGAAGTTTGCCAAAATGTCCACTTCTGTGGCTTATGAAATATGTTAGAGGGGAAATGCTGCAAACTGCATTCTTGTAGTATATTTGGCTCATGATAGAAATTTTAATGATTGTGCTGGAGCATGGGCATAGGTAGAAGGTATGGAAGATTGAGTTACATTTAAACTGACCACAAGCTATATATTTTCATTTTATTTAAACATGAAAATCGTTAGTATCATTTTATTTTCCATGAGTGTGACTTGCTAGAGGAATACTTCTTGGTCTTGGAGAGAACTGGATCTTAGCTCCAGAACCTTTATGTGGAAACTCAGAGGTTTCTAAGAGTCAGTTTACTCATCTGAAAGTGGAAATAATAAAAACTTCATTTTTCTCCATCATTTGTTATGTGGGTTAGATGAGAAATTATACAAAAAAGCATATAGCACAGCCTGGTACAGAGGGTGCAATAAATATTAGCTATGGTTAATCATGGTAATGAGGATGTAGTCTGTATTAATTTCCTGGGGCTGCTGTAACAAATTGGTCCAGACCAGGTGGCCCAAAACACAAATTTATATTTTCGAAGTTTAAGAGGCCAGCAATATGAAATCAAGGCATCTTCAGAGTTAGTTCCTTTTGGAGGCTCTAGAACAAAAACCCTCCCGTGCCTCTATCCTAGCGTTTGGTAGCTGCCTGCAACCCTTGGTGTTCCATGGCTGGTAGATGCATCTCTCCAATCTCTGCCTTGTTTTCAGATGAGATTCTCCTCTCTATGTGTTAGTATTCTCTCCTCATTTTATAAGGTCATCAGTCTTTGGATTTAGGGCCTGCTCTAATCCAGTATGGTCTCATCTTTCTTACATCCTCCAAGATTCTATTTCCAAATAAGGTCACATTCTGAACTTTGGGGTAGACAGGAATTTGGGAGGACACTCTTCAGCCCACTGCATAATCATAAAAACAAAGGAGGATATGTCATATCTGGCTTTTAAACAGCTCCGATGAGGCACTTCATGGCCAATCTAGGTTTACTTGGAGCAGCTATTGGCGTTCAGCTTTCCATGAACTTTATTTTATTGACAAGATCTAGTTCTTGTATTTTCTGTCTTTGTGTAGGTCTGTAGCGCCCTAGAAAAGTGGATAATTCATGAGAAGAATGGTGTTTTCCTGTTTCTTCGAAGTTGTGATGTAGTCTTCACCTTAGTCATCTCAGTTGGCTTGTGCCATATCTTTATTCAGCATCACCATAGAAATGGAAGTTTTGGCTAGTCAGAGTCTCTGGGTAATGGGCAGTATCCACGCAGCTCACCTGTCACCAATTAAGGAAGAATTCTAAGTCCAGTGAAATTCATGATGATACATGGGCATACTGATGAATGTCATATGGTTCTGCTTCAGTGATTCAGAACAATGTCAGGGTTATGCTTTAGGGTCATAATTTTGAGCAATAGTCATAACTGCGGTGGAAATACGTGGCTGATGGTTAATAGAAAATTCCCACTAAATGAACGTTAGACCAGAAGGGAATAGCTGTCCTCTTCACTCACGAGTTAATAAGTAAGTGAACTGAGTGGTAGTTAGGCTCACCTTTTTTGCTTACATTTCTATATTTCTGTCCACGCCATGCTTCTTAAACAGGGATTGAGGATGCTGTATCCGAGACCTGGGGAGGTCTCTCTTAGTGGCCTGACTTCAGGGCCAATGCTTCTTTGGGACTTCTTTCTCTCTTTCCATGTGATCTCTAAAGATGGTACGCTCATTCCAGAAGGAAAAAAACATCATCTTCTGCAGAAATGTAAGACATTTTAAGCTCTAATGCTTATGTAGTGTCTGAGATGCTTAGATGAAATGCAATATAGAAATACAAAACAGTACTCATTGGAATTTCAAATTTTTTTTACTACTTTATATTTATTGGCCAGGTCCTGCTGGGACCATTAGAGTTATGGATGTATCATGTTTCCATTTTGAATCTCTATTTTCAAGTGCTTTTGACATATGGTATATGTTTTCAAGCCAGAGGGGATTTTATCTTAAAATATGAGGGAAAAAGCAATCCAATTGCACAACTTTTACTTAAGGGAACCAAATAAAATAAAAGAAGTTAGTGTTTTTAGATAGTATTTTGTACCTCTATAACATAAAAATGATATTTCTAAAAACAGGATTTTGTTGATTTTTACATTATCACACACTTTTATTAGGGTTTGGAACAGTAAAGGCAAGGGAGGGATTAGTTATTCACAGGAGGAAACAAAGTCAATAGAAATGAGTAGTTTAGAATAATTAATGTCACAGAGATATTATGGTGCAGGTCTCAGTGTTGACTCCTAGTATCAGCATCATTTAGTTACATAGGTTCTTGTTCTGTAGCTTTTCTATGGCTATTTTATATCTTCATTTTAGCTTCTTATCTTTGAGGATTTTGGCCTAGGCTAAATAACCCAGCATAAAGCTGGGAAATTTTTGTTTGAATTTAACCTATACTACTTAGTAACAAAATTTTCCTTTAGAGTTGCATAGAAAATAACTCTGTTAGAACTTAAAGACAGGATTTCATCTAAAAATGTCTGGTTTCTCCCTACTTTGACGGCCCTTAAATTTGGATACAGGGCTTGTGAGGCAAAGAGGGTTGCAAACCCAGACCAGCTATAATTTGCCTATGTTTCTAATACCTTTGCCCTAAGTAATCCCACAAAGCTGAACTTACAACACTCTTCAAGTATAGGACAAATGAGCTCATTAAATTTTAATCATCAACATGCTGCATCTAATTATAATGAATCTTGTCTTAACTCATGACTGATGTATCATAAATTCAGTTACTTTGGTTTTCCTTTTTATTATATAAACTGGTTTCCAATGAATGCAGAGTTGCAAACTCCTGTGAACAAGGAAAATGAGTAACCCTTAATTTTCAAATCATGAACTCATTAGAGCATGTGTGTATGTGTGTATTTGCATGTATATATAAAATTTGTTATTCTAAGAAGAGAGGCAATACCTTCATAATTAGACCCCCTCCCTTGGGCCTCGAGGGTGTCCTAATACAGAAAATTTCATACATTGATGTGCTTCCCATCTTTTCATTTCTTTGTTCTATCATCCTGTTGTTAATAACACCCTGCAGCAAAAAAAATGTTTGTGAAGCTAAGAGCTGTCCAGATAAGAGAAAAGGTCATGATCCCCCTCCTGTGTGTTCATCAGCAAACGAACACCAATCTGAAAGTAAGAGGATGCCTGTCAATATGGAGTGGGCAGGCAGCAGCATACCATCAATTGAAGGAACTGAATGCTCACACAGTTGTACTGAGCTCCAACCTTAGCCTAAAATCAATAATCACCAAAGTATTACAATATGAAGTGACTGAATCATAGTGGGTAGGGGCAGGGGGGAAAGGACATATGTGTGAGGCTTTATAAATGCTAAAAGTAAGGAATGTGGGACATTTCTCACCATCTTGGGACTTCTGAGATGAGTTTGTTATAGATGAGTAAGTGAATAAAATAGAATTGGAGAGCCTGAGGCATGCCCCATTTTCTGAATGTACACTGTGGCAGATTTCTTTTTTTTTTTTTTTGATGTTTTATTTATTTTTGAGAGAAAGAGAGCTCTCATGAACTCAGCGTGAGCAGGGGAGGGTCAGAGAGAGAGGGAGACACAGAATCTGAAGACAGGCTCCAGGCTCTGAGCTAGCTGTTAGCACAGAGCCCGATGCGGGGCTCAAACCCACAACCTGTGAGATCATGACCTCAGCCAAAGCAGAATGCTCAACCGACTGAGCCATCCAGGTGTCCCATATTTCTTAAATAAACTTCTACTCAATAAAATGGAGAATCTGAAGCCTCTCACCTGATTTTGGACCCCAAATTTTTGTGCAATGAATAATATTAATTCAAGTATATTTTATTATCATTGCCTTAGATGAGTGCATCAGTAGTATATGTGTCATAGGACAAATGTTATTCTTATCATGATAGAGAAAAAAGTAGGCCAGATTACAAAAAAAAAAAATAAGTTAAAGTCATAGTTTTTTCCAGATTGGTTTAAATAAACTCCCTGCTTTTTTCTTGCCCTGGAGGCCTTTGCTTTTTTTTTTTTTTTTTAATTTTTAATGTTTTTTATTTATTTTTTGAGAGACGGAGACAGTGTGAGCAGGGGAGAGTCAGAGAGAGAGGGAGATACAGAATCTGAAGCAGGCTCCAGGCTCTGAGCTAGATGTCAGCACAGAGCCTGACGCAGGGCTCGAACCCAGGAACCATGAAATCATGACCTGAGCCAAAGCCGGGCACCCCTGGAGGCCTTTGTTTTGAGGCATTAATTGTATGGGAAAACCCTCCTCTTCCAGGAAGACTTCTGAGATCCAGTGGAGATGAGAAGGATTTCCTCATCTTCCAAAATACTAACTAAATATTAATGGCCTTCAGGCAATCAGGAATAATCTAATAGGAAAATTGAGTAATACACAATAAAAATGTAAAATTCTGAAGAAAAATTATACAAAACTTGCATGTTTATGTCTGTTTTTTAGAGATATTTGTGTCACTCCCCTGTTTATTAACTTCTGAACAATATTTTTTTGGAAGTAAGAGGAATTATAGCAACAAAACCATAAAACATATTGTTAGAGTAAGTGTAATTTGGTATGATGAAAGTTTTATCTTGCTCTTTCCTTATAAAAATTAAAATGAAAAAAAAATGAACCTGTGTGTTTCAGTAAGTTAAGCATCTGACTCTTGATTTTGGCTCAGGTCATGATCTTATGATTCATGGAATTAAGCCCCATGTTGGGCTCTGTGCTGACAGTGTGGAACCTGCTTGGGACTCTCTCTCTCTCTCTCTCTCTCTCTCTCTCTCTCTCTCTCTGCCCTTCCCCCACTCACACATTCTCTCTCAAAATAAATAAATAAACATTTAAAAATATAAAAATAAATGAAAATGTTTTTTGCCTTTTCTGGTAATCCACTTGATTTCATTATTTTCTCTTATTTGTCTTTATGTATATATATATATATATATATAAGTAGATATATAGATAGCATCTCTTTATATATGTATGTGGGTATGTAGCTATAGTATGTATGCATCATTCCATTTATATATATGCATGTGTGTATCAGTGTATGTATCTGAGTATATATACATTCATCTCTCCATGTGTATGTGCATGTATTTATGCATCTATGTAAGTATATATGTATCTATATATCTATATACCTACTTATCTATTTCTCATTCCATTTACTTGTGCTGCTCATAGCCCAGGAGGTTCAGCACTGGGGACCTCCCTGCCAGCCATCCTATAAAGAAAATCCTAAACTTTCATTCATTCCAACCTCTGGCCTTAGATAAAAATCTAAGAACATTGGATAAAATTAATCTTTAAGTGTTATATATTTCTGTCAGATAGTTTTGATTGGCTTGAAAAGCAGAGAGGAAGCTGTTTGCTTTTTTGGATGTTTTGATGTGTTTGACCATTCATAGAATTTAGTCAGTTGATAGGAAATCACACTTAAAGTTTCTTTTAATTATTACTTCTCTTACAACTCAAGACATCTTCATTTCCTTTCCCATATAGGCATACACAAATTAACACACATGCATGGATAACAAAGCTATCTCTAAAGTGCCTTTATCAAATCATACTGATGGAATAAGGAATCTACCTGTTGGAAATGACTGTTTTGATTTCCCCCCTGAATTTCCAAAAGAAATTCAGAGGAAGAACTGATGATTAATTGTAAAGATCATGATTTGCAGTGACGGTGAATGTTAGATAGGGGATAGGTGGGGGTAGGGAGAGAAGAGATACCAAACTAAAACACCTACAGAGAAGCAGGCCAGGGAGTGCTTGAGGACCTTTCTGGGTTGCTGGCTAGCACTCTTTGAAGTGTGTGTGCTGCATTGATGTGTGGGTGCCTGGAGCCCAGCTAGAATGCCAAATCCATTTTTTCTCTCTCTGATAACACGGTAGATCTATTGCAGAGGCAGGTAAAAATCATTGCAGCTCTCATATTGTGAACCTGGATATTAGAAATTTTGCTACAACTTAAAGATAAATAAAAATACAATTAAGACCATTGGGTGCAATTAAATACTCAAGTTTTAGAGTTAACAAATTTGAAAACACATTTCTATAAGAAACTAGTGACAACCTTACTTTTGTTGTATAGTAAATAGATTTTCTTTATACTATAAAGAAGTTTCTTAGCCTATACTTATGATCAAGAGTCTCAAATCTGGTGTCAACCTACCTGGCAAATCAGCAAAAGGGATCTGCAGCCTCCTGGGACATACTTGTGAGCGCCAGTAGGTTGTAAGAGTGAAGGGTGCTGTGGACAGAGTTCTCTTTCGATTAACAACTGCTTAAGCAGCCATCTGGAGAAAGCTTTTACAGAAAAATTCAGGTCAACCTATACCAGGTCAACTTCTATGCCTTGAAGAATAAGAATACAGCATTCCCATTCAGCACATAATACAATGCTCTTCACACAGAAATAAATCAATAAATGCTGTTGACTGGTGACTGACTTTACTTAATGTCTACCTTTATGTGTCTCAAACTGCTTTGACAGTATTCATTCACTGTTGTTTTTTTTTTTTTAGCAATCCACTGTAAAGTGCAAAATCCTTCACACACCCTCAAAATTAAGCAAATGTGGCAGAGTCAGGGGACTAAGTTCTTTCTACCTTTCCCTTGTCACTGGCTTTAGCAAGTCATATAACTTTGAGGGGCCACAGTTTTTTCCCTGTGAAATAATGTATTTGAGCCCAGGAACTTTGAAAGTTGAGTTTTCTCCCAGCCCCCAAATAAAACCTTGGAAACTGATGTCAGTATTGCCATTGCAAAAACGCAGTAATATCTTTCTTCAGTGTTCTACCATCATCATCAAATTCAGCATTGACTACTAAATATAGTGGTTTACATACATGGTCTCACTTAATCCTTAGAATAAGCATACGAGGTAAGTGCTATTATTATCTCTACTTTATAGATGAGGAAATAGGCAGAGAGAAGCTAAGGAACTTGCCCAAAGTCACACAACTGTGAATGGTGAGGCCATTAGTTATTGCATGTACAATTAGATTGCAAGATCTTTTGAAAGTTATTTCCTCTTTTTAAAAACATCTTCCTACAGCCCAACCTTCCTCACACCAACACATACACACACACACATATACATGCATGCACATGTACATACACACACATACCATACCCATCTTGCCCATGGAAGATCCTTTATGCATTTCAAGCACTTGAACCTGAAACTAAAAACTCTGAAACTAAAATCAAACCCAATCTATCGACTTTAAGGAATGGCAAATTCAATCAGCCTCATATTATTTTTCGATACAACCCATGCAAGATTTTTCTTATTTTTCCCCAAATTGTCCCAATTTACATAAGTGAGGAGGTCCCAAATTGCATAAGTGACTGTAAATATATAAATGACAAGGTTGATTTTCATAGGTGACAGGTGGAATCTGTATCATTACTTTATTGTCACATCTCACGTTTTTCTAAATTACTGAACCAAGAGAAAATGAGAACATAAATTATCCTCTGAAGGGAATCTCATCTGAGTTGATGTTTTATTTTGTTGGAGTCTCTGATAAGTATTGATTCATGGATTGATGGACTGATTTAAATTTGAGCCTACACCAGACTTGTTAGGACATACTTCTTAATTAAACTTTTGAGGGAGTAAAAGATTATTTTTGAGTTAATATTAATAATTATCAGCAAAAAAGACTCTTGGAAAGAAGGTTTTTTGGGGGGATTCCAATGTGAGTTTATGTGTTACTTTCCCCATACCAGCAAAAGGATCCCACTGTGCTTTTATATTTTCCTTTTATTTACTAACCCCAAACACCATATTGGTTGCCTTTTTATTCATGTTTACATCAAGGCTAAGTCTTCTGGCCTCACCTATTCAGATCAGTGTTCAGTGTGGGATCACTGGTCTGGATGGAATTGACCCTCTCTCACCTCTTTTTCTTAACATAAACCTTGGAAAATGAAAATCAGAATAACACTGGAAAGGCCATTCAGGCTATCAGTAATCATGCAAAACTAAAACCTCCAGCTTTCTCACTGCTTGAGGAAATTATACTTCAACATGTTGCAGGCTAGATTGTCATAAACACTGATTTTTATTAAGGGAACAAACAAAGAAATATGGATAGTCTGCAATCTACTGGGTGCCTGAGAACTATACCTTGAAGCAAAGAAGAGGTTGAAGAAAATAAACAGTAAGAGCGCTAAGATCAGTTCTCCCTCACAGATATAACATATGTCATCATGGCCAATGATGTCAGGTCTTTTTCTACCACCTTCTCAAATGGGAGATGGGAGGTAACAGGGCTTGAGGGAGGACTAAGCAGCAGAACAGACACCTTTCTGAGCCCTGTTCAATTGTCAGAGCCCTATTTTTTTCCTACCCTTTTAAGTATAATACATTTTTAAATTCTACTTGAAATGTCTTACCTGGCATAGATGACATTTGAAAAACTGCCCCATCAGCAAGTTAGCAAGCTTATTACCTTGTTAATTAGGGTCACTGCTCACTAATAATTTAGCCAGTAGCATGGTATTTTTTTAACAAGGCATTTACTACATTTATTATTTCTTTTGGCTAAAGCTGCTATAAATACTGTGAAATATATTAATTTATGAAGCTTTTATCTAATACAAATGCACTTGCTATGGTATCAAATTTATTTCAAGTCTTCATTTTCATAGTTCTATTACTGTTGTGTTTCCCTAACTCTGAGGTACACGTTTCCCCTGCCACAAGTAGCTTTCTACCTAACAATATTACAAGACTGTTTTAAGAATTAAAGAAGAAAATATAAAGGAAATTAACCCAAATACATTTAAGAGTTTAACAGTGGTGTTGAGACAACTGGATAGTCATCTGGAGAAAAATTAAGTTAAATTTTATTCCTATCTCACTTAAACTTACATAAATATCAAATAGTTTAAATATTTAATTATTTATGTATTTGTTATTATTAATTATATTATTTTTACACATTTATATATATATATACATATAGATGTATAGGTATGTACACTCATCATCAGGGAAACACAAATCAAAACCACACTGAGATACCACCTCACACCAGTCAGAGTGGCTAAAATGTATTTCTTATCATTTTAAAATCATATGATCAGTAAGATAGAGACCAATAACTCAAAATAAAAATGAGCAAATCATATGAACAGATAATTCACAGGAAAGGAAATACAAATTGCTTCTATCATGTCCAACTTTATTCTTAAAGAAAAAATCACAAATTAAAACTATAAAAGAGAATTATAAGATAAAACTATAAGGAGTTAATAATGTTATAGTGCTATAATTGTTGTTTATTAACTGTTCACATTTTGCATTATATGTTTGATAGATGAGCTATATAGATATATAATGTGATTTACATAGATATGTAGAGATATATATGATACAGGATCCTATAAATAATATGTTTAAAAACAATTGATTGCCACTATTTAGAAATGACATACAACCCATGGAAATTCAAACAGTGGAATCTTATTAAAGAGAAATCCAAGGATTTTGACTCAGTGCAGAAATTATAATATTATGTCTTTCACTAAAAATTTCCCTAAAAGTCTGCAGAGATGCTTTATATATTTTCAGTTTAATGGGGAGCCAGGAACCTAGGAATACTTTGAAGTCACTTTGTCTTCTTTATAAAGTCATCCTACTTTATTTGTTTCATAAGTAGTTGGTTCAGGTTGGTTCAGTTATACGAGAAGCAACAAATTCTACCTGAATTCCAGTCCCCTCCCCCAAATTGTGTTTGTGTCAAAGGCTTGTTTGGGGGGCATGTTGCTGGTACTCCTCATCTGTTTTTTTTTTCAGGGTCCATAGGGGACCAGATGGAGTGATGGTCTTTAGCTTGCCTGCCTCTAACCCTGGAGAAGACTCCAAGTCTTCTGTATTGTTCATTCTTGAGCATAGTATCTGCTGTGGAGCAGGGAGGTTGCGGTTACCAGTGAAAGACCCTGGAGCGGAAATGCTAGAGGCTCTGGCAGCAAGTTGGAAGCCAGTGCTCCCATAGGTATGGCAGGCTCTGGACACCAACCCCACTCATTGTAAAGACTTCTCTAACTCATCCTGTCTGCTGTCCTCTCCCCTCCTGCTTGTCCGTGGGATCTTGCCTAGGAACAAAAGCTTCACCCTTATCCCATATTCTCCCAAATTTCTTATCTGTGCACCTGAATATTTATTGTTTCGCAAGACCTAGGCTCTTAAATACCAAATATTGAAAATCCGCTTTGCTGTGTCATCCCTCATTTGAGCAATGCACTCCAACTGTTTGAGGGACAAAAAGGTAAAGGGGGATCATATTTGTTAATACTTCTGTTAATATTAGGCATTTCTTCATGCTCTAAAGCCCTGAATTTTTTGTCTTATTCTTCTTACTTGCTTTCTAGGAAAAACATCATCTGTCAAAAGAGATTCATAAAATGATCTTACTTTCAACATTATTATTTACTAAAGGGCTATGAAACAGCAGGAGCTTTATTTAAGTGTTTTCTAAGCTTTTGTGTGTATCATCCATCTTTTCTCCCTGGTCATTCCTTATCTCAAAGCTAAACTATGGTCTTTGGAGACAAATAGAGCTGGCACTAAATCCTGATTTTGCAAAAGAAATAAGACTTTGTGTTTACTTTCAATATCTATAAAATGGGGATAACTATACTTATTTAGTGGATTTATTATTAGGATTCAATAAATTATATTTATAGTGCTTAGCACAGTGTAGGTGGTATCTCCTCACTTCTGCTTTCTTGACTCTCTTGTTCTCTTTCCAAATATGTATCTATTGCTCAAATATTATAATTAACAATAACAAAAAATATAATCAAAGATAATACCCCACATCTCATGAACATTTTATTGTTTTCATTTTCAAGTTTCATTCATGCCTATCCCTGAAGGATCTCTATAATCTTCAGTGGAAAATGTACACTCTTTGAATGTACTTTCACATTAAAACAATTCAGTATTCTTTCAGAGTGGATAAAAGAACATTCTCTTTTTTCATTTTAAAGTCTTGAGATCTGAGGATTGGGGTGGAGAATGTTAAGCTGAAGTGAGCAGAGGGAGAAGAGGGAAAAAGATCAGATGAGGTGAAGAGGATAAAAGGAAGAGAATTTTGAGGATAAAGGCATGAAGGCTACAGGTTTTCTTGCAAAATAGAACTGATGAAGCATCTTCTCCAAGATAACTTTCTTCTTTTCTTACCCTCTGTGCTAAGATAAAATTTCTTTTCAGATTATGATAATGGATTAATTTATGACTTTCCTTAATTGTCTGAGCAATGCAGGGTTAATGTCCTAGTGAGGACAAGTTCTCTTTTACTTTATGAGAGCAATCACTTAACAAAAATTAGGCCATTACTTTTTATCTCTGTTTCCTTGGCAAAGTCTGATACCATGGAAGACTTCTGCAAATTTTCCTCCCCTTGCGCTGTGTTAGGGAATAGATCTCTATTTGGCTTTGACACTTTGAATATTTCCTGATAGTTGATAACAGAACTGAACTCCAGAAATGTCATCTGGTAAATCAAGTTGGAGCAGTATATCTTCCCAGGGCTGTGAAGGTCCTTTGTTTAGTGAACATAGATTCTAGGAGAAGCTATCACTAAGAGGGAATTCAGTACCTAAAGAGACATAAGGGGCATGACATCCCTTCTATTTCCCAAAGCATTGAATTAGGGCTGGAAGGAACATAGTACTGCCAAAAATGTTTGGAGCCATAGATGTACCTGGGTTGGCTTTTGGCTCTTCCAAGTACTAGCTGTGTGAGTTAGAACAAATACTTAATTACTTTTAACCTCAATTTCCTCATCTGTAGAATGAGGAGAAACATACCTACACTGATGGATTCTGTCACTAATGATTAAGTAATTTTACAAATACTTACTGGATTCTATTCCATATCATTTTATTCCATATAATTTTACTAAGTTTTCAGGAGCTGTCTTAGTTGGGCTTGCAAAAAGCAGATACTGAGACAAGGATTTGCATGGAAGTGATTTAAAAAGCAATGTTTCCAGAAGAAATCTCTAACATAGTGTTGGAAATGCCAAAGGGGAATGTGCCACGCAAGGTGCAGTTTCAGGCCAAGTCTCAGAGAGGGTAGTTTCAGCCTGATTGCCCAGGGGAACCTGGAGTGTAAGTCATACCCTGGTATTTTTTTTTCCAACTTATACGGCAAAGAGAGCTTGACTTCCACACTCCAGTACCAGTCAGTCAGTAGGTAAAAGCTGTCCTGTGGATGAAGGGTGAATATATACTTCAGACCCTTCCAGCTCTTTGTCTGTGAAAGCAAAATAGCTCCATTTACTTAAGGTTACTTCTCTGAAGAGGGTTGCAAACATGGACTATTCAAAACAGAAGCATACAGAAAGCAGAGAAGGAAACCCAGAGACTGAAAGAGGAATCCATTGTCCCTACAGGGGATACAGTGATGACCAAAATAAATGTGGTTTCTGATTTTAAGAATTTTATACTCATAGAGGAGATACAGATATGTAAATAGGCAATGGGGTGCTATGAGTGTTATAGAAGATCAAGGTGCAATGGGAGCACAAAAGAGGGGCACTGGGAAAGGATCAAGGAAGTTTCCCCAAAGGATATGATGTCTATTTGATGAGTAGGACCCACCCAGGCAGAATGGGTATGACAGGTCTTCCAGGAAGCAGGACTGTGTACGTGTAGTTCAGAGACAAGAGACTATGGCATATTTGAGGGTTGAAAGAAATTCAGTCTCTGCTGGAATGTACTGTGGAGTTGGGAATGTAGTGGTGTTGAGCGCTGATGCAGCAAGCGGGTCTCTCGTAGGACAGTTTATAGCAACTATGCCAGAATTAGAAGAATTATTGCAAACCATATGCTTGGTATCTGGTAGATACTCTACAAATAGCAACTAATATTAGAAGTAATAGTTCATGGTAGAAGTAGTATTTAAGAGTATGGATACTACTATAATCTTTACTCCCTTACAACTATTACTATGAACTTGGGACTAAAATAATAGGTTGGCTATGTTAGACTGTTTATTGTCTGTTGCTCCATTCAGTCTGTAAGCTCCATAAGGATAGGGACTGTGTATTTTTTCAACATTGCATCATTATGTATTTGTTAAGTGAAAAAACAAATATTTTTGAGCTTCTGCCATACACCGAATGGTGCCTTAGGTAATGTTAGGCGGGAGGGTGGTGTCCAAAGATGAACAAAGCAATCTTCATTCTCAGGGACATCTTCATTTATTTACACAATGATTATTCACTGAACACATTTAGGAGCATGAATTAAACCTTTGCTAGATTCTGGGCATGTAATTATAAGCATGACATAGGGACATGAGAATCCTGTTCTCATTTAACATTATGGTCCTGAACTCAGTGAACACAGTTCCATCCCATAAGCAGCATTTGAAATTTTGTGGAGACGTTTTGGGTTGTTAAAATTTTGATAGATGCTGTAGGCATTGGGTGAGCTACATTGAGTGAGAGAAACTAGTCCTACAGTGTGCAGGACAGGTCTACAGAATGAAGAATTTTTTTTTTAAGTTTATTTATTTTGAGAGAGAGATTGTGAGCACGAGTGGGGAAAGGGCAGAGAGAGAGTGGGAGGAGATAATCCCAAGCAAGCTTCGTGCTGCTAGCACAGATCCCAGTGTGGGGCTTGAACCTATGAACTGCAAGATCATGACCTGAGCCAAAGTCAAGTGTTGGATGCTTAACCAACTGAGCCACCCAGGTGCCCTGAAGAGTTGTTTTTTTTATCTAACATGACTTTCAAGCATCTTGAATGGCCTACATGTAGATGGAAAAAGCTCTTCAGAGTCTAGAACCCAGCTCTTTTTAAAATAATTTTTTAATGTTTATTATTTATTTTCAAGAGAGAGACAGAATGAGAGCAGGGGAGGGGCAGAGAGAGATAGAGATACAGAATCTGCAGCAGGCTCTAGGCTCTGAGCTGTCAGCACAGAGCCCGATGCTGGCCTCGAATCCATGTACTGTGAGGTTGTGACCTGAGCTAAAGTTGAACACTTAACCGACTGAGCCACCCAGGTGCCCTGCCAGCTTTTTTATATAGAAAACTGGTTTTTAATAACATTTTATGATATATCATTCTTTTATTGTGGTAAAAATGCACAACATAAAATATGCCATCTTACTTATTTCTAAATGTACAGTTTGATAGTGTTGTATATTGACATTGTTGTGTGACAGATCTCTAGAACTTTTTTAACTTGCAAAACCAAAACTCTATAATCATTAAACAACTACTCTATATTTTCCCTTCCCCCAGCCTCTGGCAACCACCATTTTACATTTTTTCTATAAATTTGATTAATCTGGATACTATGTATAAGTGGAACCATATGTATTTGTCTTTTTGTAATACCTTATTTCACTGAGCATGATATCCTCAATGATTATACATATTATAGCATGTGTCATAATCTCCTTCCTCTTTAAGGTTGAATAATATTCCATCATATGCATATACTACAGTTTATCCATTCATTACTTGAGGGATAATTGGATTGCTTCCATCTCTTGGATATTGTGAATATTCAGTGCTGCTCTGAACATGGGTGTGCAAATATCTCGTTGAGATCCTGCTTTCAATTATTTTGGATACATGCCCAGAAGTAGAATTACTGGATCGTATGCTAATTCATTTTTGAATTTGGTACTGATTTTTTTTCCTTCCCAGAATACAACTGTAAACCTAGGAAAGGTTGCATTTCATTTTGTTTGCAGTTTTACCAAAAGCTGTTCACCATTTAAGAAAAATCATGCTGCCAATGGAAATGTTGCCCGTGGAACTGAGTCACCAGTTCAGCACACTTGGATAAGTTTGTATTTGTGCTATCATATCCACAGTAATCCTGTGTATAGCACAAACTTCAGAGTGTCTGATTGTGTCTTCTAGTGCAGCTGCACACAAGCATTTATGCAGTAATATGAATTATTTTGTTACAAATTATTTTCCTTTTATTTCTCCTTTATTTTATACTTTGCTTATAGCATTATATTGATTTTTGGAAATAGATGTGTGGTCGGTTATAAAATGTGTGAATTTTGTTTTTAGGTTAGTGAAGTGAAGCTATAAAATATTATTTTAAGAAGGAGTCACTGGCTCTGATTGGCTTAAATGTTCTAAACTTTTAAAGTAAATGATATTTTATTTTGAAAGCACTTATTACACATAAGTTTACAACTACAACAGCTTAAAATTGCTCTTGCTTTGTAGGTCAGGTGAGCTGGAAGCTGTCAAGTATTTCTTATATACATGTAAAACACTGGGCATGGTGGGAATATTTAAGATCTAGTCTCTTGGCAGGCTTGATGTTTATAATACTGTTGTCTATAATCACTATACTGTGCATTAGAACTTCAGGACTTGCTTATCTACTGGTTGCAAGTTTGTACCCTTAAACACCCTTTCTAATTCTCCGTCCTCTCCCCTGGGTAACCACATTTTACTCTCTGTTTTTGACAATGGAATTTGACAATAGAAGTGCTAGCTAACGGCATAATGGCAATCACATTACAATATGTACATGTATCAAATCAGCATGTTGTACACCTTAAACTTATACAATCTTATATGTCAAGTATACTTAAATTTAAATAAAAAATATTAAATTTTTAAAAATCAGACATTTATATGCCTGCTTCAAGTAAACTCTTTCTAAGCGTCTTGGGTTTTTATAGCTCATCCAAGTGGTTGAAAATGATGAATTTTTCTTGGTTTTATGCTTTCAAGAATCTGTCAGCATTATTTTTTCTTGGTTCCTCTCTTGATGACTGAATCATCATTGAACTTTAAGATGAAGTATTCACCATTTTGGAAAACCACATCATGAAGGCTACTTATCATATTCAGATACTTAATACAATGTGTCTGTATCAGTCTGCATCAGTAGCATTGCATTCCAGTTGACTCTCCCTGTAGGTGTGAGCTCCTGACGACTTCATTAGATGTCCTAGTATAGTCAACCTACACCATTCATGTATTGAAATGTGTACTATTTTATTGTAAATTATTTTCCTTTTATTTATTTTTTTATGTTTTTAAAATTTTTTAATGTTTATTTTTGAGAGAGAGGGACAGGGTGTGAGCAGCAAAGGGGCTGAGAGAGAGGGAGACACAGAATCTGAAGCAGGCTCCGGGCTCTGAGCTGTCAGCACAGAGCCCGAGGCGGGGCTCAAACCCAAGAACCAAGAGATCATGACCAGAACTGAAGTCGGACGCTTAACTGACTGAGTCATGCAGGTGCCCCTCCTTTTATTTCTTTTTATATTAAAGTTAGGGTACTTTATTGATTTTTTTTTTGCTTTTTATTTTTATTTTTTATTTTTTTCCCATAATATTTTATTGTCAAATTGTTTTCCATGCAACACCCAGTGCTCTTCCCCTTAAGTGCCTTCCACCATCACCACCACCTATTGAATTTTTTTTTAAACTACATATATAGACAGGTTACGTTAGCCATTAATTTCATTTCAGCCTAGTGAAAGATAGTGCTAGAAAATATTTGTCATAAAATAGAGATTTGGACCTGGGAGGTTTGAGAAACACAGGCCTCCTAAACAAATAATTATGCTGATAACTAACCAATTACTCTATGATAAACATTACACAGGAAAGGCACAGAGTGGCCTGAGCTTAAGTCCAGTTTGGGATTCATGACATACTCACTGAAATATCTATTTCAGTCAGTACTTTAGTTACTCACTGCCATATGACTGGCACAATATCAAAAGAAACTCCTCACTTTTGCAGAGTGCAGGTGAGGAAAGAGTGTAACATCCATTTGGAGGACTGGGTAGGGGTCTGGCTGTAGCATTTGAAGTGACAGGGCCTAGATAGGTGTGGCACTGTGGTATGTGCGAGACTATGAAACATGACTCTTGGGCTTGTGATCTACATGGGGAAAGAAGACACCATGCCCTCAGGAACACTTCATATATTTATTCATTTAACAAATATTTATTAATGCCTTCTATGTGCCAAGTACTTTTGGATATACTACAGGGAATAAAACAGACAAGTATCCCTGTCTAAAGCTTAGCTTATCAGGGGATCCAGGGAGTAAGCAAATAAACAATGAAGTAAATAGTATATGAATGCGTGATAAAGGTTACAGAGAACGATAAGGCAACAGTAGAGGGATAGAGAGGCTGGGGTAGGATGGGAGAGCTAGTTTATATCAGGTGGTCAGGGAAGGCATCTTGGATGAGATGGCTTTTGAGCAAAAATGTAGCGTGTTTTACACACAAAGCAGGAACAAGCCAGCCCATGGGACTCTCACCTTTTCTTCTCAGTCTATCCCCACCACCACTGCCATTCTTCCCGCTACTCCCTGGTTCTGGCTCTAGCGTCTCATTCTCAGATACATACAGCTGGCTCCATTCTTTGTGCCCTTGACCTTCCTCATTCCTTGTTTCCCTGTTCTTCCACCTCTCCCCCTATTTCTCCTTACACATAATTGCTACTCATTCCTGCCAGATTGTTCTTTCTGAATTCTGGTTCCAAATATAAGCCTTCTCACAAACCTTTATACGACCTTAATTTTGACAGAATAACATCCAGACTGCTGAGTGTAACACCAAAAATCTTCCAGGATCAAGCCACACTAACCTTTACAATTTTCCCTCTTGCTGCTGGCTTTAAGAGACCCCATTCTCAAGTGAAAGCAAACTCTAGCTTTCCCAGTCTGACTATACTTTCTCATCTTACCCAGTGGAACTTTTCTTCCCATTTCTTCACCAAGATTCTCATTCCAAAATTTTAGCCTTCAGGACTCATGTCATCCTGTATGGAGGAAAACTTCCTCATTCTTTTGAGAAACTCTATATGTCTCTTTTCCATTTTATATTATGGTTTCTTCCCTACTAAATTGTAAGTATGAGCTGAAATAGACTATTTTTTTTTATTTGAGAGAGACAGAGAAAGAGAGAGAGAGAGAGAGAGAGAGAGAGAGAGAGAGATAGAACATGTGGGGGGGGGTTGGTGCAGAGGAAGAGAGAGAGAAAATCTTAAGCAGTCTCCACGCTCAGCACAATGCAGGGCTTGGTCCTATGACCCTGGTATCACGACCTAAGCCGAAATGAAGAATTGGATATTCAACTGGCTGAGCCACCCAGGTGCTTCCTAAATAGATTATTGGAGGGACTAGCAGGGGAGCAAGCTCTATTGCGATTGGAAGCCATGCAGATAGCATAAAGAAGTGTCCTTGTGTGTGAACATAGGACACTAAGACGGGGCAGGGCCTGTGGAGAACTGGAAAGTACATGCCCTATCTAAAGTCACTTACATATATTTCTTAAACTTTTTAAAAGAAAACACCATGCCAGTTAAATAAAATTAATTTACTTAGTTCTTGGACAATGTATCTGCAACTTCAGGAATAAAGTATATAGAATCAGATTCATACAGATTTAAGTTCTGACTGTTTTACTTATTAGATATGCAAATTTTGGCAGGTTATTTAACTCCTTTGATTCTCTATTTTTTCATTGATATCTTGAGGGGTAATAGTATCCCTCTCAAAGCCTTAATGCGAACTATATAAAGTGCCTATTACATAGTTGGTGTTCAAATACTGTCTTCCTCTGTGCCTTCCACAACATCAAACATAGAATTAATCATACAGTAGTTTCCATAACTGCTGAAGTAGGCTATTTTATACAAGAGCTAGAGGGTCAATATTTAGTTGAGAAGACATCTCAGTCATAACTGATAGGAGTATTGAGATGGAAATTTGAGTGGGCTAGAGGTGACCAGGAAGGCCTCACAGAGGAAGTCAGGTCTGTGGTGGGCTCTACGACTGTGCAGGCTTCACATGAGCATCTGGGAAGGAAATAGTCAAACAGCATGAATGAAGACTAAGTGAGTGAGAAAGAGACCATCTTGGTTTGTTTTATGGAGAATTTCTTGAAAACATTGTCACTGCTTGTGTAGTATTTGATTAAAACGATGAAGAGAATCCCATTGTCTTTAGCCTGAGGGCCAAGCACTCTTCCCTTGGGTATTCAATTATCAAACCTTTGTGTGGTCCTAATCACTGCTCCGGAGCTCGCTCACTCTCACGTGCGTGCTCTCTCTCTTTCTCTCTCTCTCTCTCCTAACTGTGTGTGTGTGTGTGTGTGTGTGTGTGTGTGTGTGTGTGTGATATTTATCTATCAGCATCTAAGCTATTTCCTTAAGTAGCATTTGATGAAGTTGGTATATTCCAGGCTTGCTGGTATAAGGATGTAGTTGGTAGAATAATGAGTCATTATTATTGAATACCTATGTAATTGATCTAGGAAAATCATGTACTGATGTACTATAATACTGAGCAGAGCGAATAGTAAGAGTCTCCTGTCCTAGGGGAACACAGACTTCTTTCTTTCAAAGCATTTTTAAAATGCAGATTATCCCTGCTCAGGTGTGGATTACTTATTTTTCGTAGGTCTGCTTCTTCACCTTAGCTGAAACAATGTTCTCTTTTTCAGTCCAACAAGGAAATAGGCATTTAGTGATGTTAGACAAAGAGGGTAATTGCAAATATGTATCAGTGTGTAGGTGTATATCTATATTTTTATAGTTTACATATTTATATATTTGTGTGTATGTATATATATGTATACACGTGTGTGTGTGTGTGTGTGTGTGTGTGTATAGAGCTTGGAACTTCTATGATCTAATTTTATGAAAGACACTTAGCTAAATGCCAACCTAATCAGACTTATTCCGAATGAGAAGTGTGGACTGTGTTTCCTATAGAGAGTAAAGTGGAAAACAAGCATAATTTTTTAGATAATTCAAAAAATTTAACGCAGTCATTATATGTAGATACATATACATATATCTATGTGTGCATATATGCATATATATGAATATGTAAATAATTTAAAAATTAATAAAATAATCCTGCATGATTTCTCTAATAAGTAATAATATTGCAGGTTTAAAATGGGTCAGGCACAGTTGTAAACTTTTTAATATGTATTATTTAATCCTCATCCTAGCTTGGTGCTGTTGTTTAGCCTGTATTACAGGCAAAGTAACTGAAACAGGAAAATTCGCAAAGTTAGAAAGTGACTGTAGTTTGGCTTCAGAACATATAGTTTTAATTCAGTCCTCTAGTTTTATAAAAAGAAACTTGGCTAAATGAGACTGGAATTGTACTGCTACTCAGTGAAGTATATGTATTGTATTTGCCTACAAAAATCAAAGCTGAGAGCTAACGCAGCTTTGGTGGGCAATTCAAGTGCTTGAATATATTTTTCTTAAATAATTGGGACATGAAGGCAGAGGTTAACAAACGAACACTTCTTTAAATTTCTTAAGCTGCTTTTCAAATGTCTTATTAAAAATCCATTCAAAGTTTTCAAAAAGAGCAATAACCTGAGCAAGAAAAAGAAAAACTATGGGTTATTACCTAAAAACTGAAAAATATTATAAAAGAAAACCAAAAACATCATATAAAATATTTAAAAATGTGTAGCACCTAGCTATTTAAGAATGATTTGAATAAAATGGAATAGAAGTAGTTAAGGATTTGTTGGAGGCATAAAATGAGTAAAAACAATGTGGCTAACCTGTCCTAAAAAGTTTCAGATGAAACTTGAATAACTTAATTACATAAATTGAATTTTATTTTTGTTACAAACAAAACTGGGTCAAAACCAGTTATTATATTGGCTTGCCATTTGAAATATTTCCAATACATATACTTTTGCACTTTTATGCTCCAAATAACATAAGGCTAATTTCTGTATTTTATTGACACTTCCTTTTGCATTGAAAACAATTTATATAAAATAATATTAGGACAGATATTGTTTTGGCTGAATTTTCAAGAATGCTCTTTTAAAAGTTGCCATTGTGTCCCATGAAACAAAAGCCCTGCCAAATGAATCAAATTGCAATTAGTAATAATGTTCCCCCTCCCCAGTGGATGACTTAAATAGACATAATATATTAGTGTCATTGCTTATATTTAATTTAAATTTTTTTTTCAGAATTAGCATAAGAACTTGACACATGATTTATGATCCAAATATTCAGCATACTTGTTGGATTCTATGACACCATTCATAGTGGCTGTCATTCTCAGACATCCATGATTACTCAGAGAAGAATTCCATTGTGGAAAATCAGACTTAAAGGCATTAAGAAATAGTTCTAATATAAAACTAAACATATTGTTATATGTTAAGTTGTATAATAGTAAATCTTGAAGGTCATGAAAACATGAGAATACAAACTGAAAGAATGTAAACACAAATATCTAGAAGTCTTTTCCTTTGACACTTGGAAGTGCATTTTACTGATTCCTAGAAAATATTTTCCCAGTCCACTGATGATTTGTGCTTCTGTCCCTTATCTCATGCAAAGTCTGTTGACATCAGAAAAGTCTGGATGTTCTGTTTCCACTTCTTGCTTGTTGGGATGATCAATTAAGATGTTCCACAACAAGTGATGGGCCATATATCAGCACCAAAACATAGCTGTTTGAGGACTATCCATACAGGATGCCAGGATCTCACACAATGAAGAAAATGGCTTTGTTCTTGCTATCTGGGCAACATTGTGTTCTGGAAATCCTGTATTGTGTCTGAGTATTGCAGCAAAATATCACATGAGCCAATAGAAAGGTGAATGGGGGAATGCATCTTAGCACCTAAATCATCAGATGACTGAAGGGCATTCAGTGCTTTTCTAGGGTATCAAATTCCTTCTATAAATGTGGATTAGGCCTTGCTACTATGTATCAATGCACCAAATAGGAGCTCATTTAGGGTGGGAACTCTAGATGTAGATTTGACATGCTTTCTCCTCTCCGCAGAAATACTGAGGAGACGGTTATATGAACAAATAAAGACAATCTGGTGTGATAAAAGTGGTCATTAAGCTGCTTGTTACATGTTGGGGACACAGGTTGTGTTTTGGCACTGGGGAAAGCTTCATGAAGGAGTGGACTTTTGAATTGGGACTGAAGAATGAGTGGAATTCAAGGAAATGGACATATACACGAGCTAGTAGATGCAGAACAGTATTATGGGAAACTTTATTAACTTTTTAAAATTTTTTTAGGTTGAGAGAGAAAATGTGCATGCACGTATGCACAACCAGGAGAGGGGCAGAGAGGGGGAAGAGAATCCCTAGAGAATCTCACTGCTGCAGGGCTCAAACTCACAAACCATGAGATCATGACCTGACCCAAAATCAGGAGTTGGATCCTCAATTGACTGAGCCACTCAGGTGCCTCTCTTAATTTAATTTTTTTGGGGGGAGAGGAGCATTTTTAGAGTGGTTGCAGCATAGTTGATATGGTGAAGAGTCTGTGCGGCCTAATTTAAAGGATTCCCTGTGTCCTTTATCTCATAGACAATGTGTGGGAAGACTTTTTGGCAGTGATGCTGGTGGTGGAGGAGGCAGGACACCTATTCATGAATCTTTAAGGAGTAGTTAAGCAAGCAATGATGAGGGTTCAGACCAGGACAGAGGCCGGTGGTGTTTGCTGTAGGGGGCAAAGGAGAGAGAGGATTCAAGGATGAACCTAAGATTCCCAGCTTGAATTATGGGATGGTAGTGTTGTCACTCATTAACCTTTCTTGACTAGCTGCCTATTTACTCTTGGGTTTTGAGGATACAGGTTTTGCTACCTGCTTGAGTATCCTTCCTATTTCCTAAACAACTCAGCAGTCCAAGGGCTGTCAGCCTGGGTTCCTTCAGTGTCACTAGAGGGAAGGAATTACAGTATAATGATGTGGATCGTGCTCAGGGAGGGCTGATGGTTACTTGGGCTAGTATTTCTCAGTGTGGTCCATGGAGCCCTGTGGGTTCTCATGATTCTTTCAGGGGATCCATCAGCTCAAAACTATTTTGATAAGAGCAGGAAGATACTATTTGTTGTTTTCAGTTTCATTCTCTCAACAGTATTCAGACATGTTATAATATCATTGCTTCGATGGAATATGTGCTTTTGTGTAGTTTTGTATTTTCTAGAATTTTCTAGGTAGTAGATTTAGGGTAAAAATATGAGCATTTTTATACATTAAGTCAGTATATTTTCAATACTTCTACTCTACCCTTAATAGCAGGTTGTACTTACTATGTATCTGAACTCATTAACATCTATTAAATCATTATTTTTTTAAAAAATATTTATTCTGAGAGAGAGAGAACGAGAGAGAGAGAGACAGAGTGAGCATGTGTGTGTGCATGTGCACACAGGGGAGGGACAGACAGAGAGGGAAAGAGAGAATCCCAAGCAGGCCCCATGCTGTCAGTGCAGAGACTGACGCAGGGCTTGAACTCATGAACCATGAGATCATGCCCTAAGCTGAAGTCAGATGTTTCTCCAATTGAGGCACCCAGATGCCCCTAAATCATTATTCTTAAGGTTTTTTTGGGCCTATGTGGAAACACACTAAGAAGTATACTTGTCTTGTTTTTATATTTAAAAAAATACAAACATATTTTAAGTATAGAAAAATATTTTTAAGAATTTTAAATTGTACCTAAAACTTATTTTTAGAATTTAATAATATTTTATTCTAAGTTTAAAAATGATATATTTTGTATCTATAGTTAAGGATGAATTGTTGGCCTAAAAATGGGAGATTTAGAAGAAAAAAATTTTCAATCTGTAGCCAAATATCTACATCTAAAGATGATGAAAAAGGAGAGACTAATGACAGAGAGAGTTCTCTGAATCATGGGAAGGAAGAAGCTGGGCACAACAATGAATATAAAACAAAAATGATGAAAGTTCTTTTAGCTTTGGTGAATTTAATAACTAACTTTATTGTGTCATGTGCAATAGAACATTTTGAATAGTGTTATGGTGTAAAGTATGGTATTATTTTGAGACCAATCAGAGTTTGGTCTGGGGTGAGTGGGAGAGGAGCACAGAGAGAGAGAGAGAGTGAGTATATCCCAAGCAGACTCTGCACTATTTTCGTGGAGCCTGACATGGGGCTGGAACCCAAGAACTGTGAGATCATGACCCAAGTCGAAATTAAGAGTTGGATGCTTAACTGACTGAGCCACCCAACTTCCCCTTGCAGTTTTTCAAACTAGGATTGAAATAGCCACAGAAACATCTCATAGGTAAGTTATTTCATTGCACTGGGTAAAGAAGCACACCCAATAGCTAAGAGGCTAATCCAGCTGTGTATATTTGAAGATTGAATGACTATGTTATCTGAAGATTTATACTTTTGGCTTACCAATGGAGGAGTCTAAGTTTGTTTGTATCCACCCAGGATCAGCAACAACAAATCCTCAAAGAAGACCTTCTTTTCTGTGAAATCTTGGTAACAAACAAAAGTGGTGCTGAAATACTCAAAAGTATTGAGTAACTTTTTAACAATCTCATGATTTATCTTGGAACAGCTGTGTTGACATTTACACTCATGGTATAGAGCAATGGTAGGTAAAACTATGGGTGTCTTGGCACACATGAAAGGAAAAGCACTCGTATGATTTGAGTTAGAATCTCAGATAGGCACCTTTTCTATGGAACATCATCTTTACTTGAAAGAAAGACTGGGTCCACAAACTACTACGGGTATTCAGGCTTCAGTATTTGACAGACATTTTCTCCAAAATGAATAAAGTGAGTCTGTCACATCAAGGGAAAGTGTGAGGAAAGCTGTCCTTCGCTTGGCTTCAGTCATGTTCTTAATTTTATTATTTCATCTTCAATAGAACATTTTTGAATAGTATTATGTTCTTTTCCTTGAGATGGATACAGCACTTCAGAATGAAGCAGAAGGGATTTATGCATTCTTATAATTTTATCACACAGAATAGTCTACTTATTAAGGCACAATTTATATATAGTAAAAATTTATCCTTTTGGGTATATAGTTGTATGAGTTTTAGCAAATATACATGGTCATGTATTCACTACCACAAATCGGATATAGAATATTTTCATCAACCTAGAAAGTCTTCAGGTTTTCCTTTATAGTTAGTTCTGTCCTCTTACCCCAGGCCCTGGCAATCACTAATATGATGCCTGTCTTAGAGTTTTGCCTTTTTCAGAATATCATACAACTCTTTTCATTTATCATAATGTTTTCAAGATGAATGTAAGTTTTTGATATTATATAATAAACTGTCAATATTTGATCTGCATAGCTCATTGAATGAGTATCTTCCAAATGACCAATCATGTGCTGGTAAAAGATCCACTCAGAGTGTAAGATAAGCCAATGGATTTTAATGTACTAAGTATGAAAAGTTTATTGATAAAGTTTCAGTTCCCACATAACACTATTATTTGTTGTGTGCGAGTTTAGTGTCAGCAATAATGCTCATAGTTATCTAAAAATGTTAACTCTACATATGTCTGTGTGAGGCCAGGTATTCGATACTTGAGCTAGAATACATATTGGACCAGACAGAATGTGGAAGCAGGTATGAGAATCCAGCTACCTATTAAGCCAGACATGAAAGGAGATTTTCAAAATTGCAAAAACAGCACTGCGTCTCTTGCTATTTTTTTTATTTTAGAAGACATACATTTTATAGACAAGTCATTTATATGACTATGTAATAGGTTCATTACTGTTATTTTAAATAAACTTAAATATTTTTACATTTTCTTTTCTAATGCTGTAAAATATCAAAAGGTGTAATCCACATAAGCAAATGCTCTTTGGGTCTATGATATTTTTAAGACAGTAAATGGTTAAGAGACCAAAAAGTTTGATAGCCACTGATCTAGGCGGCAAGTGTCCTTGGAGAATAAGAACAACCAGAGAGGGAAGAAGCTAGGGAGCCAGTTGCATCTCTGCTTCCTTGGCCCATAGTGTGATATAAATATATGGTTGTGAAACAAACTACAGTCAAGTGATAAGCCAATGTAGACAGGCTACTTGATTTAAGAAAATGAAGTCTCTGAAATGAATAGATTATTTATGCAAGGGCTTATCATTGTGACTCAAAGGCACATCCAAGTTTTGTCCAACTGCTAATCTAGTCGATTAGGAAGAGAGTGAGGTGAGCCAAGGTTGTTGTTGATGGTTGGGTTGAGAGTCTAGGCAAACACTCAGAAACAGCAAAATGTCAAATGCTAACACAAGAGCAAAGCACAGGGTCAGAGGTGGCCAGGTTTAGGGAATCAACTGGGAAGGCTGGAAGGAGTTTGTGTGGTATAGTAGGACCAGAGTGATCTTGCTAACAGGTGCTAGAACCAGCAGACCTGGATTTGGGCCAAATGGAAGCTTCTTCTGGGGGTGACATGACCCTAGATTAGGTCCTACAATGGCAGAATCTGAGTGGGATCCCACTGGGAGTAGGGGGGTAGCAAATGGAGATTGGTGGTGGTGATATTGGGGGAGAGAGCAGGCAGTGTTGATCAGGTATTTTTCTCCTCACATTTCTTTTCTCTCTGTGCCTTTGGATCATTTTTAGAGACTGAGTTTACTATTTAGTCTTTGATCTTCATCAGAGGCCAGGAGTTAGGTTTGGTTGGGGCATGAAGGAGGGACAGGACTGGATGGGATGTCTCAACACACATGAGCCAGTCCGTCCCAGCCTCCAGACTTCCTCTCACATACACACTTATTGTTGATTTATTATCTTAGGAGACATTTGATTTTGAAGGAGAGAATTAAAAAACTTATGCTTAGTGCCATTGTCAAAATAGCATTGAAATCTTTTTGTCCTGAAAATGCAGTAAACGTTCCTCCAAATTTGGCAAAATCAGAGCTTTTTAATGTGCTTTGTTAAAAGGTTAGGTTTAAAAAGGTTAAGCACAGGTAACAGAGATTCTTTATTAATATTGTATTTACGGTGACAGTGCATTATACATAATGCTATAGGAATTCTATTCTAATTTAGTAATAATTCATGTCCATGCATTCAATGTGACAGCATCATTAATTATGTCACAATGAGTATGGAAAATATATAAACTGTTAATGCTAAGTATTTCTAGAAGTTATATCAGATGGTGTACATTACTGAGAATAAATAGTAACATCAACATTTCATCTTTAATAAAGCCAGGGAGTACCCTAACCTGACAATTTTTTCTTACAATGTGTATTGGTAAATATAAAACTTAATATTTACTATGGGAAATGCAAAGTATATGTCTCCAGAAAAATTTAGCCTTCTTAGCAGAGGCAAGATTATTTGGTTACCTTCTGCAGCCTTCCTCCTGTCTGCAAAGTGTGATCTCCCACACCCCCCTTCTTCCTAATATCCTGTGAAGGTGCCAATTACCCTGCTGCTTATCAGTTGAAAACTATGCCTGGTGCAAAGGGAGCATCAATTATTTGTGAGCAGAGAGCAAAGGCTGCTGGAATCATAATAAAGGATGCTGGAGCTTCCAGCTAATAGAATATATCAAAAGGCAGTGTGTAGACCAAAGAGAGCACATTTCAGAAGCCTATACCTGAAAGACTAAATTAAGCCAGATTGTGCAGACTTTAATACTATGGAAGTTACATAAGAATTTGCCAATGTTAATGAAGAGAACTGGCAGGACATTTTCCTTTAATCCACACGCTTTTAACACACACAGTGGATTTATTAATGCTATTGACTTTTCCTTCCTGAGTCTGGTGTGCATATGTGTGTTTGCTTTGCTTCCAAATGGTAGCCAAATACCAGGGAAGTTAGAACCTAGCTTCCTCAGACCCTGTGTCTTCCACAGTGAACCTTTAAGGATGAATTTCTAAAATGCTATCATTGTTATTGCCTTGTAGTTGGACTTTGATTTTTAAAGAGGCAGTCAAAGGATTTGGATGGGTGTGGAAATATTGCCATTAGTTAATTGGTATGGGGAGTTTATTTCCAATTCTATGAATAAGGTTTCCAACTTCTGAGAAGAGCTCACAACTCTCTCTCTCTCCTAATATTTATATAAAATAATTCAACCAGTTCAGTTAAACTCTCTGATTAATTTATAAGTCTGCACACACATAGGACTCAAATATCACTGTTACAAATGAAAAAGATGGCTTTACAGGTAGAATGATAATCCTGAATCTGCCCTTTTTGTGCAGGTGGGAAGAGACAGTAATCTTTAACTTGGTATATGGTTCTAAGGCAGATAAGTACTCGTATTTATTTTTAAAAATGAACCTTTTATTTTTGAATAGTTTTCAATGTACAGAAAAGTTGTAAAGATAGTACAGAATTCCCATTTACCCTGAACCTGGCTCCCCTATTGTCAACATCTTATATTACCATGGAATATTTGTCATAATTAAGGAACCAATATTGACACATTATTACCTATTGATTTTTAATTTTTCCTGGATATTTATTATGTATAGGAGACTGCGCCAATAATAGGAATTTCTGCAATGTTCACCTATCATCATATTAATTTTTTCAAATCAATTATATTCTACACTCCAGCTTATTGCCTTTCAAGTGAATTGCTTGTTTGCACTTGCTTGATGGTACTTTACCTTTAAGGATCCCAAGTGCAACCAAGTCCCTGAATTTCTCTCAGCCCCTGAGATCTTGGGGGATCAAGGTCAGAAGCACTGAGTGATGCTTCAGCTACAGAATGAGAAGACTGTTAATGAGAAAAGGCACTTTAAAAATCAAGCCACTCAATTCATGTATTTTACAGAGGAGGAAACAGGCCTGTTGAGGCGAGGTGACTCACCCAAGGTCACACACTGCTGGTGGCAGCCTGGACTGAAGCCCAGCCTCTTAACTCCTCCACACTATGGCCTCTGATAAAATTTTCACAGTGACGCTTTTATTCTATTTATTATTTATACCCTGCCTACTTTAAGAAAGGATTGGAGCCAGCAGCCCTGTGATTTACTTCACTTTGAATACAATATAGATCATTAGATCCTGCATGATTTAAGTGGATTTTTAAAAAATGAATAATGCTCTCATCTATAATTATTAATAGTTCCTATCACCTAATTAACACACTATTGATATCTTGCACACAGTAGGCATTCAGTATATTTAAGTAAAGTGAATAAATGCATTATGCGAACTTGGGGTTTATACACAAAAGAGTTCACAGCACAAGCAGGTGAGTGCAGCATGGCCAAGTGAACAAAAAGAAATACGATCCTCTATTCTTGACTCTAGGAAAGGTAAGGCTGATGGGACACTGTGGAATGAAGGCCAATGTCTTTGGCTGCAATTCCCCTTATACACTTAGATGAGCTGCATAGGTGGAACACACACTGGGGAGGGTCTGATATGGTGGAAAGTATTCCACGGCCCAGGTGTGACTCTGGGTAGGTCACGTGACATCTTTGAGCCTTAGACCCCTCACCTGTAGGAGTGTGAATACCTGTCTCTTGGGGCTGTTACCACTGTTAAGTGAGATAGCAGTGATAAAGTGCTTTGCAAACACTAAAATCTGACACACGTGTTATTAATTTTGAGGACTATTTAGAAGAAACTCTCAACCTTTGAGGGCATGTTTTCTTTTTCTTTTCTTAAGTGTTTATTTACTTATTATTTTGAGAGGGGGGACAGAGGAAAAAAAAGGAAGAGAAAGAATCCCAAGCAGGATCCATGTCTTCAGAACAGAGCATGACTTGGGGCTGCATCTAACAAACCATGAGATCATGACCTGAGCCAAAATCAAGAGTTGACACTTAACTGGCTGAGCCACCCAGGTGTCCCTGAGGACAAGTGTTCTATGAAGTACTTTGACCCCCTGTTTCTTTTTACAAGCATAGTGAAAAAGTTTAGAAAAATGGATACTGGGAATTAAAAAGGGAAATGAATAGATATCAGGACAGAATTGTTTTGTGACTCAACCATATGACAGGGAAACTGAGATCAAAATGCCAGGAATTAGGACTTAATACTTGCCTGATAGGGAGATAGGGAAAGAGCCAGGCCAGAGTACCTTGTTAGCAATTTTTGTCCTGCTCAGACTCAGGTTTTATCACTGTTATGAGGGGAAGGATGGAAAAATGTAAGCAAGCATGTGGTAAGCTTCAGGTAAGCTGTGCTATATATTATTAGAAACGTTTTCCAATCAAAAACGCAAAATTACTGCACTGAGCCACAGCTTCCAGAGGTCAGACAAAGCCGGGGTCAAATGAGAACCAACAGCAGTTGCATAATACAGCTACCAGCATATGATACTGCAAATTGCTCTCTCTAAGACAACTTTGCTTTTAGTTTCTGGGACCTGGTTCATTCAATGCTGCTCTGCTCCAGGCAGGACTGAGAAGTAAGTGCCTTTGGTTTTGCCTTCCTGCCCGTAATTTCCCTCAGTGTACCCACGTCTTATACACTGGGGGCCTCTGTGGCACTGTTTGGGATAGCTCAGCTCACCACTTAAAGGATGATCTGATATCCCGTCTTGTCTCTATTTTTTCATTTGTTTTCCCATCCTATTTAAATGTGAACTGGCTATTATCTCATTTCCACACGGTCTACACCATTCTCCAAACCTTGAAAACTTAACCCAAGTCCTTAGAAAAGAGTTGACGGGCCATCATCCTAGGTAATAGAATGTTCAGAGAACTGATCTGGGGAAAACAACAGAGTTTGATTTTAGACAGGTTGGCATGCGTGGGATATCCATACAGATTGGTCTCTCAGTCAAGACTGATGCTCAGGAAAGAGGCCAGAGGAAGGGATGTAAATTTTGAAATGATTTAATGGAACAGAAAGTAGACTGATTGTGTGGGTCCAAATGGTGGAAGAGAGTAGTATTTGGCAAGCCAGGAGATCCTAAGCAGGATAGGTAATGGTCCTACTTCTTTATTTGGTACCACAATTTGATAAAATGCACTTAATTTTTTTAAATTGATTTTTATTCAAAGACCTAAAAACACTTAAAGTTTAAAAATATCTCATCATATCCGTCTAAAGTGGCAGAAAGGAAAAAAATCCCTCATGGTTCATCACTTGCGTATTCATTATCTCATACATTCAAACAACAAATAATCACCATGTGTTCACTATTTGCCACTAGTTCTAGAAACTAGAGATAAAACAACAAACAAAATAGATAAAGTCACTGACTTCATGGAACTTCTATTAATGGGAGAAGACAGACAATTAATAGTAGAATAAAAGAGTAAATATATACCAAAAGGGGATAAATGCCGAATAGTTCAATAATGTAGTGTAGGAGAAATATATGGACTTAACTACTTTTTTGGCCTCTGATCTGCCAGGCATGGACGGTGTGATACATGCTTGCAGAATTGTAGTTAGAGTAATAATAACAACATCATTTATGACCAATCAATATATAACAGGCATAGATAACATCACTTAATCCTGTCTTTAATCTGAGGAGGGACAAAAAATTACAGTCTCCATTTTACAGATAAGAGCACCAAGGATCTGAAAGGCTACTCACCTTGCCCAGTGTCTCACATGTGTAGGTAGGTTCAGACCCAAGCAGTCTGACTCTGGGGCTAGGATGTTTTAAACACACAGAAGAATGACTAGATGATAGCTGTTTTTGTTTCTCAGAGCTTCTCTCTACCCCACCACCCCATCACCACCACCTTGCCTGCCCACTTGCTTCTTGGATTCTAGATGGTTGGAGTCCACAGTGAGTAGATTCCTGATAAGTGAGGTGTGTGAGTAAACTGTTCAGTGTTATCTACATAAAGGCTTTTCTTTGACAAAAGACCATGGTGTCTGAGAGGCAGTGAATTTCTAAGGCCTGGCCCTGAATCACCGAATCTGAATTTTAATCTCCTATCTTCTATTTATTTACATCTTCAAAGTAAGTATATTTGTATCTAGATCATGGTTTGTCCAGCTAGAGCAATTTAACAGTTACAAAAATTACAGAGTTTTGTGCAAAATGGAAATGAGAAATCTAAGAACAATTAAAGCACCTCAAGTCCCCTCTTTTTTCATTCTGAATAAGGAATTACCATTTGCTCTTTGCAGAGGTTTCTATAAATGGAACCTCATACAGTTCCAGTTTGCTAAATGAAGCCATTTATTTTTGGATGTTATTCTTGCCATTTCATATATTTTATTATACAAAATGTTTTTTGTGTATTAGTATTTTTCAACCAGAATTGTAATATCTTTTCTATATTTCACTGTCTGCCCATGCAGAGACAACCAGCAGTTCAAGCACATAACAGAATCCTCCACCTAAATTTAGAAATTGGTAGCTAAAAAGATAGGAGCCTCAAAGTCTGCCACAGTACAGTTGATAATCTTTTTGGCTTTTAAACAAACATAAATACTCTAAAACTTGCTCTTAGCAAGTAACTTCGTAATTAGGTTAATGTAATAGCACTTTGTCCTTTTGTATCACATTTCAATTGAAGGCCTATAAGGGATTTTAACAAATACAAGGGCTTTTTACCTTGGTTCCTGTAGAAAAGGAGGCTTGGTTCATTATGCCTACATGATGGCCAGTCACATCAGGGCCATTAGGGCTGGTGGGTTGAGCATGGATTACCCCCACAGGTCAAATTCACCTGGACTCAGCAAGATAAATCATCTTCTACTTTTCAGTCTGAGTATCACCTAGTAAAAATAACCCACAAAATATACTAGTACATGCAGGTTAACTTTCATACCTCTACTCTTCTCACCTATGTGGCTGGGGTTTTGTCTTGACATAAATAGATACCTGGTTTGAGGATTCAGGCATGTCCATGAATATAGGATAAACTGTCAGAAGGTGGAATTCAGCTACTAAATCAGAGTAAATGGATATGCAAGGGAGGAATGGGGCTGAATGGTAAAGAAGAGAGAAGAAATTGAGGAGGAGCAGGACTGCTTGGCGTCTGTCTTTAATATTGATCTACTGTCTGGTACTAGGTCTTTGGGCCTTCTGATGAACAAAACTACATGCAGAAATCGAGACGCTGTGTTCATAGGGAACATGGTAAGATGTGGGGACATCAGGAATGTTGCTTAGGTAACAGATGATAACGTGGAACTCAGAGTAGAAAGAGAGTTAAGCTCACTGCTACACAGAATACTCCCGGCACCTCAAGGGTTGTTGCCTCTGAAAGCATAGGAGATGTCATCCTCAAAGTGGAGCAACTTGACCCAGGTGGCAGTGACAGCAATGAGACCTAGTCAAAGGACTTCTCACCATGAACACTGGTGATAGACCAGGACAGAGGACAGAAGGAGATGTTGGTAGATATTCTTATTAATTCTTGAATGCTTGTGAGGAACCTCTGGATACTTTCAGACAGACTAGGGTAAGGCTTTATAGGTGGCTAAGTCTCACCTAAACAAGTTCTAGAAGAGATACTTGGGTTCTTATGTGGATTCATGGGCTTGTGGGATCTGGATAAAATCAGGCCTCATATAGTAAAATTACTAAATCAGAAAAAAAAAAAACCAACAAACTACTACCTGAACATGCTTGACTCAGGCTTTTGGTTTATAAACATAGCAAAGCAAGGCTGCTATTAAAAGAGAAGTGACTGTGTCAGATTTGCTAGAACACAAGTTCCAGATTTCTCCTTCTGCACTGCGGGTCTCCCCAGTTCTTTGCAGGAAGCAGTTCCATAGAGGCTGGGCATAACCAAGAAGTAGATGGTAAATCCCACTCTTGGTTACTCTTTCCACATTTACTAAATGAAGACCAGTTCTCAAGGTTCTACACTGGCATTAGTGAGTGGGGACTTCACTCTCTGGAAAGCAAATTATAACACACCAGAGGGTTTTATAAAAGCCTGGCCAAGTGTGATCATAACTTTCAGTGCCTCTAGGTGTCCTGCTTGTCAGATTTCCCACTGATACACAGGCAAAAGAGAGTAAATTTTAACCCTGAAATCTGACCAAAGCCTCCTAAGAAATGTCTTTCAGGTTTTTACTTGTATCTTAGAAATGCTTGTAAAAATTTTATTCTATTCCATGATGTATTTATTTATTTGTGAGTAAAATTAGTGCTCCAGAAAAATGTTTACTAAGTGCCTTAGTAGGGCCCTCAACACATCCCCATGAACCTCTGGTATATATTTGCTGTCTGTCTAAACTTATTTTTAGGTATATTTTACATACCATTGTAAAATGTGCATACATATATGTTTAAAAATATATATATTTTTAGTAGTAACATTTTATCAACATTGCACAGTACAGTCATTGCTGATAGCATATGTGCTGTTTTGGTTGGAAGGGGCAGATTCCTCTGGAGATTATGGTAGACCCCTGAGAATGAGGAAGGTTGATAGGAACAGTCCTTGACACACTCTCTGCCATGGGGTCTGGGCAGGATGGTCCACATGGCAAGATGCCAGTAGCCAAAATCTTCTGTAAGGCCAGCTACTTGGTCTATAGCTCTTCTTATTATTAACTTGCCAGTGTGGATACAAGTAGGAACCCAGGGAGTATGAACAAACAAAAGAAAACAAGCAAGATAGAAAGCAGCTGAACTTCCTGACTTGACTAAAAAGGAAGATTTTCAGGTACTCATTTGCCTGACAAAAGAGCAAGACTCTGACCACCTGAATTTGATTTTAAGGGGTTTTTGATGATGGGGGAGGTGCTGTAGGGAGGTTCTGAGAACCCTGGGAAAATAGTACATCAAAATTAGATATAATACTTAAAGTAATTTATTATTGCACCAAGAATATTGAAATAGCAAAGAAGGAAAAGGAGAATCTACACATATGTGATGATAAACCATTACTGTCTTCATTTTTCTGTTTTGTTTTCATATGTATATGATATGAACTCTACCAGGAGCTTAGTAACCATTTGGAATTCAGCTGGCTAGCTGTACATCATCGATGTATATTTCTTTGTTGCTAACCTGATGTTTTAAATACAGAAGATGGGACCATGTCTCTCCTGAGGTTAGGCCACTTAGGCAAGGGTGCCCAATGACAGAGTATGGTGAGGGAAATCAGAAAATGGTGGGAAGAGGGTGACCTGGGTGGCTCAGTCGGTTAAGCATCCAGCGTCAGCTCAGGTCATGGTCTCATGGTTCGTGGGTTCAAGCCCCGCATCAGGCTCTGTGCTGACGGCTAGCTCAGAGCCTGGAGCCTGCTTCAGATTTTGTGTCTCCCTCTCTCTCTGACCCTCCCCTGCTCTCACTGTCTCTCTCTGTCTCTCAAAAATAAATTAAAAACATTAAAAAAAAAGAAAATGGTGGGAAGAGCAGAGTGATGGGGAGAATAAATGGGACACTGAGGCATATGATGCTTATCTGATGCTTCATACATTTTTAAAAAATAGTTTATTGTCAAATTGGTTTCCATATAACACCCAGTGCTCTTCCCCACAAGTGCCCTCCTCCATTACCACCGCCTCTTTCCCCCCTCTCCTTCCCCCTTCAACCCTCAGTTCATTTTTAGTATTCAGTAGTCTCTCAGGTTTTGCATCCCTCTCTCTCCCCAACTCTCTTTCCCTCTTCCCCTCCCCCTGGTCCTCCATTAGGTTTCTCCTGTTCTTCTGTTAGACCTATGAGTTCAAACATATGGTATCTGTCCTTCTCTGCCTGAATTATTTCGCTTAGCATGACACCCTCGAGGTCTATCCACTTTGCTACAAATGGCCAGATTTCATTCTTTCTCATTGCCATGTAATACTCCATTATGTATATATACCACATCGTCTTGATCCACTCATCAAGTGAGAGCTTTCCCCCTGAGATCAGGAACACGACAGGGGTGTCCACTCTCACCACTGTTGTTTAACATAGTTCTGGAAGCCCTAGCATCAACAATCAGACAACAAAAGGAAATAAAAGGCATCAGAATTGGCAAAGAAGAAGTCAAACTTTCACTTTTCACAGATGACATGATACTGTACATGGAAATCCCAGCAGACTCCACCAGCTTCTAGAACTGATTAATGAATTCAGTAAAGTTGCAGGGTACAAAAATCAATATACAGAAATCAGTTGCATTCCTATACACCAATAATGAAGCAGGAGAAAGAGAAGTCAAGAAACTGATCCCATTCACAATTGCATGAAAAACCATAAAATATCTAGGAGTAAACCTAACCAAGGATGTAAAAGACCTATATGATGAAAACTATAGAAAACTTATGAAAGAAATTGAAGCAGACACCAAGAAATGGAAAAACATTCCATGCTCATGGATTGGAAGAATAAACGTTGTGAAAATGTCATTATTACCCAAAGCAAGCTTCATACATTTTATAATTTATAACCAATAGTGATGACAATGTGGCATTCTATGTGGCAACTTACAGTTTACCAGGTGCTTGCATCTCTGGTCCTCCTGGGTCCTTGGGGACACTCTTTGCAGATAAATTAAAAGAAGGTTTACTGTCTTATATAAATTAATGATCTTACCCACTAATGAAATTTAAAAAATAATTTTCTCAATTCATTCCATTTATAATACTTATCTGCTTTAGTGACTAAGTTAACTAATATAGATAAGAATCAAGGGCACCTGGGTTGCTCAGTCAGTCAGTATGACTCCAGCTCAGGTCATGAGCTCATGGTTCGTGAGTTGAAGCTTGCGTCAAGCTCTGTGCTGACAGCTCAGAGCCTGGAGCCTGCTTTGGATTCTGTGTCTCCCTCTCTCTCTGCCTCTTCCCTACTCACACTCTGTTTCTCTCAAAAATAAATAAACATTAAAAAATAAAAACTATAGTCAAGAATGATAATAAAACTGAATTTTTTTTATCTTATGTTAGTCAACTACATACATATAATCTGAATTGTGAGCTTTTGACTGATTCTCAATTCCTAGTTTTCTTTTCCTCTCAACTTCTTTCAATGGGTTACTACCTTAATGTCAAGTGGAAAAGAGGAAAGAGTGTTATTCCTAAATATTTAAAAGCACAATAATATGTTGGGTCCTATGACTCGTAAAATCAGTTCTGTCCTATTCTCATTTATCCTGGATTGGGTTGAAAGGGAGAAATTTATCTTGTTTTTCTCTCTGCTATTTAATTGACAAAGGGAGAAAAAATACTGTCAGAACCAAGTTCCAAAGCCAGGAAAACTGAAGTAGAGGCATCTTAACTTAGTGTCATTTCCCTTCAATATTAACACACGAACACAGACCATGTGCACAAACTCCCTCCCCACCTCTGCCACACACCCCCAACCCCCAGCCCAGGCTGCTACACATCATCCTTTGGTATAGGTGGACAAGGCAGATTTGGGTAACAATCTCAGTCATACCACTTGGTATCTGTTAACATAGTGATAGTCTAGAGCCCTCTCTGGGCCTCTTTCTTCATTATTACAACTGGGGATAAATCACTAGACTATTGTGGGCATTATGTAAAATGATGTGCTAGAAGTGCCTGCCATGGTCTCAACTCTGGCTATGCAATTCCACACATTTATAGAACTTGAAATAATAACAGCTATCTGGTCCTTCTCAGACATAGCAAGCTGCAGGTGGGCTGGGGCCTCAATATTTTGACAAAGCTCTCCAGGTGGTTCTGATCTTCAGCCAGGGCTAAGAGCCCCAGGCTGGAGGACACTGCTCAGCGCGGGATTTCATCCTTGGCACACCCTGAAGAGTTCCTCTGGCAGGTGTGTCTCTTACTTAGGAGGAAAGCATAAAACAAACTAATTCACATAAAAACACTGGGACACCTCATGTGTTATATTTTCCAGGAAGGAAAAGAAGCACACCTATTCTGTTTCAGAACTCCCATGCAGGTAGCTTAGAGAAGAGTCTGTCTCCCAGACTCAGGCTGTGTTTGGAAAAGCTCTCTCAGGAGAGTCCGCTTTCCTTTGACACACTCAGTAGAGGGCTGCTGACCATCAAAGTGGAAGAGTCTTTTCTTCATGGTTACCAGCGAAAGAGGTTCCAAAACGTCCCTTAATAAACCACTCCTGTGTTTAAGACTTCTTTTGCCGGAAATGCCTCACTTATGAAAGTCTTGAAACCCCTCATAGTATTTCCATTTTGTGGTTGCTTTTGTCTAAGAACTGCTCATAGGTTAAGAACTTGAGAAGTTAATCAACTACGTATCAGCTCTCTTTCTTCTAGCCCAATGGTTCACAGAGTAAGGTTCTTGGACCAGCATCGTTATCATTACCAGGGAATTTATTAGAAATGCGAAGTCTTGAGTTCTACCCCAGGCCTACTGAATCAAAAACACTGATGCTGAAGCTAACAATGTATGTGTTTTACTTGCCTTCCAAGTGATTCTGATGCATGCTTATATTCGAGAAGCACTATTCTAATCTAGACAAATATGACAGGGATAAAAATGGTAGAATTTTTATGATACTCTCATGCTTCTTTTCTAGTTCCTCATGCCTCTGATGTTCAGGCAAACCTATGTCTGACATTCATTGTGCTTGTTGAGATAATCGGTATTATTTATAGATCAGAATGATCAGAGGAAAAAATAGAGCAGAATTTCTCGGTGAGCAGTACTATGGACATCTTAGATTATATAATTCTTTGTTTTGGTGGGGGGGGCTATCCTATGCGTTGTAAGATATTTATCACTATCTCTGGCCTCTCTACCCACTAGATGTCAGTAGCAACCCTCCCTCGACTTCTGACAACCAAAAATATCTCCAGATGCTACTAACTATTTCCCTGGGAGGCAAAATTGCCCCTAGTTGAGAACACATGGCCTAAAACACTAGCTTTCAAACTTGGGTGCTATGGACGAAATTTTACCCCACCAAAACTCATTTGTTGACACTCTAATCCCAAAGTGACTGTATTTGGAGGTAGTATTCTTAGGAGGTAATTAAGGTTAAATGAGCTCATAAGGGTGGGGCCCTAATCCAATAGGATTTGTGACCCGTTAAGTAAAGGAAGAGAGGGAAATTCTCTCTCTTTTGCAAGCATCAAGGAGCACCCAGGGAAAGGATGATCATCTGTACACCAGGAAGAGAGTTCTCATCTGAAACCAAGCCCCTCTGGCATTTGATCTTAGACTTTCTAGTCTTCATATTGTGAGAAAATAGCTTTCCATTGTTTAAAGCTTGCAGTCTGTACTGCTCTGTGATGGCAGCCAGAGCAGACTTATACATTTGGTGAGTATCAGAATCATCTAAAGAGCCAAAAAGACCACAGAGGCCTAGACTTGCTGAAGTAGAATAAGGTCTGGGTCTTCGTAGTTTCTCCATTTCCCCAGGTGATGCTGATACCGACCAAAGTTTGAGAGTCACTAGCCTAGAACAACTCGCAGAAGGGGATTAATTCAACAATGAGAGTGAAAGGGGTGTGAGGAAGAAGCAGAGGAGGATAGCCAAACACACTGGCAAGAATCTGGGGAGGGAGCACTCAGGGAGAAACTCTACTGAGCACCTATCACATCGACTGAAACTCCAGGGAGAGAAGCCAAAAATCTGAGCATTTTGTTCTGTTTGCAGCAAGCAGTGTACCTCTTTGAGAGATTTTGCTGAAGGCTTAAATTTCCTTTTGCTATTTAAGGATGATGTTGGATTTGAGTTTCTTTATAATAAGACAACAAACAGATTGTCCATGAGGGATATGGTGGACTGAACATTTTTGCTCCACAAATTCACATGCTGAATTCTTAACCCTTGATGTGCCTGTATTTGCAGATGGGGTGTCTGAAGACGTTATCAGGTTAATAGAAGTCATAACGGTGGGGATCTGATTCAATAGGATTAGTGTCCTCAAAAGAAGAGATGCACAGAGTTTGCTTTCACTCTCTTTTTCCCTGTGCACGCACACTGGGGAATGGGTCTGTAAGGACATGCAGAGAAGGTAGCAACTACAAGCCAGGAAGAGAGTTCTTCCTGGAAACCAAGTTTACTAGCACCCTGATCATGTACTTCTAGCCTAGAGAACGGTGAGAAAATAATTGTTTGTTGTTTAAACCCCTCAGTCTACGGTATTTTGTTATGCCTGCTTCATCAGACCAATCTAAGTTACATGTTTGGGTTACACTAACTTATTTCAATTTGGTCTTATTAATCTTCCTTTAAGTTTTTATCTAGCTCTCTAATATCAGTGTTTACTACTCATTGGTTTTTACCTCTAATTGCACAAAACCTGGAAGATCATTTTAGATCCTGATCCCTCTATTTATGTCTATATTCCATTCTACTTCCTCCCTCTACCTGCTCTCCCCACCCCATATATGCATAGCCCAGTCAAAAGTCGAGGTAAATTCATGTTTAATTTGTCTAATATAAATTCTTGGTCCTCCAACACTCTCACTTAGGCCAGGCTGAGGGTGACTGGCCTAAGCTCCTCCGTCCCATCAAACAGTGTCTTCCAGTCCCCAGTTACTGGCACAGTTAAGGACTTCTCTCTTGTTCTAAATCCTTTCTGCTCCCTTGCCCTCTGTCTCTTCCTGCCAGTCATCTCTGATGCAGCCTCCATCCATCAGCGTGTAGGGTTGGCTCTGGCACCTTTAAGAGCACTTAACAAAGATAGTGTAGAAAGCAACATCATGACCACAAAAAGAGATATCATTTACAGACATACTCATTTTCTTTTTTCTCTTTTTGTAATCGTAGGGAATGAGGTCTTGTTTCAGAATTTCATTTGAAGCAATATTTCTGTGATTCTTGGCCTCAGTGCCATAAATGGGTAAAGACTGACTTTTCCAGCAGAGAACTATGTTATCATGAAGGTGAAAGAAGATTAAAAGAAAAATCAACACTACAGTCCTGCCACTCAAGTGTTTGTTGCTAGGGCCATCAAAGATTCCTGCTGCCAATTCTACTTAAGCATTCTCCACAGCTTGGCTCCCTTCCCTCCCTGAAGCAGACCTTCTCTGCCACAGCTGCCTTTGAAATGGGCTCCATTCCTGTCATTTGGCTGCTGGAGTGGGGGAAACCCCTTTATCCCCCTACAAGGTGCTGAGAGTGCTTTCTCACAGAGATCCCCAGATTTCCTTCCCTGGAAGTAAGAGGGCAAGGCCTACTTCTGAACACATCTCAGAAATAGCACCTCCAGGTCTTTAGATCACCATGCCCCATGCCAAATTGGGAATAGGGGTACAGGATAAGGCTTAAACTATCAACATGGCCTGCATCACAGCACCCATTGAAGGAACCTGGTCCCAGGTAAGAGCTAAGTGAGTGATAGTACCATGGAGCACAAGGCAGACTGTCTAGTCTGTCCCACAGAGGTCATACTAACTCCCAAGACTGACATGGGGCTTTCAGGACTGTAAAAGACCTCACCTTTGCCTTCTTAGAGGAGGGTTACCTTTTTTTGTAGGGAGTCTGTTTTTTTTTTAAGATCAGATAGATCCCAACAATCTCACCTGATAAGCATTATCCCAGATTTACAAAGAAAACAGATTTAAGCAGATTTTATTACGTGTTCCAGAACTAGTAAATGGTGGGGTTAATATTGAAAGTCAGTTCTCTCAGGCCCTAAAATCTATGTACCTTTCCTGAAAATAAAACTGAAACAGGCATTTTTCATAACAATCTAAAATATTAAGAGGCACCTGGGTGGCTCAGTCAGTTGGGTGTCCAACTTCGGCTCAGGTCATGATCTCACAGTTCCTGAGTTAAAGTTCCACATTGGGCTCTGTGCTAGTAGCTTGGAGCTTGGAGCCTGCTTCAGATTCTGTGTCTCCCTCTCTCTGTGCTCCTCCTCGACTTGTTCTCTGTCTCTTTCTCTATTTCAAAAATAAACATTAAAACATTTTTTAAATAAAATATTAATAGGGCACCCCTTCTTTCCCACTTTTTCTCTAGACCACATCAGCCTTGGGATGGAGAACACAACTGTAACTATAAACATAGTGCAAACATTATTATTCTAAACCTTGACCCAGGCTCTGTTGAGAGTCTTCCTTTCCCTTGTTTTTCTCTAACTATTTCTAGGCATCCTTTAGAAGGGTCACAGTCTCCCTGAATCCCGCTAGAATCTACCATTTTCCATGCCTGTGCTGTAGTGGTAATGTCTTCTTCCCAGGTCTCTGATTGACACTTGGCCATTTTGGAAGAGTGCCACAAATCCATTAACTGTCCTGGTGCAGCAATATCACCAATACCTGCTGAAAATGATGTCTTTTTTGGTCCAAACAGGGCCAATCCCACCACATGTTTGGGATGTTAGGTCTTCTTGGCACTCCAGAGAGCTTGAAGAGACATCTCAGGAGAAGGTGCCTGGTACCTACCTATAGATATTGTATGCCATAAAAACAAACAAACAAACAAACAAACAAAACACTAAAAAGGGCACTGGGGTGGCTCGGTTCATTCAGTGTCTCTTGATTTCAGCTCAAGTCTTGATATTGTAGTCATAAGATCAAGCCTCATGTTGGGCTCTGGGGTGAGAGCATGAAGCCTGTCTGGGATTTTCTGTTTCTCCTTCTCTCTCCCTGCCCCTCCCTTGCTTGCACTCTTTCAAGAATAAATAAATAAACATGAAAAAAAAAGAAAAACCAGAAATCGGCCTGTGCTTCCAATATTCAAGGTTCAAACAAATATATCATTTAGATTTTTTTTGTTTCCTTCATTCTCCTAGCCACCTCTTGCTAGGACTCAGACATAAGACCATGGATTCAGGATCAAAGGTCCAAGTGATATGGTGCCTTTGGGTATTTTTAAAAAACAAACTTTCCTTAAGAAACTGTACTTCTGTTGGTTATGATACTGTCCTAATAACTGGCTTTTGGAGAAATGAGAGAGCCACTTACTGATGTATAGCAGAAGATTATTATAATACTTACACAAACTTATGGTTTCCATAGTGTCCCAGGTGGCTTGTGTTACCTGCATGCAAAATGGATCTAGTGTATTAAAAACACAACACAACTATAGGGCCAGTGAGGCATAGTGGTATAGCCTAGGACGAGCAGTCAAAAAAATCTGTGTTCTAGATTTAGTTTTGTCACCCACAAGCTGAGCAGCTTTGGATAAGTCATTTAATTTCTTGGGTCTTCAATCTGCTCATCTGGAAAACATCAGTAATAGTATCTACCCTGCCTTTCAGAGTTTTATGTGGATCAAATGAGATGAAAGATGATTAAGAAAGGAGCATCAAATGACATGTAAAAGCAAACATGAATGCCAGATGTGGAACAGTGTACGATCATAAATGGAGATCATCCTTACAAGGAGAAGTTTTTTTAAGGATTAAAGATATATTGGAAGGGAAAATTTCTGTATTTACAATACCACAGCTCTTAGAATTTTCACTCCTAAACTAAATAGAGGGGAAGTTAGAATATTTGATTGCTGGGAATAGCCAGAAATCTAGTATATAAGAAGTTAAAACTACAGGGGGCAGATGGCAGTTTTCTCTTCCTCTAGGCCAGAACTAAGGTATTTGATTCAGACTTCTCAGAATATGGATAACATTAAGCTTCTCCTTTCTGAATGATGTGTGACTTATGTTCGCCAATGATGTCCTAACTCTGTGTGTCTTTGGGCTTGATTTCTTCAGCTTATTTTCTTCCTTTTAAAATACTTTCTGGAAAATACTTATTTTCTTCTTTTTCCCTTTTTCTTTTTCTTTTCTTTGTTTCCTTTTCTTTCCTTTCCTTTCCTTTCCTTTCTTTTCTTTTGAATTAAGATGAACTAACAATTCTCTGTTAAAATAAAAGCATTCCGAGATGGTTCCTTGAGATAACAGAAGGTGCTCCAGGGTGACACAACCTTGGGCCTGGAAATGACTGTAGTAAAGCTATGTCACTGCCAATCAGCAAATGCCAGGTCACACTTCAAATGAAGAGAGACAAAGTGTGAATCGTGAGGAATATAGCCATGATGGCTGTTTTTCCAGCCCTATCCAAATCAGCTGGATCACTGGCTTGCACAGGCTGGGGCTGCTCACCCACTGGACACCTAGAGGAACACATAAAAGGGCCCAGCATGGCACAAACAGGACATTACCCTTCAGTGAAAAATTTTCAATGCCTTCTGGGTCCTTGGGTATTGGAGTAGGATGTCAGTCACTGAAGCCATATTAGTCTTCAGTTGTAGGAAGGCACTACTTACACAGAACTCTGGTTTAATGTGTTATTATTCAAATCCATTTTTATTGTTGTTGTTTTAGTACCTGTTGAAGTAACTCTAATATTGGACACACTGTCTCTGCCTGAAGTACCACAATAGGCAATCTAAGATTCGAGTCCTGGCTGAGACTTCTGATTGACTTCCACAAGTCCCAAAATTACAATGAATTTCATTTCCTCATTTCTAAAAAATGGTTCATGCAAACTTCCTTCCTGTTGTGAATTTTAAATGAGGTAATCTATGCAGCGTGTCTTGTATAGTGCTTGGCTCTGAATGGCCAGTTGAAGAATGGGAATAATTATCAGAAGAAGAGTAAGTATATAAGACAGGAAGTGTGAGATCTATGTCTAGTTCAACCTCTAATGAGTTTTATGAATTTAGGTAAGTCATTTACCGGCTCTGTGCTTCAATTTACCCATCTATCAAATTGTCAACTGGTATGTAATGGTTTACCTATGGTGGCTGATGAGGCAATTCCATTGCAAATAAATTACAGAAAATACTTTGAAAAGTTAAAATGATTATACAAATATACTTTAGGCACATTTAAAAATAGTCAATGTGCCTACATTTCTGAACTCAAAATTTTCTAAACTTCAAGGTAATCAAGAAAACGTCTAAATTTTTGTCTCTATTTGGAAAGTGGTGAGTCCATTTTGATTTAGGTAGCATATTAAAAATGATAAATAACTTGTGCAAAAACCACACAAAAATTTCAGAGTTCCTGTAGTGCCCCTAGTACATTCCACTAAGGACACTAAGATGAATGCCAAGGAGGATTTTTTTTTTTAATCTTTCCTTCTTCTCCTTCCTCCACTCTGAAACAATCATCAATTACCCTTATCCACCAGCACCATCTCATCTAAGTTCATTTTCAAGATGAAGTTTCCTCGTTGGATGGTGGCTGTCCAATCCTCCTTCTGTCCATCACTGACTGCCTCAGAGCTGTCCCTGGATTGACAGTTTGAGAGTGAATCAATAATAATTATCTGGCTGCAGCCATGGCGAGCTGTGTAATTCTGCCATGGGACAGCATTGTGCAAACAGAGCTGCATCTCCGGCTGCAGGTTTAAATATGCAGGCTGGGGCTGTCCATTTAGGTGTGCTGATCATGTGATTACCGGGAGGTAGTGCTTCTTCCTCTGCTGCATTAAAACCCTTTCAAATGATACACTCACCTTCTGGGACTCGCTGCTGGCTAGCACTGCACTACGTAAAACACTGCCTTCAGGCCCTGGAACATAAATCAGTGATTTAAAGGCACAGCCCTAGGAAAGGAGACACACTTTGCTTGGGGAATGTGTAAACACAAATAAAAGAATGAGATCTCGGATATGTTTGGGTCTATATTTATTTTACCTTGTCCTGGCCAAAGAAGATAATTATTTTCTCAAAGTATATGTATTTCAGTTTAAAAATCAGAGTCATTACTGTATTAAAATTTTGTTGATTTGAGAGGAACAAATGCATCATTTCCCATTTGAACAAGAAAATGTCGGCTTTATTGAGTTAACTTAGTTTCTTTTTATTTATTTTTTTAATTAAAAAATATTTTTTTTTGAGAGAGAGAACAAATGGGCAAGGGGCAGAGAAAGAGGGGGAGAGAGAATCCCATGGAGCCCAAAGAGGGGCTTGAACTGATGAACCTTGAGATCATAACCTGAGCTGAAACCAATAGTCAGTTACCTAACCCATGAGCCATGCAGGCACCCTTAACTTATTTTCCTTAAAGCAGCGTTAGCATACCTATGTAGAAGATGTTGTTGGTTGCTAGTGTGGTTGCTCTTATGAACAGACCATTGCATTTTATTGCTCTTATTTAGGACATTGGAATATTGAAGGCTGTGGGATTTCCTTGGTGCTATTTTCTGAGAATCTGTCAAGAAATTAGATGAGGAGAGGTACCTTGGTGATTCAGTCATTTAAGCCTCCAACTCTTGACTTTAGCTCAGGTCATAATCTCATGGTTCATGAGATTGAACCCCATCTCGAGCTCCGTGCTATGTGGAGACTGCTTAGGATTCTTTCTTTCTCCTTCTCTTTCTGTCCCACCTCTTCTTGTGCTCTTGTTCTCTCTTAAAATAAATAAGTAAACATAAAAAAAGCAAATTAGAAGAGGGGAAGACCTTGGGGGGCATAATCAGTTTTCTGACAGAACTCTGTTAGAGGTGGGCATACAACTAGTATGGTGCAATCATAAATTCCTGGGGGAAGGGATTTTACATTTGGGATAGATAGGTTCAGAAAATAATTTATGTATCATTAGCAAATGATGGGGAACAAATGAAAATGGTGTCTTCCACAGGTATAATAACTATGCTGTTTTAGTTTTTATATATTTAAATGCATACAGAGACATATTTATAATTTTTGAAGTGAAATGACAAAATATTAGCATTTATTTTATATACTTCTATTTGTTGGAATCCATATATTATTTTTCTTTAACATAAAAGTCTTTTAAAAATATAGAAGAATGGAATAGGGTTTATTGGTAAGTAGTAAGTTTCTCATGGTTGGAGGTAATCAAACTAAAGGAGAGTTACTAAGCAAAGATAAGAAATTGCTAGAAAATGTGAAAGGTTTCTTCTGACTCTAAGATTATAGCATGATTCTCGAAGTTTATAGGTGGTTGGAACATCTGGTGGAAGAGACAGTTTAGGAGTAATGGTTACAAGATAGAAAAATCACTGCCAAGTCTTACACCTTTGTTGTGTTGAACTTGGTCTATATTTATGGAGTTAGGCACCATTAACAGTTTTAACTCATCATGGCTTTATCTCCTTCAGCTATTTTTGCTGGTTCCATAGTTCCTTAGTTGTAAAAGACTTTCTTGAAAAATAGCAGGCATAAAGTTGATTACAGGGAGCCTACCTCAACCTTAGAACTGATAACAGGATCAAAGATGAGTAAGGAATGGAATTTCAGATAAAATAGAAAAATTTTCTTCCTCCTTTTCTTCCTGCCTTCCCATCCTACCTTTTTTTCTTCTTTTTTTCATTCAATCAGCGAACTAAACCATCTACCTTATTAAGTACCATCTGCTTGCAGGGCACATTTATGAACCAGATCAGAATCTTGTCCTTTGAGAATGTGCAGGCTAGTAAGGGAGATAAGACATGGAAATATATATTATATTCCTATTATACAGGAGGAAGTAGTAATTGTCAAACAAAAATACAGATAAAGTGGCAAAGGGTTTCAGAAACTGGAAAAAAGATTTCCAGCTAGGGGATCATATTTTAGCTAAACCATTCTGTGATCAGTGTCAACCTACTATTTTGTAATGAATTAATTAACTATTAAGAAATCAGGGAGGCAATTAAAAGACTTTGGAAAAATAAAGAAGTGGTGGGTTAAAAAATTATAAAAGCATAAATATTGCTATAATGAGAACAATTTTAAGTGATTAGAAACAATTTTAAATGATCAGGGAAAGGCTATAGAAATAGAAACCACATAATAAAATTTTGGAAGTCAGTAAAGAAAATGGTGTATTTCCATATAGAAAACTATTCTTTGATGTTTGCAGACTCTCTGCTATTGAGTTGAATGGCAGAAATATTATTCTATTTTAATTTATGAAACTAATACTCTTGATCCTCACCTCCTCCATGAAGACTTCCAGCAGTATTATCCTTACAGTGCCAACTTCCTTTCAACTCTTGAAGCCTCTACTGTTTGCACCATTCATTTGACCTCTAGCACTGTAGATGGATATGGCACGGAGGGTCCTTTCAGATGAGCAAGATGCATTGCTTTACATCTAAAGAAGCATGAAAATGGGCATGCTCACCAAAACTATACTCATCAGGAAGATTAGCATATTCCTTGGATTCAGCTTGGTAGTAAACTTCCCAACAAAATTGAGAAAGCCTTTAAATGAGGGGGGTGGTTTGTGGGATCTGTCAGTGTTTTGGCCAATTATCAAGAAATTTCATGCAAAATAACTTTCATGATGGTGAGAAAGTACAGAAGTCCGTTGTGGCTACAAGAGTAGTATTAGCAAGATTTAACTTGTCTGTTGCTCTTTCTGATGGCTTCCCTTCGGTCCCACCCCTGCTCCTCCTGGGTGACGGGAATAGAGAGGGAAGTGACCTGCAGATGGGAAGAGGCCTTGCAGCTTGAGTTAGATTACTCTGATCCTGCAAAAGAGCCAGCCTACTCAATTTATTGTGAAGAGAAGAAAGAAATATAGAAAATAGTTAATTGTGGGGGGTCTAAGTGGCTTAGTCAGTTAAGCATCCAAACTCAGCTCAGGTCATGTTCTCAAGGTTGGTGGGTTTGAGCCCCGCGTTGGACTCTATGCTGACAGCTTGCTTCAGTTCCTGGAACCTGCTTCAGATTCTCTGTCTCCTTCTCTCTCTGACCCTCCCCACTCATCCTCTGTCTCACTCTATCTCTCAAAAAAAATAAATAAATGTAAAAAAAATTAAAAAAAAAAAAAGAAAATAGTTAATTGGAGAAGTTAGAACAGGGATTTACTAGGAGACAGGAGGAACAACAGGTGTGATGTGGTAGGAAATGCTGGGTAGGCAGCTGGCCTAAGAAATGGAGCTGGCCTGTGAGTGTTCCAACTATTTGACATAGAAACAGAATGAACATTGGTACAGAGCACAAAAAAATGTGACATGCCACAGGGCTGGCCTCATGTGCCTGCAACCCATGCAATTGCACTGGCCCTGCATTTATTTGATCTCTCCCATAGAATTCAATACCTTTAAGAGTAGAGCTTGCTCCTAAATCATATCCATAATTTCCACTGTATATATCTTACTGTGATGCAAGGCACAATGAATATGCTGGTTAACTGATCAAAGAACAAAATGGAAATTAGTTTATTAATATTATTATTGCCATTAGAATTGTTAAGCATGGTTATTCCTTATGTGTTTTTATGAACACGTAGTAAGCTCAAAGAAAATGTACCAACTTTAAATATTTTTCATGAGAGAAAGGAAAGAACACAAGAAAAGCATGAAGAAAATCACATTTAAAAGTGGCAATATGGTGATATTTTCTCATGTTTGTTTTCAACAAAATTTACACAATATATCCTATATCCTCTTAGCATATTTAGAGGACAAAAATCTCTACACATACACATGGAGTGAGTTAATCTTCACATCTTGATGTTTATATAGGGAGGATCACTCTGAGCTTTTAGGGTAGGACTTTGTCATCTTATATCCCTGAAGAGAACAGGGAATACTCTTGGGGCCAGTGGACAAGCCTTTGTGGCATATTTAATGGCTAAAAGTGTTCACGTCGGTGACCAATAGCCTGGCTTTGAAGTCTGGCTCTTCTGCTATCCCACTGTATGAATATATGTTATTAACCTCTCTCTGCCTTAGCTTCCTCATATATAGATTGGCAATAATCACTGTAACTATCTCACAGAGTTGTTGTAAAGATTAATAAAATGATGCATGTTTTTACACTAGTTGAATGTACAAGATATAAAATGTACTGGATAAATATTCATTATAATGACAATTCTCAGGAAAAAAAAATGAGAACAGAAGGTTTCCCAGCTAGTGAAGCATTCCCCAGGTGGACAGGCAATTAATGTGAGGAGAGAGTGAAGATGCTTGGATTTAATCTCAAGGTACTGCTCAGAGTCAGGGAGAACCTTCCCTTGACCCTTGTTTCTTGAAGGAGGGACCACAAGACTGAGAAGGGCAATTTTGCCTTTTGAGGCCAGACAATGAACCAGGACTTTGACAGCCCTGCAGTAGCCACTGTGATGGTGGCAAAATTAGTGGTGGCAGCAGGAAGACGGTGGTGACTAGCTACAGCAGCAAAGGAATGTACAGTGTGACTGCCCTGGACCTTGGGAAACTTAACCCATTTTCTTTGAGTATAACTTTCTTCACCTGTAAAATAGAAATAATAAAAGTGCCTACCTAATACAGTACCTAATCACTAAATTGAGGTGATTAAAATGAGATAAAATATGTCAAGCAGTGAGCACATGCCTTCGGCTCAGTAAGCAGCAGCTGTTCTTGTCCTTAGTTTTTGTGGACAATAGTATGGAGATTTGAGGGAAATAATAATGCACCATTAACTCCAGTCCAAGACCAAGTTCTGGCCCAAGCCCTTTCCACACCTTCAGAATCTCTCTGGTTCTATGGTACCTTCTACAGTTTGGGAGTCCTTTTTACCATGAAATTAAAAAAAATAATAAATCTGAAGCATAGCCAAATCCTCTGTTTTTAAGAGCAAGAGTCAGAGTTGAGAGCAAATCTTGGATCACTGTGACTGTAACCAACTTATTGAACCTCTCTGAACTTGTTTTTGTTTTCAATATGATAAATGAATTTCAATGGCATCTACATTACAAAGTTGTCATAAAGATCAAAGGAGAGGATGTAAACCAAAGGCCCCTGCTGGGCTCTAAGAAATGTAAACATTTTCATACATTTCATGCTAATTATAAATTTAGAGACAATTGGACAAATATCGTTTCCCCCACTTTATAAATGAGGAACTGAGACTGAGGTGTTGAATAATTTGCTCAGAATCAATGACTGGTAAAGGACATAGCTAGGACTTAGAACTCTTTTTTTCTGAGATCAAACCTCTATCCTCTTTTCCATTTTAAACCCTTTTCCCATATTAAATTGTAACCCAAATCCAACATAAAAATCTGGGTTATTTCCCTGCCTCTTCCTAATCCTGCCATCACCACCCAGGACTCTAAGAAGCCCAATTTGCAAACATTTGCCTTCTGCAGGGAGACTTTTCACTCTGCCACCCTCACTCATATCAGCTGTTGAGGTCAGATATCATATCTGGTAGGAGGTTGAACTGGGAGACCCTGAGGGTCTCTGATTCTGGCCCGCATCACTTCAGAGCTCAACACAATACATAGGTCATGTTGGAGGTTGTGGAAATGTATGGCCAAGATCCCAACCAATGTAGGTGATACTGTCTATGGCTCCAAAAAGCCTTAGATGCTACTTTGCATTGATACCACTTGTGTCTCTTGACTTTCTAGTGAGCTGTGATTCTTTCCATTTCTAGGGCAAATGGAGAACCTGGAGAATTATTGCCTGGTAAGCAATTAGAAAAGAAACCAGGGTTCAGAAATAGCTTAGTGCTTCCAAGGTTGGTGGAAAAAAAAACCTAGCCAGGCAAATAGCTCAAGGTCAGGATGTGGGCATCTAGCGTTTCTCACTGCAGGGCTGGAGGCCTGTAGAGTTGGGAAGGTTTTGTGTGCTCAGTAGTGGCTTTAGTGACGGCAATGCTGTAAAAGCTCAGACCTTGACCATAGGTTTATAAAAAGCAGATTTCTTGGCTTCTGAAACTATATCTGCTTGTGGAACCTAATTAAGCATAGGCAAAAGCATTCCCTGAGATCAGCAACCTTCTGCCAGAGAGAGATTTTGCCAGTGGGGAGAGAGGTGTATGTCCCCTGAAGTTTGCTGATTTTTACCCAGAGCCTAGTACAGAGTGTTGGGAAGGTATGAGGCCTGCCTGAGGGATCCACATTAGCAAATCATACAAGGATTATCCTTGGGGGGGTTGTTAAGAAGGGGGCATAACCCTTGCCCCGTCTTAGTTCTCTGTAGCTCTTGGTGAGGACATAAGAGATACAAATAGTTCATGAGGAGCTACAAGGAGGAAGATGGAATTGGAGGCAGGAATCATAGGTTTTCCCAGATGGGCTCATGGCAGAAAGACCAGGGAGTCTAATTCCAATATGGGGATCCAGAGGAAGCACTCTTCTTTTAGAGGTCCTCAAGAAAGAGACTGCCCCAGGAAAAGTCAGCTTGTCGTGCACACCCCCTAAATGGAAGCCAGCTTTGAGCAGAAGCCTCGAGCTTCAGATGGAAGTAGCCTGAGCAAGGGATACAAGGAAAGTTCTCAGGGTACAGGTTTAAGGAGATCCTCCCTCTAAGGTTGGGATGAGCAGGCTTAGTGCCTCCTTTGTCTCACTCTAGTCCTGACACTGGAGCCAAGATGCACCAGAGTTTTCCATCTCTTCTACCCCCTTTCCTATTTAGACACAGGCTGGAGCCTCAGGGAGAAGAATGGGACTTGAGAGCAAATGCCTCTTCCTCCAGCCTTCTCCTGGAGGCACATTTCTGATCTGTGTAGGCTGGAGCTTCAAACTTATGTAAAGATGAAGGTTTAAGCTGTCTTGCACTAACTATATTTAAGTAACTGAAAGGGTCTAAATAATTGTGGAGTTGAGCTCAGATGTCGTCAAGGGAACCACTCTCAAACAAAGAATGGGGGCATTGATATCACACAACTGAAATGTTAATATTAAACAAAAGCAAGTTTATGTAACAACTTACTAAGACTCTTCAAGAAAGTGGTTGCATAAGCTGTTGTCTCTGAAGAGGGAGGATAGGGAAGGCGGAGTGGAAAAGGGGTTGAAGAGTGACACTTGAAATTATTGGTTTCTTAAAATTAGTGATTCTGTGGAGGGATTGAGTTACCAGTAAGACTATGTTTGACTCCATCTATAGCTGTAGGATCCAGGCAAATTACTCAGGTCTTCATTTTGTGACTTGAAAATAGGAATAAGAAAATACTCCACAATGGTGTCATAAAGATAAAATGATAGCATTTGGAATTTGGCTTTGCATCTAAGAGTCAGTAAATATTAGCATCTCCCTTGGCCTTACCACTGTTTCACTGAAGGAATGGACCTTCCACAGTGAACATGTGTGAGTGGCCATGTTTGTGTGTGTCAGGGGTGTGTGTGCTGGGGAGCAAATTCGACTGAGAGGCAATTTTGGAAAAAACAAGACTGGGTGAGGAGGCACTCTAAAGATAAAAAAACAGTAACATGCTGCCAGTATGTATAGAAATATAATCTAAGATTATAAAGTCAAGAAGCATTTGAACAGAGTGCTTAAGTTTAAGTATCCCGGAAACTATGGCAGCTCTGTGAAACCTTACAGAAGTTATGTTGGGCACATAAAACAATGTGTTAGTCTCTTTAGTGGTAGTAAATCCAGGTACCTAAAGATAGTATAGAGATAAAACAAATAAGCAGTTTTTAAGGTGATTGGACATAACTATGAAGGTCAGAAATGGAACTTCTTATGGAAATTTCTGATGTGTAGAATAAATATCATATTGTTAGAAGCTGATATTATGAAAAGGAACCTTATCCCCCTACCAGGCTGCTGTCAAAGAGACTGTTAAGGGCAAAATTTGGGGCTTAGTATCCTAAAGAATGGTTTCTTATAGTATTTTTGAAAATGTTCTTTCTAACAAAATTCTAGGTTTTCATATTTCTGGAGGGAAATATCACCTACATTTAAACGATTGTTTGCTCTTCATGAGTAAAGGGAAAAATTAAAAGAAAATAGCCAGAGGCATTGTAATAGTACTCAGAATATTAGAAGGAGGAATGACCACATGTATAGGGGTGATTAAGGTATAAAAGAATCACATTTTGATGTGATATAATGTATGAAAAGACAAATCATTTTGTTTACATTAATAGAGAAATTAATTTCTCTCTGCCTTGGAGTTTTAGATGGGAATTACCTCCATCTTGTTTTTCTTCCAGCATTATTTTGGGGGTGGGGAGAAAGGATAGTTACTATATTGGTCATTCTTGGAAATCCAATACTTTTCTCATTATCATAATAATGGTATTTATGCTGCACTATCAGTAGATATTTCTTCCAGTGGAGACTTCATTTTAAGGTTCTTTGTTCAGACATTTTAAATCCAGCCAGAAATATTTCCAAATATTTGTAGGGTTTCTGAAATTAGCAATAATCTACCTGTATTATAATCAGAGAAGCTGTGCGTATTTTTATAGGTATATTTGTGTGGTGAGTGAACACTAAACCCAAAAGTGAAGGAGAGGAATGAGGGATCTAATGAATGCATGAGTGATATGAGAAGCACTTTCTATACTATTTCTTTCCTAGGATATGATTGGCAGTGGGACCTCTTGGCTTAGTACACAAACAGAGGAGATGGGGAAGAGAAGTGCTGGCATTTTACACAGTTTATCTTCCATTATTGTATTTAATTTTTAAAAGGACACTGGAATCCTTTGGGAATTCTATCACTGCCAGAAATTCTGCTACCAATTCCACATTTTATTTTAAGTTGATATAGCGATAAAACTTCATATGCCTTTACACAAAATAATATTGAAAACTTACAAGGAGAAATGGTTTTTGATAAATGGAAGAGAAATATTCCTGGAAGAAAATGTCTGTAGATTTAATTCTTTAGAAACACCATTTTTGTAGTAACTAGATGTAATTCTTTATAATGCATTTCCTGAGATCATGGGTGGAAGACATCTCCTGGTCTTAATAGGTTTATGCATAGGTCATGGTGGTTGGGGTAGGGCAGCAAACTGGTAACTTGTGTAGGTGGGCATTTTGGAGGAGAAGAGATTTGTTTAATATGTACCAAATTCTTAATTTTGGAGGCAGCATGGCCTTCCACATTCCTCCCACTCAGCAAACATCTTTCTCCAATTCATACATCAATTCATGCCTTGTGGCTCTAATGTTGTATACTCCTGAGAAAATAGTAACATGGAAGGAGACATTTGCAAATATTTATTCATCTCCATGGCTCAGTCTAGTTAAGGGGGGAAATACCTCATGCACCGAGTGGATGCTTTTCCAACTGCCAATGAAAACTTAATTCCAGAGCAGACCAAAACACAGCAGGCTTCCTGACATGGATCTCTCAGTCTTTTTCACCTATTTCTTAGAAACTCTATTCCTCACAGGCCCAAATATATTTCTTGTAAACATTTGTAATGTTGAGCTGAACAATTTCCTGCACTCTCTTCAAACTTTAATCCTCTCTTTTCCAAATCAACCCCAGTGGTGGCTATCCGTTTTCAAGAAGCTGATGGGCATAAACACACAGATTGATGCTCCTGTTTTAGCATCAGACTTGTAAGTGAGAACGGGCCATCTTCTGTGGATTCCATATCTTAAGTTAGACACTCGCATCTATACTGTAGCTTTTGTTCTTCTAGGTTTTGGTTTCATAAATATACCAGGAAATAAATTATTAAAACATTTGACTACATCTACTAGGAATTATAGATAAACTACAGAAGCCAACACTCAAATGCATTCATGACATTTCAGTCCTATTACAACTTTCCTCTTGTTTTAACCACCTGGGTATGAGATGCTCTGGGCTGTTAGAATCAGTGAATGGAGGCAGGTAGGGGAGCATACGTTGTTGCTTATGTCATACTAATTAGAGGGACTATAGAAGCTCCATTGGCCTGCAGGAAGCCTGCTTCCAACATCCCATTTCTCTTTGGTATAATTGTCTCAGATTTTGCGGACTGTGGTCTTCTCTTTGGTGCAGACTCAGTACCTTTTTGGCCAGAACACAATGAGCCTTTCAGGCTGGATGTACTTTCAGAGGAAGGACTTCCTCCTGACAGGGTAAAACCTAAAGATACTAAATCTAAAAAATATTGTTTAAAAATAAAGTGATTATTAATTTTAAACAAATGGCTGTGTGTGATGCTATCCATCTGAATGGCATGATACCACTTTCAACTGAAGTTGTGATCTTAATGAACACTAGGAGATAAATCCTCAACAGAATCTTCTCTTTGAAATTTGCCTTCTATAAAAAAACAACAAAAGAAATTATTTTTAGGCAAGACATATCTCTAAGTATTCTTGTTTCTAGTAGATTGGGCACTTTACACCACTGAACTGTATTAATTTTAAAAATGCACAGACATGTGCTAGACAAATTAGTCACTATATAAGTATCAACTACTTAATCTTTATAACAATACTGTGAGGGATATGATCTCATCCCATTTTAGAGATGAGGGATTAAAACACAGAGAGATTAGATAACTTGTCCAGGTGAACACAGTAGATGATAAAGCTGCTTTTTGACCCCATGCAACTGAAAGACAGTGTTTCTCCCCTTGAAACTGGTGCTGGTTGTCTTGTTCTTTCTCTTCAGATAAATAAAGATTCTCACAGATTTTCTCTCTCCCACATTCACACTAACCTGAGTCTCTGAAATTGGGAGGAGCAAGTCAGCAGCCTTCCAGGATAAGGGAAAGAAAGTCAGTGGGACTTAGCACAGACCCCACATCTTTTATTTTGATGGAGTTGAATTCTAATATTATGATAGTAATTTTACTTTTACCAGTTTTTCTTATCTTATTTTTTCCGATGGAGTTCACATATGGATCATGTTTGGCCTCTTTATATTCAGTTAGAGAGGCAGGGAGACCGAGTATTTAAGAATTAGACTCATTGAGCCCAGTTTTTCCACTAAGAAGTGAGTGACTTAAGGCAAGGCACTTTTCTCTCTGAGCCTCAGTTCCCTCATCTGCAAAATAGAAAACTTGAGCTAAGGGACTTCCAAGACCTGCCCAACACTTTAATTATATATGTGGGATTTATTTTTAAATTGCTTTTTTCATTAATAGTGATAAAAACTAGGTTGGATAAGCTAAGATTGTAATCACTGAGCAATGTATCTTTTCCTGTATGTTAATGTTTGTATTCCCTGGACTGGATTGAAGAATTCCATGATTAAGGAAATGCCCTGAATAGGGAGACTCTGATGACTCTGAAGGTCCCTGATTCCTGATTTTTTACAATAAGCTTCTCCATAGCTTTGTATCTATTCAAGATAAGTACTAATCTATGAGCTACCCAAGTTGGGAGCCCATGAATAAAGGGATAAATATATTGTCAATAGTATTTAGCACATAGTAGGGGCATAATAGTTGATTATTTGAACTCAAGTTGGGAGATTTGATTAAGCATTTAGTCAGTTGGCAATATTTTTTGGTACTTCACCAGTGTAGGCAGCAACAAGCAAGCTGAGAGGTGATAGAAAAGATAGGGTCCTGACTGTTTACATCTCTAGAGTTTGGTGGTCAAGTTGATGAAGAGGATGTTTGTATCTGATGCATTATTTCCTGAACATGTTTTCTGTTCTCATCTTCTTATTAAAAACATCCACTGAAAAAGTAATAAAATTCTTAGTAAGATTGGCAAAGATTAAAGGAAAGACTATATACCCAAATATGAAATTAGAATGTCAGGGTGGAGTATCTAAATGTACCTATGTGATAGAGGGTTCAAGACTCATGGTTCAGTGTATGACAAGATTGACAGAATCAAGTCACAGCATATTCATTCTCTTCAAGACGGACAGCCCCAGATGGTGTACTTCTTCCACTATGAGACATTAATGAGACTGAGGGGGGATACGACCTGTTAGTACACTCTCATGGCAACTGATGAAAAAAAAATCTGACATCTTTTATTGAGGCATAAAACTTAGTATCTTGGGCATACTCCAACATAAAATTTAGCTTAGTCAGAACTTCTTAAAATAAAAAGTGAAATTAGATAATCTTTTTAAATGGTGGAAGTATCTCATTCAAGTAAAAAGGAATTGACTGTAAATCTACATTTTCTTGGTGAAAATTGGAGTTTATTAGTATAATTCATCAAATTAGGAAGCAAAGTTGATTAGTTATTTGATTGAGATTGCATTGATTAAGGACTTGGAAAAAGCTATCAATCTAATCAAGGAAAACATCCTTCCACATGGGAAAAGTACAGGGTTGACATTTAGAAGACAGTTGCTTTTTATAGCAGCTTTTATTTAATATGCAGAATTATAAAAGTTTACCAGTTTTTGATTTAGTATAGTAATTCTTAGGAATCAGTCTTAACAGAGTCTGAAGAAAAGTGCTCGAAGTTGCCTAGGAACATAAAACTCCCAAGATCTTCCTCCATTTAGGTGAAGTGAAAGTAGAGCAATAATCTTGGGCCCTTTTCTCCAGTTAGATATTTAATGCAGGCAAGACTGAGCCCACTGTTGCCTCACAATGCTGTGCTTCTCCCTCATTTTGGTACCTCCCTATGTGTACACGGCTTGTGCAAGTATTTAAACTTTTTTCTTCATTTCTCTGTGTGCAGATACAGCCTTTATGGATGAGGAATGATGAAGCATTTGTTTTTAGAAAATAAAATGCTGCCCTTTCACTCAAAACATTTTCCCCTGGAGAGCCTCCACAGATCAAACATATTCTTTTTCGCAATTGAACCAATCCTTGCAAAAGCTGTGACCACAGTTTTTGATTTATTTTGGCCTGTGATGAAAGGCAAGCACTTTCAAAACGATTCCACCATTGGCTCTCACTAGGGAGAACACCCTGGGTGGAAATGCGGAAAACATTTTGAAAGATGGAAAGGTGCAAATATAGCCTCTGTTAAAATGCCCTTCTGTTGGGATTTTGCCACTTGAAAATATTCGCAATATCTTGCACTATTTTAAAATATTTACAGCCATTTGTATTCCTAGCCATACTACGTAGTCTGTTATTTCCTAGAGCTTTGAAATCTACTTAGAGCTGTATCTCCTAATTCAGGCTGGAAATTATTCTCATCAAGGCAGAGACTTCCTCCTGACCAATGCCCGTATTGCTAATACACGCCATCAGCAATTCTGTCCAAATACATCCTGTGTGTGGCCACTTCTCCCACCTTAGCCCAGGATATATCACCTCAGCAGGAACAACTGTAAAGGTTCCAAAAGTATCTTCCTACTTTCACACCAACCCTTTTTTAAAGTTTAACTGTCTGTGGCACCCAGCTTTTGAAACTTACGTAATTTCTTATCACCCTCTGAAGGCTTCCCATCACATTTGGAATAAAGTTCAAAGTCCTTACAAATCCTGCATGATTTTGGCTCTGCCTCTCAGACCTTATTTCTACTTTCTCTGTTCACTCTGCTATAGACTCTCTGCTCTTTCTTTCTGTTTCTCAAAACATGGTAAACAAGTTTCTGTCTCAAGACATTTGCTGCTCCCTCAGCCTGGAGGCCTATTCTGTCAAGAATTCACCTGGCTCTTGCCCTCACCTAGTTAGGTCCCTGCTCAGTGACACTTCTCAGAGAAGTATTTCTCCTCCTGACTGCTTTATTTTTATTTTGTATCCTGCTTTATTCTTCAAAGCACATTGAACAACTTGATATATAATTTATTCCTTTGTGTTACTGTCTATCTCCTAACCTAGAGTAATAGCCCCTTGAGGTTAGGGACTTTATCTCTTGTTCATTACCATGTTCACTTCACATACTAGAGAATGTATGTGAAAATGTTGTCAATAAATGAATTTATGAATCTACTGGTATAACTTCCTCAATGCCTGTGTTATCTTGTGAGGGCTGCCATAACAAAGTATTATAATCTGAGTGGCTTAAACAGTAAAGATGTATTATCTCACAGTTCTGAAGGCCAGAAGCCTGACTTAAGATATCAACAGATTTGGTTCCTCCTAAGGGCTATGAGGAAGAGTCTTCCATGCCACTCCCCTATGGTGGTTTATTGGCAACCTTTGGTGTCCCTTGGCTTGTAGAATCATCAACCTGATCTTTCCTTTCATCTTCTTATTACAGTCTCCCTGTGAACATGTCTTTGTCTCCAAATTTCTTCTTTTTGTAAGGATACCATTCATATTAGGTTAGGACCCACCTTTCTCTCGTATGATTTCATCTTAACGAATTAGATCTGCAATGTTCCTATTAAAAAAAAAGTCGCATTCTGAAGTACTAGGAGTTTGGACTTCAATATATAACTCTGGGGAGACCACAAGTGAATCCCAAGCAATGCCCCTCCCTAGTATTATAGTCTGGCCTGAGTATCTAACTGTCTGACACTCAACTCTTGCTTTGCAAATGAACTTTAAAGACAAAATCTGTGGTTGAGTTAGAGATTGTGCTTGTGCTTAGTTTCTTTATTTAGCACTTTGGTTGTTGGGGAAGAGGACTGGTCTCTCTTCGGACAGCAGTTGGTTACCATGCATGGGTTTTGAGTCTCTCCCAGTGGAAGAGAGGAAATGTACAGGGCTTGTGGACTCTTGTAGTGCCAGCTTGTCCCTTCATGTATACTTGTACACTTGAGGGTGCTGTCCTTGGTTTCTCACAGTACCCCAGATGTTAAGAACACCCAGTAAAGATCTGAGGAAAACAGTTGTAATGAGTGAGCATAAATTTGCTTATGTTCTGGGGCTCACAAGAGTTCTGTATTGTCATATTAGCCCACACTTGGCTTTTAACATTTGCTAAAATTTTAGATGCTTTCTTCTTACCTGCATGTATGGTAACTGACATATCTTCTTCCCATGCTGAACCAGTCTGCACAGCCTATCTATTCTTAGAGCTGTCTCTTCTGGTAATCAAGCTGCTTGTTTTGTGCTGTGACACTAGCTCTCCCCAAGGTCCAAAATAGAGTTATGAGGGCACCCAGGTGGCTCAGTCAGTTAATTGGCCAACTCTTGATTTCAATTCAGGTCATGATCTTACAGTTTGTGAGTTCAAGCCCTGTATCAGGCTCTGTACCGAGAGTGCAGAGGCTGCTTGGGATTCTCTCTCTCCTTCTCTCTCTGCCCACCCCCCTCCAAATAAATAAATACATAAATAAGTAAATAAACTTTTAAAAAAGAGTTATGATTTTGTAATCTTTCTAGCATTTCTTTGTTAGAGTTTTCTCAGCATCTAGCTTTCTATTTCCTAATATCCTAAACAGAAACTGAACTCATCCACATCCTTTACAGAAACACAGCACAATCCTAGAAGTCCGTCAATGTTACCGTTAGTAAGTGATGAAACTAAAACTAGAACCCATGTCTTCTGCTTCCTGGTAAGGACACTTACAGTTATTCCAATACGGACTACAGCTTTTCCTTTCTTCTTCTCTGAGATCCCTTTTTTGATTCACAGCCCATCTTTCAAAATCAAATTTCCCCCAAGGTCACTCCTTTGGCTTTCTGTTTCTCTGTCTTTGTTTCTTGGGCCAGTGTAGCCATTCTCAAGACCTGTGTTTTCATCTACATGCTGATTGCTTACAACATCCATTTCAATTTTTATTTCTAATCCAGATACCATCTTTTTATCTGTTAATTAAATTGCTCTAGATGGATGTAACTTCATCCTCTCACATTTAACAATGCTGAACCACCTATTTAACCTCTTAATTTCCCTGCTCTTTTCCCCACTTCTTCCTATTTCTAAATCAATGCTTTTTGCTGACTCCTATTTTCCTGTCAGCGCTAAAATCTTCTCCTGGTTCTCTGGTATCACAATTTAGGATTCATCTTTTACAGTTGTCTGTTTATCTATACCTTCCAGACTTAGAATAATCACAATTTTCCTCTGATCTGCATTTCTTATTTTTCCTCTCCCCTCTGTTGTTTAGGTCATGTCTTAGTCCACTTGGGCTACACAATAGAATACCACAGATTAGGCGGCTTTTAAACAACAAACATTTATTTCTCATAGTTCTAGAGGCTGGAAAGTCCAAGATCAAGCTGTGAGCAGGTTCAGTATCTGGTGAGGGCCTCCTTCCTGGTCCACAGCCAGTTGTCTTGTCACTGTGTCCTCCCACGGTGGAAAAAGTGAAGGAGCTTCCAGGATGTTTTTTTTTTAATTTTTAATGTTTAGTTTTGAGAGAGAGAGACACAGAGCATGAGTGGATGAGGGGCAGAGAGTGAGAGGGGGACACAGAATCCAAAGCAGGCTCCAAGCTCTGAGCTGTCAGCACAGAGCCTGACATGGGGATCAAACTCATGAACTGTGAGATCGTGACCTGAGCTGAAATCAGAGGCTTAACCTACTGAGCCACCCAGGTGCCCCTAGGGTTGCTTTTTTAAGAGGATGCTTATCCCATTCATGACACCTCCATCCTATCACCTCACTACTTCCCAGATTATGTTTCAACATATGAGTTTGGGATGACACAAACATTTAGTCGTTAGCAGGCCATTTTTACTTTATTGTGGATTATTGTCTCCTTCCCATCTACTCTTGTTCTCTTATCCTTTTCTCCCTATCCACGAATTGTCAAGCATCCACAGTAGACATATCTTCCTGAAACATAGCCTTTATCTCATCACTTCTCAACTTAAGAATCTACATTAAGTCAATTTCATTCTGTGGGTGAAATTCACATATCTCTTATTCCAGAGTGTAGGACTTTCTAGCAACTCAAGGTCACTTCTGTCAATCCAGTGTCACTTTTTTTACTATGCTTTTTAGAGTCCCTTTAAAGTGTACTTTTATGAATTCTCCATCTCTAATGGCCCCTCTCAAACACATACATTGGCTGTGGGCACATAGATGCTTAAAAAATTGTCACTAACTCAATTACTGAAAACAAATATCCCATTTACTTGTGTGCGTAGACATAGGTGTAATGAAGTCTTCTTTCATTGGACAGGCATAGGAATGACAAAATGATTCTAAAGTACTATACAGGAGAGCTGTTAAAATTGAAAAAACAAAACAAAACAATAGATCTCAGAAAGGCAACTTGCCTTTAAGTAAGGAATAATAAGTTATGATGTGATTTAGATTTAGATTCCTACATGGATTTGATGACTGACTTAGGAAGCCCTCTCGTAAACACAACATGCTGTTTATATGAAAAATAGATAAAGAAAATGATTCTCAAATAAAAGAGTCTCTTTAAATTTTATTTTTGGTTATTTGAATAAAGTTTATGTACCAAGAAGCCAAAGGTAAAAGATTATTTGAAATCTGTCAAAAAAATTACTGGCTATTTGAGACTTTGGTTTCCTAGATAGCTTACAGAATGGGCACAGACCTGGTGGTAAGTCTTTGTTTGATAACTTCATTTTTTAAATATATTATTCCAGATGTCTACTTGTCTGAATTATTTTATATAGGGAGGGATGGGGAGAAGAAGCAGTGATGAAACGAGATGGAATTGTTTAGATAGAAAGAATTCCATTTAAGTGTAATTCCCCTGATAGCATTAATTTGGTAAAAAACCTGGTACATGACCTGCTCCTAACCTTATATTGAGCAGTCAAAGATAGCTTTTAAAAAAAGCATTGTCAGTTCTAAGCTGCAATAGCTCTTACTTGCCACCAACAACGGTACCTCGTATCCTGTGTGCAAAGTAACTAATAAGGGCCTGATTGAAGTTTTGACTTCTATTACTCCAGTCATGGTGGAGTCCCTTGAGGAGGAGTAGGAAATGCCACTAGGCCCTGGATGTTCTGTGCCTGATTTCTGAATTCTGAGCCATTCCACCCCTAAAGCACTCTTGCTGCTCAGATTCTAATAATGTTTTTGTATGTCAGTGCTTGTCTCTAATAACGCTCAGACATTACACAGAAATGGCATGTGGAGTTCACATTCATCATTGCAGGAGTGTGCTAGAAAACATCAGTAATTCACTCATATATTTCTTTCTCCCCTTTTAATTTCTTCCCTCCCTCTCTCCTTTCCTTTGTTTTGTTTTGGTTTTTTTTTTGATCCTTTCATCCATTTTAAAAGGAGATATTCAAAAGATGGTACCTCTTGCCTTAAATATGCTATTCTGCCCATGCTTAAAAGTAGGTTGTTTTCCTCGTTTATTGCCTTTATTCTTTCCTCTCTTAAAGCTTCTCTAGAGAGTAAAGGATGGTCAAAGAAGAAATAGGAAAAGAGGAGGAAGGAAATGAGGGAATGCAGATGGTAACACAAAGGTTAATCGAGAGGAATGACAGCCAAATATGAGAAGGGAAAAGTAAATTGAAGTTGTAAAGAAAGAAATACAAATGATAAATGAGTGAAAGAGTTCATCCAGTGATTTATAGTGAGACTTATGCTGAAACTTGAGTTTGGTTTTCTATAAAATGGGAATGCTCTTCCTTCTTGGTAAAATACACTTTGAAATCTTTGTATTATAGTCAGTCTTTACCAGCAAATCATTAAACTCCTTAAAAAGAAAAGAAAAAATATTTCTAGAGAATGCCAGCATTGGTTATTTTTCTCTGTTTTAAAGCTATAGCAGATATTGGAAAATATGAGTTATTCAAAAATCACCTTGGGCCTTCCTGGACAATTTTAGATAATACATTTCCCTCTTTTTCCTCTTAGGATATAAATTTAATAAGTAGACAATTCTTTACAAATTGTGCTCTTTGCCATTTAACTGTAGGTCAGCCTTCTGGTCTTATAAACAGATTTCTTTATTTTGTCTTTCCAGCTGTGGCCCAATCCTTTCTTACTAAATTTGCTAAAAAGATAATTTTTAAAAGTTCTGTAAGGACCCACTTTGTGGCCCAGCTCTAGAGCTTTGCCTCTCCTTCTTATTGTCTTATATTAGGTGAAGAAAGATTCTAAAAGAGGGATGAGTTATTCTTGCAAAGCTGCTTTTCTGTTAATATATTCCATATTCAACCTCTTGGCCTATACATTACTGCATTTTATATTACTTCATTACTGTACATTTTGTTATTGATTTTGATTAAATCCATTTGGAAGTCAATATTCACAACAGTAAAAACAGAAGGTATGTTCGACTATTATATACAGTACATTTATCCTCCTCTATCATACCCCTGAATGTGCATTATAGATCTGGGAGTCTCCTCTGCCTCTTCAGTAAATCTCATCATGAGATGCTTCCAAAGCAAGAAATCATATCCAGTTCATTACTTATTGGCGCATTCCAAGCATGTGGAGATGGGAAATGTTTAGTGTTTATAAGGTTTAAAACACTCCCCAGCCCCTAAACTGTCTGTGTCACTAATCCTGTCACCAGCCAATCCTGTCAGCAGCTGGCTGAGTTTCAGTTTATTATTTACCATGTGCTGGAAGTGCTCTGTGTTTATGAGAAAGCCCCTTAACTGGTCTTGCTGTTCCTTACGCAGAGGGAGGGTTCAGTAGTCACAGGGGAAAGTGACACCTTTGCTATTAGCATTGGCTTTGAGAGGAAAGAGGTCCAGGGCCAAAGAACGAAGCCAGCTGAGATCAGTCAGCTATGATTAAGACAGAGTAACTCACCAATAGTGAAAATAGCCAATCAGCTGGAAACAGGCCTCCAAAGCTTTCAAAACACAGTCACCTACCAGCTGAGCAGCGACCACTCAGCATCTATTGTTGCTGAAGAGAACAAAGATCAAGTGTTTGCAAGTGCTCTTAAAAAGCTGCAAACAATAAGCTTACCCCCACCCCCATGTTTCTGGTTCTACCTCTGGCCATTCTATAATAGATAATTGTGTGAGTAATAATTTCTCATATTGTAGAAGATGAAATTTCTTACACGTGGAAAACAAATACTCTACTAAAAATAAAATCCTATTTTTATTTAAAAATTTGACATCTCATTTGGCATGGAATTTTGCTCTAATTTAATCCTTAAGAATATTACATTAAAATATTATTTATCTCTATTAAAATTTTTTTGGTGTCCCCTTAAATTTCGCACCTGAGGTAAGGGCCTCATTCGTTGCACCCTAGTCCCAGTCCTTTTTATTAAACATTCCCATGTGCTCATAGCATCATAAGGAGACAGATAGTATACCCATTTTACAGATGATAAACTGATGCTGGTGAGGATTAAAAGTCAGAGGTTATTCACAGAGGTCATGGCAGAAATGAGTAGTCTAGAACTCTAGGTTTCTGAATTTTGTTGTGGTATTCTTTTCATTTTGGAAATTCCAGGCTATTCCAGTTGCACAAACATTAATCTTAGCCATTATTGTAATTAACATACATATTAGCACTTTACATATAAAACAACTCTTCACATAAATAACATAATATTCACTATTCATAATAAAATAATTAGAGAGCCACAGAAATGAAATGTTTTGAGCAGGCTCTCACGGAAAATAAATGGTAGAAGATGCGAATCTAGGCTTTCTGAATTGGAATCTTAATGCTCTTTTAAATAGGGTATGGAAAGATTGTTTTAAACAAAACACAAAGGGTGCTGAATATAAATTATACATAATATATATATATAAACTGACAATATTGGTATAAAGAATATGTAAGGAAACTTACAAATTAATAAGCACAATGAATAATGGAAAAATGGATAAAACTATAAATGAGCAAATGAAGAGAAATTTCAACATCTTTCAGAGCTTTGGGCAACCATTTATTGTTTTATCCAACAATTGTTTATCAAGTATCTAATATATATCAGATTTTGTTATCTTTTTAAATTATAAACATGAACAAAATAAAGATTCTATTAGTAGAATATACAATACAGTCAAAAAGACATAGAAACAATACTTGCAGTTAAGTGTTTTTATAGAATTATCAGCAGAGTTCTTTGGAAGCCCATAAGAGAATAGAACTAATTCTAGAAGAGATAACTTTTGAGGAGGAATTTGAAGGGAAGAAATAAATGGAACCAATGAGGTGGTTCAAAGCTCCATTGTAAAAGTAAGATTTTAACGTGGCCTGGAAAGCTGGCTAGTACTAAGATCAGGATCAGTAGTCCTCATTTGGAGGGGCAAGAAGAGGTACAGAGAAAAGTGACATCAGGGACACACATCTGAATAGAGAAGCCAGAAGTAAGTGAACATGAGTGGTGATTGGATGGGTTATATTCAACAAGACCACAGGTCTTCAATAAAGACTTATGACTTGATGTGATAAAGAGAGGACAGTGTTTTAGGTTTCTCAAAAAGGGCATAACATAAGGGAGGTTTGTTTTAGGTCTTTGCTGATGAGTGGTTCCTTTCAAAATACCTTCCTATTCTAAAAGTTGGCCAACCTGCATAAGTGGGAATCACTCAATATGGGTTTTGCATGGCTACATAAGGATGGATAAATAGTGATTGTTGGCCCCAATAAGAGCCAAATGTTGCTCTCTATACAGTGTCCTCTGGGCTTGGAGAAAGATTTAACTCTGTTCACAGAGGGCAGAAGTCAAGGAAAGAAGATAATACCAGAGTTTCAGGTTTCAGAAAAGAAGAGAGGCTTTAAACCCTGAAAAATGACAGATCATAAAATAGAGCAGATGAAGGAGAGGTAGAGAAGAGCAAAGGTCATCACTATGGGAAGTGGCTGCATAATAATAATTATAACACTCAATTAATACCTTATACTTACAGAACACTTTTGGCACTTTATCATTAAAAAATGATTTCACACTGGAGGGTCAATTTCACAGATGCTGATCCTGATTTTGATCAGGAGCTGGACTGAAAAGAGAAAGAAGATCAGACAATTGGTTGAGGGCTTTCTTTGAGAGGACAAAGGAGGTTTGGTGATTAATTATGAAAGGATAGTGATGAGGAGGTGCCCCAAATTATTAAGAATTAAAGTGGGGCCATGTGATTTAATGAGATGTCCCTTCATTTCATTAAGGAAAAACCTAGGTAGGTCAGGGGACATTGATCCGAGAACCAAGGAATTTTAGAGGCAGATAAAATCTTTGATCACCTGTTCCAAACGCCTCCTGTGGTCCCGTAGCATATTTTTTCTTTTTCTACACTTACCTGTCAGTGCTTATTCATAGCAAGTATAAGCATTAAATTTGCCTTTTAATTCCTTGGAGTATTTTATAAACCTGTGTAAAATTGACAGTTATAGATGGTTTCATCTTTAGTCCACGTCTTTCATGACCTCAATTACTGCATTAAAATATTGTTAGCAAATTAAGATTCAAATAGCATTTATTACACAAGATCAAGTTCTCTTTACAAGTAATTTACATATTGTCACAATGACTCTGTGCCAATTGCTTACAATTTTGACATTGTGGGAGAGTGGCCAGCACTAATGCACAGGATTGAGACATAATTTATTGAGACTTTCTCTGCTGTGGATATTTAGGGAAATAGTGCAACATATCAGAAGTCAATGCATGTAATCAGTGTGGTTCTTTAAATTATCCTGTTTTAGGATATGGCAATGTAGTAATGGTTCTACTTGTTCAGCTTCTGGAGTAGAAAAAGTCCAATAGTAAGATGATATCAGGTATACAAGAAAGAAGAGAGATGGATTTCTGGTTGAAATTTTGAACCATTCTCATAAATCATCTTTTGTCTCTATCTTTTTAAATTTCATCTCATTTCATCTTGAGATAGTATAGTGGTTAAGAGCAAAGGTATTGAGCAGGATTGCCTGTTTTCAGATTTTGACTCTGCTACATTTTTGCTGTGTGACCTTGGGCAGCTCATTTAACCATTCTGTGCCTCAGTTTTTTAATATGTAAAATGGGACTTGTCATATTGCTTATCTCAGAGGTTGTACTGAGAATTTAAATTAATTAATAGAACAATGCCTCACTTATAGTAAATACCACAAATACATTGGCTATTTATTATTAGTCTTTGTGTTATATGTTTCTATATCCCCTATGACCTTTTTCTTTCTATTATAGCACTAATGTTAGATATATTTGATCTCTTTTACTTTTATTAACATGTCTTTCAAACTCCCTAATTCTGTGCTCTTCTATGGCAGAAACTGCACATGATTCTCTTTGATTTTGTCCCAGTATATATGTTGGTTTTATAGTTGCACAATTTTGGAGGGAAATACACATTCAGCATATGTAATTTTCAAAGTAGTTCCTTTTTTTCCCCAAACAAGGTCAGTGAAAGAGAGCTTGTGAAAATAGCAGAAGTCAGGTGGCTGAGGGCCTTGAGAATTCTTATCTTTTGTCCTCTACCCTGTCATCCCCTCTCAGCCTATCTGGTGATTGCTCTGGGTTTCCCCATTGAGAATTGCTGGCAAACCTGAAGTGATTTCTATCTTTCCCGGTGTAGGGATGGCAGGTGAGAATATTCCGTTTCTATATATCCAGGCCCTACGAGGCCTTCAGGCATATCCACACTCAAGAACCCATATATACCTTTTATCCCCCTTCCTGCAGTAATTCTTCTTATGCAGGAACAGTTTTTCAAAAGCAGTAGTTCTCTAAGAGTGATCCCAGGATCAGCATCACCAGCATCATCTGGGAATTTGTTAGAAATGGGCAAACTTAGGCAAATACTTGGCCCCCGCCCAGACCCTAATGAATCAGAAGCTGTGGTGATGGAGCCCTGCAATCTGTGTTTTAACAAGTCCTCCAGGGTATTGTGTTGCATGGTAAGGTTTGAAAAATGCAGCTCAAAAGGGTCTTGGTTCTTTAACAGCACATCACTGGTACCAACAACTACTCTAGAGAGGTTAATGAAAGTATTAGGCAGCCATCATTGCCAATTAAGAGGAGCTAAAATAAGATATCACTGAGTGACTGGTCTGGGCCAGGGCACGGGTAGTAAATGCTTTCAGGTGTTTTAGCATATTTAATTTTGACCAGAGTATTTAAAAAGTGTTATTAATCCAGTGTTACCAGAGGAGAAACCTGAGACACAAACCTTTATCTGAGGTCACTGAGCTGGTAACAGAGCCAGAAACTGAACCCAGGGCTGTTTGACTCCCAACTTATGCTTCTTGAACTATTTCGCTTTGCTATCTCAACTTTTAAAATGTACATCCTTATTCTTTGTGCTGAGTTTAAATGATTTCTATTTCAGGCAAGTATCCTTTCTGTTTTTTCAGAATGCCATATTTGTGTGTATTTGTGTGACAGTATTATCTCTAAATTCTGTTTTTTGATAATGTAGGTTAACTATTTAATTTCAGCAAATATTTGTTGAGGACCTGCTGTGTTCTGGGTATCACAAAAGCATACACAGAGGTGCTCATGCTGGCATCTTTGACCTCAAAGTGATCACTCAAATAACCAACTGGGATCCAAAATGATTTGGAGAAGAGGGGTTGAAAATAATCCAGATATTTAATGCATATATAGATCTTAATGTAAAAGATTTGCTATACTAAGATAATGAGAAACTTCCCAATAGGCAATCATAGCACCTAATGTTGAGATTAATTGATATTGCTGACTAAATTTTATATTATCTAACTTCAAGTCATGGTCTGAGGTAAGGGACAATGAGCAGCATGTTTAGAATACAGAGGTTCATCCCCATGTTTATAACATTATTTGTTCTCTCCACAAGCATTATTGAGGGTTTGCTATGTATTCCACACTTTGCATGTGATAAGAAAGAACCAAAAAATAATTCTTCCTCTCAAGGAGCTAGCAAGGGACGTTGTCCTTTGGCTTGCCCTGCTGTTATCAAGATCAATCACTTGTTTTAAAATGAATGTTCTATTTTGCTTAAGGCTATTCGTGATCATCTTCACATAAAAATGATTTGATTTCTCACCAGCATCTTTGAATTTCATTTAATATCCAGGGGTCCCAGCTCAGCCAACTGTCTTTTTAAAATTCAAATCTGTAGTCAGAGCATAAAGTCTTAACTAATGTAACAAACGCTTGACATTTATTCATTCTGCAAATTGATGAGTGCTATGAGGTGCAAAGACGAAAAAGAGAGTCCCTACACTCAATGAAATCACAGTCAGGAACGCATATGCATTATTACAATGAAAAGAGATGCATATTACCACAAGTGTGTGCAGATAACTAATGGTCATCAAGAACAGAGTAATACAGTTCTGTGTGGTGATTTGCTTCATTGAGATAGTTATAATTAAAAAAAGAGCCTTGAAGCATGATTGGACATTCTTTGGGTAGAACTAACCGATGAGAATTCTAAACACAGTGAACAACATTTGCAAAGATATGGCTACATGACCTAGCATGACATATTAAGAAAACCATAGTTAGAGTTTGGGTATATTTAGGTGAAGAGAAAAGAATTTAGGGAAAAGAAGAGTTTTGAATGTCATGCTCAGGAACTTGGAGCTTATTTGATGAGCAATGAGGACCCACTGAGAGATGTTAAGCAAAGCCAGATGATCCTTAAGCAAGAGAATTAGAAGTTCATATCTGTGCATTGAGAATTTCTGTTTGGCTGCAATGTAAAGAATGACTGGAATTATTATGGAGGCATTCTGGAGTGGATATTGAGGAACAGATAAACGAAGACTTAGCTAAGAGTACACCTGACAGGATTTAGTGATTAGATATGTAAGAGAAAGAGTATTCAGCCTTGAATATTCAAATCTTCACTTTTTCCATATTTGTTAGTTTGTCTTTGACTTTTGTCTATTAAAAATTGATAATATTTGCACTAATTGTGAGTGTGAGCACATGGACCAATGTGTGGCCTATTGCCCCTTTCAAAGCAAGAACTTTCAAAATGTCCCTTGCTTTAGAGGCCCACTTTCCACAGAAGTTTTGAAGAGATTGTTTACATCCTAAATTTAGAGACTGAGTCTATAATATTTCCTGAAGCCATCATTTCCATATTGATCATGAAATAAGTAGTGAAACATCAAATAATTAATCTGCAGACTTGCTGCTCATAAATCCTAAGTGTTCAGCTATTACCTGGATGGAGGCAGAAACAACTGATACACAATCATCTGATACACATACATACATACATACATACATACATACATACATACTAGTTGATGGCATCTAGATGTGGTCTTGCACTCTAAACCATCCCTGATTCCCACCCTATCTCATTCCCCATCAAAAGTCTTCTCCACCTCTATTCTCCTGAAATTCTTTGCTGTTAACTCTCATTTCCACCAGAGTCTGTACATATGCCTGGATTGTAAGCTCCAGGAAGGCATGATCTTTGTCAGAGTCCTCTTTCTGAATCTTTGTCAGTCATTGTTTTATATAGGACATGGAACATACATATGATTGCTCAAATTTGCATTACCACATTCTTGTAGTCTTTCTAATAAAGAGTATACACATTTGCCACCCCCCAACTCCCAACAGAATCCCCATCATAATGACCAAAACATGTAACCTAAAAGCTATGGCTATGCCAACGAACTGATGGATTCAGTGAAGAATCAGCAGCAAGCAGGTCAATGTAGCCAGCAGAGATAAGAAAGTATGGCTGGCTTATTCTTGAGATGGAGTATCTACCAGGGGTAGTGAATTTTGTGCCTCTGTGTTTTTGGTAAATGCATAATTTCTCTTCAAAATATGCCTTATACTCTCTCTCAAAAATAAAAAAAATTAGAATAAAAATTAATTTATAAAAACTGTGTGCCTGGGTGGCTCAGTTGGTTAAGCATCGGTCTGACTCTTGATTTTGGCTCAGGTCATGATCATTCTCACAGTTTGTGAGTTCGAGCCCTGCATTAGGCACTGCACTGAGGTGGAGCCTACTTGGGATTCTCTGTCTTCTCTCTTTGCTCCTCCCCGATTGTTCTCACTCTCAAAAATAAATAAACATTAAAAAATAATTTATACAAAATGTAACAATCGCCTAATAAAATATAAAGTAAGATCTTTTCCGCACAGTAAAAGGATGGTTAATATCTTCAGGAAGAGTTCTGATTAGCATATGATCAGAGAGAATGTGGAGCAAAGCTATACATGTCCTACAGGAGACCTTTGACTGAACATGGCCGAATTCTCAACTCCTTCAGAAACATATTACATTCTAACAGGAATTTCCCATTAGCAGTACAAGAAGCATGGCAGAGACACTTGTTGAATATAAATTACTTGTATGTTACCAAAGCAAGAGAAATATTGGAGTAGGAATTTGGAAGCCTTTATCACATCCCAGTATCACACTGGCTAGCTGCATGTCCTCGTGCAAAGCATTTCTGTTTGCTGGCTTTCAGTTTTTTCTTTATTGGGTTGGATCAGGTGATCCTAATATTTTCCAGCTCTAACTCAGTGACTGTATGATGTTGTGAAAAACAGTCTACAGATCTCTTAATGGAGCATTGTGCCTAGATGGATAAGTTACAAAATCTTAGAAAAAACATTATCTCAATGATTTCCTTAAATATTTTATAATTTTGAATGAGTGATAAGTCTATGAATTTTACTAACACAAATAAATAGGAAAAACATGACTGAAGAAGATACTTGGTAACATTCTAAGACAGTGTTTTTATTCAACCCAGTTGGACTACACTGGATTATGTTTCTCTTTAGGAAACTAGTTGATATGTATCTTCCATATGTAAAAGAAGCAGTGTTCTGAGTCAAGTGAAAGTTTGAAAGAAATGCAAAAAAATCGGTTATTTAGAGAGAGATGTGATTAAAAGGGATATCCCTTAGTCTGAGAGTTCTTCCTAATTTGAGGAACATAAATATAAATCCAGTTGGTTTGATATTCTTGATACCAAGAAAGTGTTTCCTGCACACTTTCATTTATTGTCATTTAAAACCCATTGGAAGCTGGATTTTGGCAAATAACATGGTGAAACCATGGGTCAGGTTCTCAGATCATTCAGAATCTAGTCACATAAAAGAAAGAAGCAACCAAGAGAGTAAACACACACACAAATTACAAATATTTCAAAGTTTAAATATAAAGTTAGCATTATAAAATAGCATACTGAAAAGCAAGAAAAAGAAGAGCCACTGACAATCAAATGTCTTCCTTTCCTTACTGAAATGATTGGCTCTAGTTTTGGTTTTCATAGTTAGATTTTCTGAATGGAAGATCAAGAAGTCCAAAAGAGAAATTAGTACAGTAGAATGAGAAATAAAAGATCTGGCTGCTAATTCTGGCTCTTAGACTGAGTGAGCAGCCTTGAGGAAGCCTGTCCATTTTTGGGGCCTCAGTTTCCTCATCTATAAAGTGAATAAATAAATTGGGTTTGACCAGTGTTTGTCTTCAGAATTTGTGGACCACAGTGAACATTTCCATAGAGCCTAGTGACCCATTATCCCCAGTTTGAGGAATACTGCTTTAATGTTAAACTTGATTTCTTGCCACAGCATAGTTAGAAAATGCAGGCCCAAATTCTGGTACTGAAACCTTGGGACTGCTTTCTATTATATGGTAGTCATCCAACTGACTCAAAATTTGTTTACCTTAATTAGTCCATTGAACAAAGAAGTACTTATTTTATGCTAGAACTGTTCTAGGCCTTTGAGATTTATCTAAGAACATAATAGACAAAATTGCCCTAACAGAGACTATATTCCAGGAGAAAGAAACAGATTATGAACAATAGCGATAACAAACAGGGAAATTACTTTTGAATTAAAAAAAAAACATTTTCATCGGTAATTCAAGGACTCCTGAAAATATCCCTACGGATTGCAGGTTGAGAAACATCTGAGCACAGGAGCCTTTGAGGACTGCTCCCCCCTTGAGTCTGAGCAGCGAGGGGAAAGTCTCCTCACCAAGCATCCTCCCTGAACAGAAACAGTTGTCACACAAATCTCTTCAGAGTCTAGAAGGAGCAACGGATTTTCCCTGCTATAGCTTTGGTTTGTGCCTTACCCTGTTCTGCAACATGGAAGTGTTTCTAGGCACAGAGCCAAAACTTCATCGCAGGGCTCCAAGAGAGCACGACTCTGGAAAAAAAATCATTAAATTAGGCAAGGATCCAATAAACTTAAATTTTCTGTTTTTGATTGCTTGCTGTGAGGAACACTATGACATGATTTAAAATGATGATTTAATGTAACAAGAAAAGAGGGACTCTAAAATCCAAGTAGTGCAGTCATACAGTTCTAATAAAATTTGTCTATTATGTGCAGATTGATTGCTGGTGCCTAGATTTACATGATGTTTATGATATCAGAATATCTGACAAAAATTGATGTCAATATTTATGCCTCTATAAATTACTCACACAGCACTATTATGATGGCTTCTAATTAAAGTGGAACCAAACTAATTGACCTTTAAATCCAAAGGACTTTGTAAGCCAAAGCTTGTCCACATTGGTATGACAGAATGTACTAGCATGGGAAAAAATGGAGCCTTTTGAGTGGTACAATATTTTAGCATGAAAAATAATTATACATTCTGTAAGAATTGGTTCCTCTAAAAGATGGATTTTAGATTCACTTTACCTTTCATTAAACTGTGGCTGTGTAGGTTCATGACAAACCGCATCTGTGGCTTTATACCTAAGGTGTTGGAAAGGTTTCTTTCTTTTTTTTTTAGCCAAGAAATACCTGCTGCCTGCTTTTGAATATGTCAAGTGAGACAATCAAATCAAAGACCCTCATATTTTGTTTTATTTTGAACATTTTATTTTTTAATTTTTTTTAGAAATGAGAATTTTAGGTTTTTAGGAAAATTATAGACCAAACTTGTGCTCTTTCAGGTCAGAAATTACATTTTGTCCACTTTTTAAGTAATCTCCTTTAAAACTTAACACAAGGCCTGACAGAAGGCAGGAGTGCAATAGGATATGATTTGTTTTTAGGAAGAAGGCAAAAAGAATGAAAACAAGCACAGCTCTTGGTATAAGATACCATTTTATGTATAAGATAACATTTTATGTTCCGTCGTTATTCCTGACAAAGCTTGGCCCTTGGCTTTCCTTCTCCTCCTGTTAATAGATAGCCAATTATGTTTTCACTAATTATGTGTTTAAAAATCCAAATATTATTCTTTCAATGCATATTATTAGAAACAAAATAAAAATAATTTGGAAATTTAAGTAATTATGGGGGAAATAAACCTGGTTCTTAGTCTGGGGTCAGAATACCTGGATTCTTATTTTATTTCTGATAAAAACTTGCTCTATGTCCTTGAGCAGCTAACTCTTGTTGACCATCTTGCTTCTTCAACTGTAAAATGAGGAAGGCCAATTCTGTTTTTTCAGGTCCTCTGCAGCTTGAAAATGCTATTGCTTCCTATACAAGTTGAAGAGTGTGTGCATTTCCGCTGGCCTGCACTCCTTCCCTCTGCTCTCATTTCACACTGTAGCTGTGAAAAGGCAAAATGATGAGATGCAGTTATTATTCTACTGTGTATTTTGATTAATGTATTCAACTAAAGATTGTTGAATATTCAGAGTTCATCAGTCATGGTTTTCGAACTTGTGAGCCTTTTCAGTGTTCAATTGTAAATCTTGTCTTTTGTACAGAAAAGATTTCTATCTGCATTTCTTTTCAGTTTTGTTATAAAACTCATTACTTTTTTATTACAGACTTAGTGGAGCCTTCTCTGTTGAATTGAATCATATGATTCACTATTAGCTGGACATTTAATACTGTATTGTCTTTATATTGTCTAGTATTCTTCTTGGTTCTTTTATTTGCACTTTGGAAATGTCTTGGAAGAAGTTGAAAGATGATATTACTTTGAAGTAATTCACTCCTGTCTTAGGAGGGCAGTGTTTTAAAGATGATTATTTCAACAAAATGTACTATATTTTTTCTAATTCATATTAATGTAAGCTCCCTACAATAATGAATAGAGAGACTGAGTAATTAGGTGATCCAGAAAATAAGATGTTTTTTCACAAAAGTGGCTGGAAGACCCACCTCCAAAATGACTTCATTACTATGTGTCTGATGTGTCAGTGTTCCTTGGCCACTCATTCTATATGGTATCTCTTCTTCCAGTCCTTTTCATGTGGCTTAGGTTTCTTATACTATGACGCTTTCAGGATAATTGGACTTTTTACATGGTAGCTTACTTCCCTCAGAGTGATAATTCCAGGAGGCCTAGGTAAAAATTGTGAAGCTTCTTATGATCTAGCCTCAGTAGTCTTAGAATATTACTTTCATCTCATTCTGTTAGCCAAGCAAATAACTCAGGCTGGCTTAGGTTAAAGAAGAGAGGGGGAATAGATTCTACCTCTCAATGACTAGATGACATAGGCAGACAAGGAAGGAAGGAACTGATGGTGCCCCTCTTGGACACAAGCTCCCATAGTATATATAGTATGAGATTTTCTGAATTCTATGTACAGTCCATCATATTCATGGAGATAATATGATTCAGCTTCCTTTATCTGTGGTCAGACAATAATCATCAAATATTTATTTTTTATTTTAACTTTCCCATCTTCTATTGAAAACTTTGGCTGTGCTTGACCATCCTTCGTGCAATAATAAATAGGCCCATAATTCAGAATAACATGTTGCCTTCTTTGCTAGAAACCTACATACATTCATCAAAGCTACCAGAAAGATGAGCTGGAAAATGTCTTGACTTTTGAAGTTTTTTCCCTTGCAGCAAAGTCCATTTGGCCAAAAGAATGAGCCAATGTGGACTCTAGAAAACATTCAAGTTCCTTATACTGACTTTATCCATGTTACCCGTAGAATCAAGTTCTTCAGCTCCAAGATTCAGACCTCATTTGTTTACAACCTAAGATCACTTTCTTGAGATCTCATCCTTTTTATACTGTACAAACATCTCCCAAGCTCCTCTTAGAGCTACTTAGGCCGATGGTAGTTTGCTTCATTTGCACGTGGTTTTTCTCATTAGAATGTCATTAACATGAAAAACACCCCTTACCCAGTGAAACTAGGAATGTGTCCTTTGTGGTTCAGTCTTGGCACAGATTTACACTCCATTGCACTTGCAAGCTATGATCTTGTTTCTCACATTATAAGAATTTAAGCAACTTCTTATTTTCTCTTTTTTGTCCATTTATTTCAACCTCAAGGACTTCATTCTTACTGAATGTCATAGGGCCAGAATCTCATGACGTATGTCCCTGTTCAAATGTCCCAGTTCTCTTTGTAATAAATGTATTTCTGTCTTAGCACTTATTTCTATTTTAAATTACTTTTTGCATTGGTTTATGTTTTCATTGTCTCTAATTTCCACTGTTTTATGTCCATCTGAAATAACTAGTACCAAGTACCTGGGCACGTGCTTAATAACTATCTGTTAAATAAATTAAATAACCACGTAAGTAACTAAAAACAATTTATCATTAATTGGGTTGTACTATAGCAACAAGGGCAAAGTATATTTTATATGTCAAAATTACACAAACAACATTATAGGTTTTTTAAGTTTATATACTTATTTTGAGAGAGAGAGCGAGCGAGCACATCTGAGGGGCAGAGAGAGAGGGAGAAGGAGAGAATCCCAAGCAGGCTCTGCACTATCAGAGTAGACACTGACATGGGGCTTGAATTCACAGACCTTGAGATCATGACCTGAGGCAAAATCAAGAATTGTACGCTTAACCGACTGAGCCACTCAGGCACCTTAACACAAAGAACATTATGTTAAAACTAATTTCTTCAGTGGGGAAGAAAATTTTCTGTTGAATTAAAATAATCAATTGCATATTTACAATCAACAGTACTTGATGCTGTAGTCCTACAGCTGTAGGAGGACAAGCAAGAACTGAAACATTTAATAGCACTTGGAGATGATAATGGTTCTTGTTGAATAGATACTCTCAAATACTATTGATAAGAATGCAAATTAAGGAAAGCACTATACTCTGTGTATCAGAAGCATTAAAAAAAGTCCTTTTACCCAAGAATTCTATTTCTGAGACTTCATCATAAGGAAAAATATGACACAGAAAAATAATATGTATAAGATGTTCATTGAGATATTGGATTTAAAACTCTGTATGTCTAACAATTATGAAAAGATTCAGGAAGATATACCTACATAATGAGAAATTACCTTAACAATAAACATTACATTTACCAAAAGTGAATTAACATTGAAAATTACTTACTTACAGAAAATTTTTAAGTATAAAATGGCAGAGGACAAAATTATATATATAATATTATTCCACCTATTCCCAAATATAAGTATAGAGAAAAAAGTTGAAATTAAATATTGTGTGAATGAAAAAATTATTTTTCTTTATATTTTTAAGATCTCTTACAATGAGCATTCATTATTTTTTTGAACATTCATTATTTTTATAAACACAATAACTGCCTAAAATAAAAAAAAACAGTTTTATAATAAATCAGTACCTTGTTATTAAATAGGACTCTTCCAAGCTTGTCAAAAAGACCTAGTTCAGACTGTAAGACATGTCAGTTGAATGAGGGGAAACAACAAAATGCTACTATTGGTTGGTGTTTGAAGATCATTTTTCTTTGTTTTTTTTGGTATGTGTTAAAGATAGTTAAAATCCTTTATTTCACCTAAATATTTTTTAGAGAATTCAGGTCTCTTTTCTTATTTCAATAGATAATAAGTTGAACATATGACATTGCCAATATTTTGCCTTTTTTGATCTACAAAAAAAGACATTTTCATGCATTTGACTTAATATTCTCTGTATCAAATATTGAGGTAATAACAATGCCTAGTGATTTTTATAATGCCATAATACACTGGTAACTTTTTTCTTTCTTTCTTTCTTTCTTTTTTTTTTTTTGCAAGTAATGTTGATGCACATCTTTAAATAAATGGCTGTTCACATCCAGACTGTTTTGGCAGAAACAATAAGTTTTCATGCCAATTTAGAGAGGGAAGAGGGGCTTAGGAAGACAAAGGATTGAGAGAGACATTTTGCAATATATCAAATATGAGTAATGATATCTCAGTTTGTACTTTAAGAAGCACTGGTGATACTTAATCTTTCAATAACACTTGATAGGTTCCAAACATGTTCTCATTAATTATTTCATTTAATCCTCAAAACTCAAGAGGTGAATAATTTTATTCTCATGTTACTGTTTCTGAGTGATTGTGATTTACAAAGTTAGGCAGCTAGAAAACAGAAAAGCTAAAATTTGAACTCAGATTAGCAATCTTTATGCCATGAAAAATTTGCTAGTTAATTTATGCATGAGAAGAAATCTTAATTTTTATAGAAATAAACTATACCCAATAATTAAAGTTTGGAAATCTAGTCATTTCTAAAGATAATTGCTATCAAAAGGTTGCCTGTATTTCTCTGAAATTATATTCTTCACAACTACATAATATTTTTAGTTTTCTAAATTAATGTTTTAAATATTCTGTGATTGTAAATTTCATGTATATGTCTTTGAATTAACAAAAATGTTTTGGACCAGTGTTTCTGGCAAATGTAAGAGCTGATTTAAAATTAAAATGCAGTTGGAAATCTATATAGTGGTCTGTGAAGTATGGATTTTCGAAATGACTATTTTCCAAAATTCATGTTAATATTTTAAGGAAGAGGGAGAAAATCTTTTATTCTTAGAAGGCCTTGGAAGAGATCCACTTTGAGAATTATTTCCTTTTTTGTGAATCTGGCAAATAATGTCCCTGGAAATAAAAAAAAGCAACTCAGGGTAATAGAGAAGATGTTATGTAGCTTTTGTAGGCAGAGCAACCCTGGGAATCATATTGAACAATTTGCTTCTTGCCTAGAGAAAGAGGCATTTGTAAACACAGTATGAAGAACAGAGCCTAATTCCAATGAGGCTTTTCTGTTTGTCCTGTCAGCAGAGCCCTCCTCTTTACCTGATAAATAAAGCACTACATTCCTCCTGGTTAGGGATTTAAGAAAAATCCCACTAATTCTGCACACTACACATTTATGGAATGAGTGTTTGCCAGTTTCCTATTTGTTTGAGGCCATGTAAATCACAAAGTAAATAACAGCAACCCTCTCTTATAATGCAATGAACTGTGCCACAGATAAGGGGGATCAAAATTATACTTACATTGGATTTTTCTGTGTACAATTTCATTAAGGATCACATGCCCTTAAAGAAATTAAAAAAAAAAAATCACCCTCATCTCTTGGTCTCATAAATGTGTTTACTGAAGGAAATTTTTATGTTGGGAAATAATTTGTCCCTCTCTCCCCCAAATAGCCTTGTTTTCTTTGTAGCAAACAGATATTCTTTTTCAACATTATCTACCTATGTCACTGAGTGCTTCTCCTAAAACTATTGGGAAAAATGCCCTTTATAAATCCTTTATAATTTAAAGGAAATGCATAAGACTGTTCCTGAGTCAACAGTAAATGCATACATCATTCATTTACATCTGTAATTTTAAGTGATTTGCTTAACCTTTGAAATTTTTAAAGCTCCTATTCTTATTCCATTTGCTAGTTTTTATGATGTATATTCATTTCCATGTGGAAAATCTCTGTCATTGTGAATGTTCTTTTTAAAAACAGACACTTAACAGTGTCCTGGTTTCATGTGTGGCTAAAGCAAACTCAATCTGTGAGCTGGAATGCATTGGACATTGTTTCCAGTAGGTCAATAAAATGACGGATGGATTTGAGCCAAGCTGTAGCAGAAGACACACATCCTCTGTTGAAATAGCTGAAAAGACAAATTAATATTGAAGTGTGGAATACTGAATTGGACTGTCTTTCAGTGCACAGAAATAGACTAAAGTAGATTACCAAAATGAGGCATGTGCACTTCAGGCAACTAAAACAGACTTGCTATGCAAACATGAGGTGGTAGATGAAAAATGGAATGTGATATTCCAAAGGTGGTTAACAGTTAAGCTTACATATGCAGTAGGGGATCACACCAATACCTTGAATTTCAGGACCTTTTAATGCCTTGGAATTGTGGAATGTCTATATTTACAACTCCTAACTAAAACCATAGTTGTCATTTTTATTGCACTAAGAGTATATGTTAATGTATCAGTGTCACTTAATAGTTTATTAATGCAGAAGAAAAAACACAGTAACACAAAACTAAATGTTGCATCAAAATCCTGTGTGATACCCATTCTCCACCCCCCCCCCCCCCCAGCACACACAGAGGGTTCAAATTGCTTTCCTAGTCTAACACTTAAAGTATGACATGATCAGGCCTGTATTTTATTCTATAAACTAAAGTCTGGGAGAAAATTGCACCCTATTTTCATTAACTTTTAACTGAAATTTAGCATTTCCAGTAATAATGAATGTAGGAAACTAACCACAGTGGTAATAGCAGTGCTGTGACTTTATCACCAATAGAAATGACAGATATTCTCATATCACACTATGGTTGCTGCAAGTCTCTTGAAAGATATTGTTTACAACTCATTGTGACTTTGAAATTAACAAAACATAACATATCTTTTTTAATATTTTAACTGTATTTTACTATATTTGGTTTCCTTTGTATCTATTTTATGCATTAAAAATTTGAAGAGGTAGTCCACAGGCATCACTAGACTGCCAAAGAGACCTATGGCAAAAGAAAGGTTAATAATGTTTAGAAAAACTGACCTAAAATGATCCTCTTTCAACTGCTGTGCACTCAATTTTAATTTTGTTCCTTTGCCTAGAAGGCTCTTACCTCCACGTTCTACCCTCATCTTTCATGTACAGTCTGAATATTAGCACATCCATTAGCTCACTCCTGATCCCACTAGTCAGAATTAGTCTATCTTCTTTTATATTCCCTCAAAATTGCTTTTGGTATTTCTTTTAGAACTTATCCTGCTTTTTATTCTAATCAGTTGTTTCCTTCTATGTCTCTGCTTCTAGAATATAAACCTCTTGGGGGGGCAGATAGTTTGTCTTATTTAATTACTATTTCATTGTTGACTCTAACTTAGTCTCACTATGGTTGGAAAATGTGGCCTCTATCTTCAACTTATTGAGACTAGCTTTATGAGTTGGTACATGAGCAGTTTTCATAAATGTTCCATTGATGTTTTGAAATATGGGATAATCGGAAGCAGTTGGTTGTGGTTTTGCTGACTCTGTTATTTAGAACTAGATCCCTGCTCCTTTTTTCCCTGTTTGACTTATCAGTTATTTAGAAAAGTGTATTAAAATATTCTGCTATGGAGAAAGACAGATACCATATGTTTTCAATCAAATGTGGAACAGGAGAAACTTAACAGAGGACCATAGAAAATGAGTGATGGGCATGGAGGAGGGCATATGTTGGGATGAGCACTGGGTGTTATATGGAAACCAACTTGACAATAAACTATATTAAAAATAATTTAAAATATTCTCCTATGATAGCAGATGTGTTAATTTTTTATTCTATCATTTAACTCTATATATTCTGAATCATTATTATTAGATAAATAAAAATTTAGAGCTGTTTTATATTCCTGATGAACTAGACCTTTAATCAAGATGCAGTGAAAATTTTATCTCTAATAATGCTTTTTTTTGCATTACAATGCATTTTCTCTAATATTAATATAACTGAGCTATTGGGTTAGAAATTTACTGCTATTTTTTTTCCATTTCTTTACTTTCAATGTGCCATAATGCTTTAAGTGTGTGTTTTCATATGCAAGATTTTATACTTCTAAAACTTCATTCTGAAAATCCTTATCTTTTGCCTGAAGAATTTAGTCAGTTTATAATGTTTGTGAATATTGAAATATTTTATTAATTTCTGCCATGTTTTATACTTTATCTTTGCCCTGTATTTTCTAGCCTTTTATTACTTTTTCTAAGTTTCAGATTGAGATATTTTCTCCCTCATTATATTTTTTCTTTTATTCACTTGAAAATCGTAATTCTTTTTATATTATTTTAGTCATTCTTTAGAAGGTTTAATATTCATTTTTAAAAGTCTAACATTTATCAGTGTCTTTGCCTTCCACTCAGATAATATGAGGAAAGTGTCCTGTAGTTTTGACACACTATGTCTAGCTGTGGGTTAATTTTTATTTATTCTGCTTTGGAGATGATGAGATTCCTAAAATTGAGGGCTTGATACTTTTCATCATATCTGGACAGTTTTCAGTCATTATCTCATTGAATATCTTAGTGTCCCTCTCTCATTCTCTTTCTGGTCTATTCTACATCTCTGATTAGACATATACTGGGCCATTTTATTCTATTCTCTATGTCTCAACTTTCTTCTCATATTTTTCATCTTTTTGTTATAGCATCTCTCTGCTATAGTCTAGATAGGTAATTTCTTCATGTCTATCCTCCAGTTCATCAATTTTTCCCTTTATCTCTGTCTTATCTGTTTAGCACATATGTTTAGTTTCTAATTTCAGGCACTATACTTTTCACATTAGAAATTTTATCCAGTTTTTTTTTTTTCACAACTACCTGGCTTACTTTATGACATCATTCCTTTGTATACTTTTAAATCTCTGTTTTATTTCTTCAAACATATTCATCAATCTTGCTTAATATTCTACATCTATGAAGTTTAACAACTACTGTTATTTGCAGATATGATTGTGTAATGTGTTGTTTTTCCAGATTATATCTCATGAAAATTTATTTATTGTATGATTGGTAGTTTTTGTTTTTGTTTTCTTTTTGTGAGCTCACATTCAGTTTCTTTGGGCTGAAACCAATTTACTTTCAAGTCTTCTCTCCCTCCAGAGGCTCTGAAAGATGAGGCATTTCTTTGCCTATTCCAGCTCTTACAGCTGCATTGCTTGCATTTCTTTTTTTAAATCTTTTTTCTTTTATTATTATTATTTTTTTAATTTAAATCCAAGTTAGTTAACATACAGTGTAATAATGGCTTCAGGAATAGAATTTAGTGATTCATCACTTACGTATAACATCCAGTGCACATCCCAACAGGTGCCCTCCTTAATGCCCATCACCCTTTTAGCCCATTGGCCCACCCAACACCCCTCCAGCACCTTCATTTTGTTCTCTGTATTTAAGAGTCTCTTATGGTGTGCCTCCCTCTCTGTTTTTGTCTAATTTTTCTTCCCTTCCCCTATATTCATCTGCTTTGTTTCTTAAATTCCATATATGAGTGTAATCATATGATATTTGTCCTTCTCTCACTTATTTCACTTAGCATAATACACTCTAGTTCCATCCACATTGTTGCAAATGTAAGATTTCATTCTTTTTTATTGATGTATACATTCCATTGTGTATATATAAAACATTTATTCATCAGTCAATGGACATTTGCACTCTTTCCATAATTTGGCTATTGTCAGTAGTGCTACTATAACCATTGGGGTGCATGTAACCAAAAGCAACAAAAGCTAGAAAGGACCAGAGAACGTCACCAGAAACACCAGCTCTACAAGCAACACAATGGCACTCAATTCATATCTTTCACCAATCACTCTAAATGTAAATGGACTAAATGCTCTAATCAAAAGATATAGAGTATCAGAATGGATAAGAAAACAAGACTTATCTATATGCTGCCTATAAAAGACCCATTTTAGCCTAAAGACAGATACAAATAGACAGTGAGGGGATGGAGAACCATATACCATGCTAATGGATGTCAAAAGAAAGCCAGGGTGGCCATAGTTATACCAAACTAGATTTTAAAATCAAGACTGTAACAAGAGATGAAGAAGGGCATTAACAGGCCTATCCATCAAGAAGAGCTAAATATTTATGCCCCAACTTGGACATACCCAAATATGTAAATCAATCACAAACATAAAGAATCTCATCACTGATAATACCATAATAGTAGGGGAGTTCAGCACCCCACTTACAGCAATGAACAGATGATCGATCCTAAGAGAAAAATCAACAAGGAAACAATAGCCTTGAATGACACACTGGATCAGATGGACTTAACAGATATATTCAGAACATTTCACCCTAAAGCAGCAGAATACACTTTCTTCTCGAGTGCACATGAAACATTCTCCAAAATAGATCACATACTGAGTCACAAACCAGCCCTCAATGAGTATGAAAAGATCAAGATCATACCATGCATATTTTCAGATCACAATGCTATGAAACTTGAAATCAACCACAAGAAAAAGTTTGGAAAGTCCTTGAATACTTGGAGATTAAAGAACATCCTACTAAAGAATGAATGGATTAACCAAGAAATTAAAGAGGAAATTTAAAAGTACATGGAAGCCAATGAAAATGAAAACATGACAGTCCCAAAACCTATGCGATGCAGCAAAGGGAAGTATATAGCAATCCAATCCTTCCTAAAGAAGGAAGAAAGGTCTCAAATAACCTTCTACCTAAAGGAGTTGGAAAAAGAACAGCAAATAAAGCCCCAAACCAACAGAAGACAGGAAATAATAAGTATTAGATCAGAAATCAATGATACCAGAAAACCCAAAAATAAAAAAAAAACCAAAATGATAGAACAGATAAACAAAACCAGGAGCTGGTTATCTGAAAGAATTAACAAAATTGATATACCCTTAGCTAGATTGATCAAGAAGAAAAAGGAGGGGTGCCTGGGTGGCTCAGTCAGGTAAGCACTGACTTCTGCTTAGGTCATAATCTTCTGGTTTGTGAGTTCCAGCCCTGCAATGGGCTCTGTGTTGACAGCTTAGAGCTTGGAGTCTGCTTTGGATTCTGTCTCCCTCTCTCTCTCTTCCCCTCCCCTTCTTGAAATCTGTCTCTGTCTCTCAAAAATAAATAAACATTAAAACAATTTTTAAAGAAAAAGGGAAGGACCCAAGTAAAATAATATCATGAATGAAAGAGGAGCGATCACAACCAGAACTATGAAATACATAATAAGAGAATATTATGGGCAATTATATGCCAACAAACTGGGCAGTCTGAAAAAAAAAAAAAAAGGACAAATTCCTAGAAACATATAAACTACCAAAACTGAAACAGGAATAAATAGAAAATTTGAAAGACCCATAACCAGTAAATAAATTGAATCAGTAGTCAAAAATCTCCCAACACAAAAGTCCAGGCCCATATGAGTTTTCAGTGGAATTCTACCAAACATTTAAAGAAGAGGTAACACCTATTTTTTTGAAGCTCTTCCAAAAAATAGAAATGGGAGGAAAAATTTCAAACTCATTCTATGAGGCCAGCATTACCCTGATTCCAAAACCAGACAAAGACCCCACCTAAGAGAACTGCAGACCAATTTCCCTAATGAACATGAATGCAAAAATTCTCAACAAGATACTAGCAAACCAGATCCAACAATATATTAAAAGAATTATTCTCCACTATCAAGTGGGATTTATTCCTGGAATGCAGGGCTGGTTCAATATAAGCAGATAAATCAATGTGATACATTATGTTATAAAAGAAAGGATAAGAACCACTAGATCTTCTCAATAGATATAGAAAAAGCATTTGATTAACTAGTTGGTACCTAACCTTCTAATTTCTGTATAAGTCTAATTACATGAAATAGAAGTGGGGGTTTTGATTTTTTACTTCGCTTTTCTGTTTGGAGTATCATTGTAACTACTGTATTGTAAATGACGGAAAATAATTGCATATGTTAAAAAAATTAATTGTGTAAAAAAAAAGAAAAAAGAAAAAGCATTTGACAAAATACAACATTTTTTCTTATTAAAAAACCCTCAGGAAAGTAGGGATGGAAGGAACATACCTCAAGATCGTAAAGGCCATGTTTTAAAGACCCACCACTAATATCATCTTCAATGGGGAAAACCTGAGAGCTTTCCCCCTGAGATCAGGAACACGACAGGGATGTCCATTCTCACCACTGTTGTTCAACAGTGTTGGCAGTCTTAGCCTCAGCAATCAGACAACAAAAAGAAATAAAAGGCCAAATTGGCAGGAGGAAGTCAAATTTTCACTCCTCACAGATGGCATGATACTCTACATGGGAAACCCAAAGACTCTACCAGAAATGATACATAAATTAAACAAAGTCCCAGGATATAAAATTAATGTACACAAGTTGGTTAAATTTCTATACACCAATAAGAAGTAGCAGAAATAGAAATCAAGGAACCTATCCCATTTACAATTGTACCAAAACCCATAAAATACCTAGGAATAAACCTAACAAAAGAGGTTAAAGATCTCTATGCTGAAAACTATAGAAAGCTTATGAAAGAAACTGAAGAAGTAAAAAAGAAATGGAAATATATCCCATGCTCATCAATTGGAAGAACAAATATTGTTAGAATGTCAATACTACCCAAAGCAATTTACATATTCAATATAATCCCTATCAAAATAACACCAGCCTTTTTCACAGAGCTAGAAAAAAAACAATCTAAAATTTGTATGGAACCACAAAAGACCCCAAATAGCCAAAGTCATGTTGAAAAAGAAAACCAAAGCTGGAGTCATCACAATTCTGGACTTCAAGCTGTATTACAAATCTGTAATCATCAAGACAGTATGGTACTGGCACAAACACAAACACATAGATCAATGGAATAGATTAGAGAACCCAGAAATGGACCCACAATTTTCTGGCCAACTAATCTTTGACAAAACAGAAAAGGACATCCAATGGAAAAAAGACAGTCTCTTCAGTAAATTATATTGGGGGAAACTGGACAGTGAGATGCAGAAAAATGAACCTGGATCACTTCCTTACACCATTCACAAAAATAAACTCAAAATGGATGAAAGACCTAAATGTGAGACAGGAAACCACCAAAATCCTAGAGGAGAAAACAGGCAACAATCTCTTTGACCTTGGCCATAGCAACTTCTTACTTGACATGTCTCTGGAGGCAAGGGGAACAAAAATGAACTATTGGGACCTCGTCAAGTTAAGAAGCTTCTGCCCAGTGAAGGAAATAATCAACAAAACTAAAAGGCAACTGATAGAATCGGAGAAGATATTTACAAATGACATATCAGATGAAGGGTTAGTATGCAAAATGTATAAAGAACTTATCAAACTTAACACCCAAAAACAAATAATCTAGTGAAGAAATGGACAAAGACATGAATAGACACTTTTTCAGAGATGACATCTGGATGGCTAACAAACACATGAAAAGATGTTCAAAATCACTCATCTTCAGGGAAATGCAAATCAAAACCACAATGAGATACCTCAGACCTGTCAGAATGGCTCAAATTAAAAACTTAGGAAACAACAGATGTTGGTGAGGATGCTAGAGAAAGAGGAACCCTTTGGCACTGCTGGTGGGAATGCCAACTGGTGTAGCCACTCTAGAAAACAGTATGGAGGTTTATAAAAAAAATTAAAAATAGATCTACCCTGTGACCCAGCAATTGTACTACTAGGTATTTAGCCAACAGGTGCATTTCTTAATTTATGGACCCTTTCTTCATCTTCAAGGCTAGCAATGTAGCATCTTCAAATCTCTCTGCTGTGTCATGATATCACAATCTCCTGTGTCAAGTTTCCCTTTGTTTCCTTCTTATAAAGGCATCTGTGATTACAATTAGAGCCCACTCAGATAATTTAGGATAGTCCCCTCATATCAACATCCTTAATTTAATCACATATGCAAAATTTCATTTGCTCTATTAGGCAACATTCACAGGTTTCATCAATTAGAACATGGACATTTTGTGGGATGACTTTTTGGCCTACCACTGACTTTATCTGTGGAAATTACTTGAGACTTGGTTTTAAAATATGTCCCTTCATAAAAGACTTGTACTTCTAGTTTTTGGTGGTATTGCTAACACAGAACTAATTTAAATTGTATTTGGGGGGAGCCAGATAATTAGTATTCCCTTCAGCTTACATCTCCATGAGTGTAGCATACAGAGATAATTTCCCTTTATTCAGTAATCCAGAGCCAAGACCAAGACAATCATATATCACAGCCATCATCCTTTGTAGGGTTATTTTTCTCCCCCTCACTGATGGTATTACCCCTTGAAGATACTGGCTTTAGGGGATGCTTCAATCCAACTTCTTTCTTTACCCAGGTCATAGGCTTTTCCTCCTATTTCCTGTAGATGTCTATTACAACTCAGTTATGACTGTCAGAATGGACATATTTTTCGAGGACAAATGCTGATTCCAACATTATCCCCTGTGCATTAGCAACTTTCTATATTTTTTTTCTGATTTTGACAAAGTTCTCTTGCTTTCCCATCATCACAGCCATACTTTATTGTTTTTAATCTTTTATTAAGTATTGTTAAGTGTGCTGTATTATCAGAGCTTTTTTCTTTTTTTGGTGGGAAAGCTCCAGATTAGGAAGGGATGGCTGGACCCTCTGAATGCAAGCTCTTCTCAGTGATTCCTCTTCCCGCACCACCAATGACCAGGGCACGGGCAGCCTGCAGTCACTTTCGGGTATAGGAGTATCAGAGCATTCTTGAATGTAGGCTGCAGTATTGCTAGGAATAGAAGCCAGATATTGAAGGAATGTCTAATTTCTCCCTCTCCCCAACAGCTAAGACAATGACATCTAATCTGTGAGTAATAAATGCTAAATTAAATGGGACCATAGCAGACTGGAGATTGGAAAGACATTAAAATTGAATAGTAACAGAGACCATATGGCCTGGGGAGTCTAAAGTATTTCCTATTTGGCCTTTTGTATGGAAAGAGTTTGCTGAAGCATTGTCTAGAGAGTTGTTTTTTACCATCTCCAGTCCAGAAGAGGGATGATGATAAGTTCATACTCAGAAGTCTCAGTTTGTCTTGGGGAGAGTATCCTTCCTCTTGGTGATAAAGAACTACCTGGCTTCAGAAGTGCCTCTGAACTTCATGAACCCCAGGGCTCATCTACCATGCTGATTTTCTCTGTAGTCACTGATGTTGGTAATGTGCAAAGAGGCAGCATGTGGAGTATCTTGTACTTAGACTCCTCCCCATTTCTGTGGGTCCACCTAAGTGGCTTAGGAATTGCTGAGTTGATAACTTATGGCTTCATGTTAACTTATAGATTTAATATGTTTGAAGGAGAAGAAAGAGGAATCTGGGGTGGGGTCTTGGCTCTGTTACCAATTAGCCAAATTGATGTGGGAAAGCCATATCATATATCTAGGTCTCGGTTTCCTCATCTGTAGAAAGAACGATAAATTTACTGAACCACACGTTCCCATCTATTCCACTGTTCTCTGATTGTTAAGTCAGAATAAAAAGTTTTATCTCTTTTTCCCAAGGTACAGTCCCTTCCTCCTTCATGAAGATTAGATGAGTAAATACATGTAAAGTCCTGAGAACAAGCTTGGCACAAAATAACAGTGAATGTTAGCTATTATATTGTTGTTATTAACATTACCAAAACCCTCTTAGACAGGGTGAAAGCCTGCAATCATTAATCCTTTTTTAATGGATGGTAGTCCCTCATTTTCCCTAGTGAAAATTTTCTTGAGTATTCTAAGCACTGGGAAGAAATTCTGATTGGCATAAAACAACATCCCAATGTTCTCTGTGCTTTCAGAGGGTTTGATTAACCTCCCCACTGCTGCTGCCAGCAGGCAAACCACACGCCACAAAGCATTGACCAAAATCTGAATCTGCAGAAAGAAGAGAATATAAAAACTCAACTTTAAATCCCAAGACTGAGCGAGCTTTCCCTGGTGGTGTCTATATGCTGATTTGGGGGAGGGTAAAGGTTATTGTGATGGTTCTGTTAGGACAGTAGCGAGCTTATTGTAGAGGTGAGAATGATTTTCAGCCATACTTGCTCTAGTTAGAAATCCAATGTTTTGCGTGTATTCTATATCATTCAAGACCTTTGAAGGAAATAATTTATCCCAGATAGTTCGAATGAAGAAATAATATACAGAAGAGGCAAGGCTAATGCAAGGTTAAAAAAAACATTGGGAGATGTTGAAGCAACCAGAGACTAGATTTGTGGAAACCTTATCACCACTAGGACTAAAGGGGCTAGGAGAGCAAAGTGTGGCTGGAGCTGAAAGAGAAGGTGGAGCCAAAGGACAGGGGCTTCATGGCAAAGGGCAGATGTGGAAGGATGCAGTAACTTCCAGAGAGGAAGGAACGGAGCAGGGAAGAGATAGCCCAGCTCCTGATATTTTTCAATGCTTTTCACTGGCTGAATGTAATTAGAAACCAGTCAGCAAGGGAGACCAGGAAATGCCTCCATAGTAGAGGCAGAGCAGAGAAGAGACAGAGAATGGATGAGAGGCTACTGAGAGATACAGAACAACTATCCTTTTTCCTCTGGACCTTTTGCTCTCAAGCCTCTCTGGCTAGATAGTTTTCTTATGCCTTTGATATGTGGTCTCCTATTGGTGTTTTGTGATGAGAACATGTGAGTGAGAATAAGTATGTGTTGCTTTTGTCTGGTCTGCATCTTCATGAAAAAAGTACCAAATTTAAACCAGGAAAACTGAAATCTGGTCTGTTAAATAAAAAAAAAATATTCATGACACCTGTTAAAATGGTAAGACAAACTTTATTCAGAAATATTGTGATAGGATATTGCACTAGGGGAAAGAGAATGCACTCAACTTGGAATATAACAAGGAAAAGTGGGTATTTATAAGCAAGGAACAGGGTGAGAGAGTCAGTAGATGGAAAATTACTAATAGGAGACATCAAGTGTGTGTGTGTTTGGAGGGGTTTTCCTGGCTATACTTACCTAACAGGATTCTTGCTGAAGGCAGACCAGGTGATTCGACATCATCTAGGAGATAGTGGGGGATAAGGACTTGGTCAGATATTGAGGGTGGGAGATTTTGGCTACATTGACAGAAAAGGATTCTTGCTAAAACTGTGCTCTTGAGGACATGCCCAAGAATGAGACCTGGTCAGGCTCAGAGGAACATATCTAGAGTTTGTTTAAGAAAAGAGTCTTCGCCAGGTTTCAGTTCTGCTGAAAACTTGGATAATATTAGACAAGTCACTTAACCTCTTGTTTTTTACCTGTAAAACAGACTAGAGTGTGAGCCAAAGGGACTGTGTTTACAAGGAATGTGATTCTTGTTGACCAGGTTGTGTGGCTTGGAGGTCTGGCTAATAACACACAAAAATGTGGCAGAGGTGGTTATCCACCTTCTTTCCTTTCTTCCACAGCATTTGAATGATTTTTTTTGGTACATGGCTGCCCAGAGACATTCCATTTGATAGCTTCCTTTACTGGGTGTGGATATATGGGTTGAGTAAATTCTCTTCAGTGGATTGTGAGAAGTGATGTGTGACACTTTTCAGGCTTGTTTCAGAACCTAATACATTCACTCTTCCATGTCCTTTCCTTCTCCCTGGAAGGGATGCTAACAGAGTAATCTAGAAGCTACCTATAAAAATTGCAGGGCCATCACCAGTTTGAGTCCTTCATATTAAGAACAGAGCCTGGGCACCTGGCTGTCTCAGTCCATTAAGCATTCGACTTCAGCTCAGGTGATGATCTCATAGTTCCCTGAGTTCAAGCCCCACATTGGGCTCCCTGCTGCCAGCACAGAGCCTGCATTGGACCCTTGGTCTTTCTCTGTCTTCCCCTTCCTGGCTTGTGTGTTCTCTCTCTCTCTCTCAAAATTAAAATAAGCATTAAAAAAACAGAGCTTCCTACCATAAAATCTTCTTCAGTAAACTCAATACTCAATGTGTAAGAGAAATAACCTCTATTCCTTTAAATTCTGGGGTCTCTCTGTTGCAGTAGTTTATCCTATTGTAAAACAGAAAGGAAAAACATTTCCCACATTTCTACTCAGAACATAACCTGGCTCTGCCAGTATTTTGACTGAGTGGGAGAGAGTACAGGAGATGGCATTTGAGAAGGGCAGGTAGCATCTCCACAGAAGCCATTGGCAGGCATCTCCATCTAGCTGCAGCAGGATCTCCAGATACCAGGGCTTACAGGAAGCAGACATCAACAGAGGCTGGAGGAGAAAAATATGAGTTGATGTGCTTTTAACATTCGTTCAGAAATAAATCAGGGATACTTGAGGGTACAGGGAGACCAGTTAATTCCTATATGAGTAGCCTAAGGCTATTAACTAATATTAGCTAATATTAGACAACTAATACTAGTTGTCATTAATGACACCTCATTTTCACATTGCATCAGAATGCTTTGGGATGTAAGAAAACGTTAACTTGAGTTAAGTTAGTTTAATATGTTTTTTATATCACATAATAAGTACCGAGGTGGAATGGGTTTCATATATATACAAGAAGGGTTCTGCATCTGTTCCCTAATTCTCTCAGCTCTGTTGTTTTCCACGTAGATGTTTTCTTCTCAGGTTGGCTTTTCTAGTTATCACAGGATGGCTATCAGCAGCAATTGTTGTAACATGCTTACTTATCTCCAGTAAGAGGGAAAGGAAAGAAGGAAAGAGAAAGAAGACGTGAGAAAGCAAGAGAGAGGACTGTTCTCCAAATGATAGAATCAGGTTCTTTTCCTTGGTCTTATTGGGCCACCTCAAATCATGTGTTCATCTCTAGACCAGTAACTGTTCTCAGGGAAGCAAAGTTCTCTGTGGCCAAAACTGGCAAAGAGCATGGAATTGTCATGATGGCCTAGACCAAAGGCCTGAAAACAGACTTGCAGCCAAATCCAGCCAGCCACTTTTTAATTATGGTTTAAGAGGTAAGGATGGTTTTTGCCTTTTCAAATGATTATGCCTCTTGACCTACAAAATCTAAAGTACGTACTTTCTGACTCTCTAAGAAAAAGTATCTAAACTTCTAGACTACTCAGAATCTGTATCTCTGGAGACAGGGATGATGGGCCACTTTTGCTTGAGGCACACAGGTGGTGTTAGGAGAATTCCCAAAATGCTAAGGAAGTTTGCTTGAAAATATGAGGATAGATACATCTAATTGGCAGTGTCAAATACTCATAACTTTGGTTAACTGTGTCACATTCCCCTCCATTAGTGCATATTATTAATGTTAATAATTAGTGGGTTCATTATTTTGTTCTGAACTCTGTTCTAGGTACATGATAATAATCAGAACTTGGCTATCAACAATTTCACAACCATAATCTTGCCCAAACACATAAGAGGCTCTCAGACCTTTTTTTTGGTGTGGTATGGGAGATAAGGGAACAAAAGGCCTCAAGTAATACATATGTAAAGTGGACTGTTTAGTTTCTAAAGTACCACATCAAATGATATAAAACACTAAAAGTAATAAGATGTTCTCAGTACAGACCGGTGTCACCCGTAAATGCTATTCAGTTAAGCTTTCCAAAAGGTTTAAACAATAATATAAAACTTGGTCTTGTGTTTTGAATGTAGTTAGAGAAAGGCACAATTTAGATTTTAAAAATCAATGTAAATTAGTCTTAATCTGAATTCATTTCAAGAGAAAGGCAATAGTCTAGGATATAGTATAGTGATTAGAAATCAATTTTTACTGATTGTATATATCTATTTTTTAATGTCTACCATTATCTAAGACCAGCTCTACAATAAGGTTTGAAAAAAGATAAAACACCAGTAGATCATGGTGGGTAAAATGGTTGCTATCTATTTACTTAAGCAGCTTTGAGATTGTGGTTTAGTTTAGGATTTAATGGACAAGGCTGATACTGGGAGTGGAAGTCCAATGCTACTAACTATAATCCTTGTCCCACTATCTAGGGACACAGAGAAACTAACCAAGTAGCAAGAAGAGAGCATTTATAAAACTGCTTATGGAGAGAACATTTATAAAATGGTCTACAATAAGGGCTGCTGGTTCAGAACACAGTCTTGTTTGAGGTGTTGATTTAGATCACTGCTTAAAATGTAACCTGAGGCACCATAAAAAAGAATGAAATCTTGCCACTTGTGGCAACGTGGATGTACCCAGATGTATTATCTTAAGTGAAATAAGGCAAAGAAATATACCATATGATTTCACTTATATAAAGAATCTAAAAAACAAGACAAGCAAATAAAACAACACAGAAATAGACTTATAGATGCAGAGAATAATCTGGTAGTTGCCAGAGAGGTAAAGAAAGGAGAGGGTGCGGGCAAAATAGAGAAAGAAGACTGACAGGTATAACTTTTCTATATTGCATAGATCCTATAGTTAATAATACATATCTTTGCATGGTCAGGTATGGTAACTAGATTTATAGTGGTGATCACTTTATAATATATATAAATGTTGAATCACTATGGTGAATATAGTATTGTATGTTAAGTACACTTCAATAAAAAACATTGACCTGAGGCAATTTTGGTGAAATTTACAGTTTGTAAACTATAAAATGCAATGTGATCATTAGGCATTATGATTATTCTTCTATTATATTTGTCCATATCAGTTCCCTCATCTACTCCTCATTGTTCCTAAAATCAGTATCAAGACCAATTCCTGCCATGAGAAAAAGACCACACCCATAACATTGGCCATTCTAGGTCTGAGAGGAAAATTGTGTGTGTGTGCATGTGTATGCATTTCTATGTCCTGGTTATAAGGATTAGTCATTGATCAGATGGAATAATAAGAATCAAAATACTAGCTGCAAATGAGCCAGGTGCCATATAAGTCTTTTTGCATATATTATTTCTTATCCACACAAGTACACTTGGACTTACACTTTGTTTCTGACCTATAGATACAGAAACAGGCTTGGAGAGATTTGATAGCCTGCCACATTTACATAGGTAGGGAGCATAGAGTCTGGATTGAGAGCTTGGATATGAAAGCACAGGTTCTTCCTTGAACCTCCAAAGAACATCCACTGTGGGATAGCTGGTGCCTCTTGAAATGATCTGCCTTCTACCAGGCGGGAGATCAGCCGTCAGTAAACTTCTGGTAGCATGCCATTCTTTCCTCACAGGTGGAGGACCTTTCAGAAATTAGAATAATTATCTTGGAAACCTGTGGTGGTGCTGGAACTCTGTTCAATAAAATATCAACAACAATAGTCATAGTATTTAACACTTATTAAGAGAGTACCATGTATTACCTGGGAGTAAGTTTTATTATTACCCCATTTTCCTATTTCTGAAATGAATCCGAGAAAAGATGAGAAGTTTGCCAAGGTCACATGGATACTAGAGGCAGATCCAGGATTCACATCCAGACCATCTGAAGACACCCACTGAGCAAATTCCTGGGACAAGACAATTTAAGCAGATCCCCAGCTCTGGAGAAAACTTGCCAGTGTGGCCACTTGAAGCTCCTGAGCCTCAACTGGAGTCCCATCTGTCTTACAGGGTGAATTACTTCTGGGCGGTTGTCGCCTCTGACTCGCCCTGAGGATAGGAGCATAAAGATCAATGAAAGCAAGAAGCGAGATTCTTCAACTGCTACAATTTTTCTTAGGGGATGGCTTTTGTTTTCATGGCACCCTTTGGCCGTTTTGGCCTGTCAGTACATCTGGGTAAAGCCCAGAAGGACTTCTTTATTTAGTGCCCATCCAAGACTAAAAAAAAAAAAGTGGGGGAGGGAGGTTAGAAGAAAGGATCCTCTGCTTTACATCTCAATGAGTCACAAATGACTTACCAAACTTTGCAATCATATTTTCCATGTAGTTTTTAAATCAGAGGTTTGGTCGGAAGCTCAGAGTGGGGTCAGACATTTTCTCTGAGCAGCCACCATGGTTGTATTTTGGAATCAGTTACTCCCAGGAGGTCTTCCACCAAGAGTGCCAATTCAAAATGAAATAGGACAAGATATACAAAACTCAGGCTTTTAGGCACTAAGATCCACCTGAGTAGACTCCAAACATGAAGTACCCATGAATACCCAGGTAGCAACTGCTCCAGGAACCCATTAGCTTTATGGGGTGCCTGGGTGGCTCAGTCAGTTAAGAGTCCAACTCTTGATTTCAGCTCAGGTCATGATCTCACTGTTCATGGAATTAAGCCCTGTGTCGGGCTCTGTGCTGACAGGTGGAGCCTGCTTGGGATTCTCTGTCTCCTCTCTCTTCCCCTCCCCCACTTGCTTTCTCTGAAGAGAGAGAGAGACAGAGACAGAGAGAGAAGAAGAGGAAGAAGAAGGGGAAGGAGGAGAAGGAGGAGGAGGGGGAGGGAGAGGAGGGGGAGGAGAGGGAGGAGGGGGAGGGAGAGGGACCAGCAGGAAGGCAGGGAGAAAGAAAGAAAAGAATGGGAGGGAGGGAAAGAGGAAGGAAGGAAGGAGGGAGGAAGGGAGGAAAAAAGAAAAACCCATCAGTTTTAGTGCTGCTTGAGGCTATGCGGCTTGTGCCATTTTTTCTCATCCCAAAAGGAAGGTAGCCCTTATGGCCACAAGCTGGAGAGACTCAAGTGGCAAAGGATCTAATGTTCTTCATAGTTGTATCACTGGGGTCTGGTATTGGGTCTGGCTCACAGTAAAAGCTCATTAAAGTGCCAACTCATTCTGTCTCTATGGCCATTTCACCTCTCTGAGTTGTTTTTTCCATCCCCAAAATGGTAAATACTCATGGGATCATTTCAAGTCAAAATGAGAGTGCTTCAAGCAGGCTTGGTAAACTTCAAATCATTATACAGATGTAAAGAACATAAAGCTCTTTTTTAATTACCACTTCTCAAATATACCCAAATAAGCAAAGTCTGGCTCATGGCAGTCAGAGTACAGGGCTATGAGGGACCAGGAATCATACTTCACAGGGCATTTTGGAGGAGTGAATAATGAACTGAAAAATGTGGAGCATTTGCTTGAGGAACATTTTGTAAATAGTATTCCCCAACCCACTTAAGCCCCATTGTTTCTATACAGGCTAAGAAATTTTCTCAGTTGGTGAACCACTTGTTTTAGTTTCTTCCCTTCAGGGCATGGAAGAGAATTGCATTTCCTTGCCCTTCCTTGCCCCTCCTTGAAGGTGGGGTGTCCCTATGTGCTGGGAATTCTGTTTGCTAACTGGATACATTGCCTACCCTTCTCTGCTTTGCTCCGCACGCCAGGCCTGATCCCCAGGGACTGCATATTACAAGTGACTTAATTTTGTCACCATCTAACCTAAATGTTAGGTGAACTGTCTCTTCTTTTAAGATTCAGATGAAATTAATCTACCAGCTTCATGATTGTCTTGCTGTCCTGAATGGGACTTTTTTGCTCCCAAAGTATCTATTTTATTTATCTATGCTCACTCCCCAAGCCCACAATTATAAGGCCTTTGTGTATATAACAGACTTTGCTAAATGTTTGGGAAAGGAGGCAGTTTATGTCAGGGATGGGCAAACAACTTAGAACTGAATAGTAGATATTGTGGTTATTGTTTCTTTGTTCTTTCCATCAGTTCAGGCTTTCATCCTTCATAAGTGTGTTCATCCTTTTCTTTCCTTTGCCCTCCCTTCTAAACCCAGCTCTGGGTCTCCCTTTGTGTAAGCAAAGATTATTGATAGCTCTGTCAGATGAGGGGACATATTCTCCGGGCCTCCCCTCCTCCTCTTCTTCTACCTGTCTCTGCAGGGGAAGGCAGCTGAGCAGAGATACATTCCACACCAATGTGGACTATGTCACCTCACCCGCACACCCTCCTCTACGGCTCCATCCATCCCCAGCTACTTTCAGCTGCAGGTACAGCTAATTGGTGTTTTACTGCCTACCCTCTCCATACACACACCTTGCCTTCTAGTCTGTAGTGACTTTCTTTCCTTTTGCTCATCATAGGTATGGGACAGTCTCGAAGGTTCTGACCAAGAGTAAAGGGGCCAAAGAGGCCTGGCTACAATAAAAACCATAGACTTCCAGGGATAACATGCAGTTTGCTGACCACAAAGTCTTCCCGCTGGGGTGTGGGAACCTAAGCTGGCCTCATACCAAATTTTGGTCAGCTGCCAAACTTATTCTCTGGACAGAAATAACCTAGAGTCTTAAACAGGGTTGTTCATGGGGCGCCTGGCTGGCTTAGCCGGTTAGGTATCCATGATCTCATGGTCCGTGAGTTAGAGCCCTGCATTGGGCTTTGTGCTGACAACTCAGAGCCTGGATGGAGCCTGCTTCGGTTTCTGTGTCTCCTCCTCTCTCTGCCCCTTACCCGCTCATGCTTTATCTCTCTTCGTCTTTCAAAAATGAATAAATGTTAAAAAAATTTAAACAGCATTGTTCACAGTTTGGGGAGTTTTAGATGTTGGCCACTTCTCCATTTCTTTCTACCACAAAACAAACTATCGAAACAAATTCCTCCGCATGAGGCACCGGGTGACTCAGTCAATTAGCATCGAGCTCTTGATTTCAGCTCATGGCTTTGAGTTCCAGCCCCTCAACAGGCTCTGTGCTGACACAATAGAGCCTGCTTGGGATGTTCTTTCTCTCTCCCTGTGCCTCCCCCTGCTCATGCTCTCTCTCTCTCTCAAAATAGATAAACATAAAAAAACCCCACAAATTTCTCATCTTTACTGGGAAATCAACACAAAGCATATGCCACACCTTTCCTGATTCAGAATTGCACCACTTTCCCCCTTTTTCAGTGGTGTCCTACTGCAGGTCCCCATCTCTTGCCTAGACCAGCACTATCTCCTAACGGTACACATGCCTTCCACCCCTCCACTACCCTGCCTGTCCTCAACACTGCTGCTGATGAGCTTCCTGAAGTCAGATGCAACTGAGTCAGCTCCTTCTATGTTTGTATTTTAGTGAAAAGATATTGTCTTTGTGGATTTTATCTTAGGTGGCTCAGTCAGTTGAGTTTTCAACTCTTGATCTTGGCTTGGGTCATGATCTCACAGTTCATGGGATCAAGCCCCATGCCGGGCTTTACACTGGCAGCACAGAATCTGCTTTTTTCTTCTCTCTCTGCCCCTAACCCTCACTGGTGCTCTCTCTCTTTCACAGATAAATAAATAAACATTCAAAAAAAATAATAGAGGTAGTACTTGTTCATTAATGCAGAAAATAAATATTTAGAGAGAAAAAATGAGAGTCTTTCTGACCCTGCTCCAGTAACTCCCTAGAGGTAGCCACAGTTGGTAGTTTATTTTGTATCTTTTCATACACTTTTCCATGTATGTACAAACATGTACACAGACATAAATGCATGCACACACATATGTATACATACATGCACACTTTGATAGTTTCTGCAACTTGAACTTTTCACTTAAAAAATATGGAGAGATATTTCTATATCAATACATATCAACTTACTCTTTATTTTCAAAGGCTATGAAATACTCCATTTATTTTATGGAGTTACTGATACTTATTTAACCAGTCCCCTATTGATGAACACTTAAGCTGTAACAGTTTTTCCTGTTATAGACTATGATTCAATGTCATCTCTATTTACTCATTTTTTTTAGATTTTTAAATGCCTGCTGACTCTTGCTTTTATAAAAGACCAATAGCATTTAAGTTAAAAAAAATCAAATGGCACGTCTAGGTTTATAATGAAAAAGAGCAGTCTCTCGTCCTTCCCCATTCTACAGTTCTAATTTCAACTCCTTATGTAACTTAAAAAAATCTAGTTAGTTAGTTGGTGTAATATTAGTTATAGGTGTACAATATAGTAATTCAACATTTCTATACATCATCTGGGACTCATCACAGCAAGTGTACTCCTTAATCTCCATTGCCTATTTTACCCATCCCCCCACTCACCTGCCTTCTGGTAACCCTCAGTTTGTGCTTCCTTGTTAAGAGTCTGTATTTGTTTGCCTCTCTCTCTCTTTTCACCCTTTGCTCATTTGTTTCCTAAATTTCACATATGAGTGAGATCATATAGCATTTATCTTTCTCTGACTTATTTCACTTAGCAAAATACCGTCTAGCTCCATCTATGTCATTGCAAATGGCAAGATTTCATTCCTTTTTATGGCTGAGTAATAGTCCATTATATATATTACACACATATATTTATATTATACCACATGTTCTTTATCTTTTTTAATGGCTGAATAATATTCCATTATATATATTTATATGTTCTTTATCCATTCATCAATTGATGGATACTTGGGCTGCTTCCAATATCTTAGATATTGTAAATAATGCTGCTATAGACATAGAGGTGCATGTATCCCTTTGAATTAGAGTTTTGTATTCTTCAGGCAAATACCTAGTGGTGCAATTGCTGGATTTCAGGGTAGATCTATTTTTACCTTTTTGAGGAAACTCTGTACTGTTTTCCAGAGTGACTGCACCAGTTTGCACTGATACCCCACTAAGAGTATCAGAGGTTTCTCCTTTCTTCACACCCCACCAACACCTGTTATTTCTTGTGTTGTTGATTTTAGCCATTCTGACAGGTGTGAGTTGATAACTCATTATAGTTTTGATTTGTGACTCCTTGAAGATGAGTGATGCTGAGCATTTTTTCATGTGTCTGTTGGCCATCTGTATGTCTTTGGAAAAATGTCTATTTAGGTCTTCTGCCCAGTTTTTAATTGGATTGTTCCTTTTTTTTTTTTTAATCTTTTGGGTCTATATAAGTTCTTTATATATTTTGGATACTAATCCTTTATCAGATATGTCATTTGCCAATATCTTTACCTATTCCAGGGGTTACTCTTTTGTTTTGTTGTTGCTCCCTTTGCTTTGCAGACGCTTTTTATTTTGGTGTAGTCCCGATAGTTTATTTTTGCTTTTGTTTTCTTGCCTCAGGAGACACATCTAGAAAGAAGTTGTTATGGCCATTGTCAATGAAATTACTGCCTGTGTTCGCTTCTAGGATTTTTATGGTTTCAGTTCTTATGTTTAAATTATTTAATCCATTTTGAATTTATTTTTGTGTATGGTGTAAAAAAGTAGTCCAGTTTAATCCTTTTGTATGTAGCTGGCCAGCTTTTCCAACTCCCATTTGTTGAAGAGAAGGTTTTTTACCCATTAGATGTTTTTTTCTGGTTCATTAAAGATTAATTGGCCATATAGTTGTGGGTTAACTTCTGCATTTTCTATTTTATTTATTTATCTATGTGTCTATTTTTGTACCAGTACCTAACTATTTTGATTACTACACCCTTTGTCATATAACTTGAAGTCCAGAATTGTGATGTCTTCAGTTTTGTTTTTCTTTTTCAATGTTGCTTTGGCTTTTGGGGATCTTTTGTGGTTCCATACAAATTCTAGGATTGTTTGTTCTAGCTCTGTGAAAAATGCTGGTGGTATTTTGATAGGGATTGCATTAAATGTATAGATTGCTTTTGATAGTATCAACATTTTAATAATATTTGTTCTGCTAGTTCATAATATGGAACTTCTAACATATTTACTTGGACTCATTTCTTTTCTCATATAATTCATTATTTTTTCTTGAAATATTAATTGCCCTATTTCTTCATTTAGTTTTTTTCTTTTCGTGGGAGGGGAAGAGAGAGAGAAGGAGAGAGAAAATCTTAAGCAGGCTTCATGCCCATGCAGAGCTCAATGAGAGGCTCAATCCCATGACTGTGGGATCATGACCTGAGCTGAAACCAAGAGTGGGTTGCTCAATTGACTGAACCACCCAGGCATTTTCCATATATGTAAATTTTCTTAATTTTCCATATATGTACCACTTATTCACCCCAGATTTATCAATAGAAGTGAAAATCTTTTTCCTTTACTTTTAATTTTTTTTAAATGTTTATTTGTTTTTGAGAGAGAGAGAGAGAGAGAGAGAGAGAGAGAGAAACAGAGCATGAGCAGGGAAGGGGAGAAAGAGAGGGAGACACAGAATTCCAAGCAGGCCCCAGGCTCTGAGCTGTCAGCACAGAGCCCAATGCTGGGTTCAAACCCACAAGACATGAGATCATGACCTAAGCCAAGGTCAGATGTTTAATCGACCAAGCCATCCAGGCACTCCTCTTTACTTTTAAACTCTTTGGTTATTCCAGGAGTTTTGTTTTTCTCCTCTTGGAGTTATCTTTTTCTATAGATTTCTGCCCTCATTTTATAGGCAGGAGTCATTTTCTCCCTCCTACAGTTGCTATACAACTGTCAGTTATCATCATGAATCTTTTTTTTTAATGTTTTATTTATTTTTGATACAGAGAGAGACAGAGCATGAGAGGGGGAGGGGCATGAGTCTTATATTCACATCAACCTGGGTATTCTCCTTGCCTCTCTCCTGTGTTGAATGTCCTGTTTCTTCGGTGATAAGTCTATTTTTTTCTTGTTTGCCATCTTTCACAATACCTCTACCAAGTAAGCACTCAAATATTATTGACTGACAGAATGAATAAACATGTGATTGAATTATTGTCTTATTGCTGGCCTGGATCATTGGTTGGACCTCCAAATAATTAGGATATCTCCACATTTGCTAAGAATTTAGTGAAATCCCCAGAGAATAAACTTGAAGAATGTAGATAATAAGCAAACACACAAGTGTCAGCCTCATGGTCTAGCAGAGTGGTAGAATCCATGTCAGTAGAAAGTATAAAGCTGGCTGGTCTTTGCAGAAACTCAGCCTCCTGCTCTTGGCTTCATTAACTGTCTACTGTATCCAACTGGGCCAACCAGCTGTAGGCCAGCAGCTCAGGAACTATCCTGGCAAGCTGGCCCCTATTTCACAGCCCCTAGCTTTTTGGCCCTAATGAGGATTGCTATTATCTTTGAAATTAGCCCAATTCCTCCCAGCAGGCTGCCTTTTAAGGACACCTCTTATCAGCCATCACTGCCCCAACAAAGTGAGGAGGGCATCCTGCTCTCGTAATGACTCTCTGTGTGTTTTGTCCAGACCAATTTGCTGCTGAAATGCACCTTTACTGAGTAGAGCTTTGCTCTAAGCTCCAGAGGTTATGGTCAAGCTTTCTTCAAAAGTCTTTCTTCCAAAACCTTAAATCATTAATTTCTTTGTCTTTCACTGTACTTTTCCAAGCTCAGTCAGCATTACGCTTTCCTTGCCCACAGTTCAGAATTGCAAGGAGCTCACTGAACATGGACTATTTGCAGGCCTTCTTTGACTCTCAGACTTTCATGAGAGCAGAAGGCCCCTGAGTAAAAAGCATTTTCTGCCACAGCGTATTTCAAAAGTCTTGGTTGTCAGGGGCTGTTGCTTTCACTAGATTGCACAGATGTTGAACCAATCAAGAAAGTAGGTAAAGGTGAGAGGGCACCTATAGAAAGGGGATGACAGGGGAAGTGTGAGGAGGCAGGAAGCTTACTAGAGTGTGGGATGCTTGAAGCAGTTTTCTTTCCCATTTCCAAAGTGGGAGATTTATCCGCAAAAATAATGTTGGTTCATTATTACCAAGAACCTGCTCTCTGTTGACTAGTAGGGATTTTTGCCATAGCCTCATAAGGTAGGAAACAGGAGAAAGAATGGAAGAGAGTTAGGGCATGTGGGACTAGGGACATCCTATCTCCCTATGGTGGAACCAAGCCTATACCACTCACACCTCCTCTCTAGCAAGGATTTGCTATCAGTTTCCATAATAGGCTCAGCATATAGCCTCTGCCTTTTCAAGGTATGCCTCAGCATCACAGCCTGAGCATTAGTGACATATGACACCCAACATGAGACAAGTGCTAAGGATTATAGGATGCCTGGAATGTAGGACTCCTTGTGCTGAAACAAGAAAAATCTTGGGCAAGCTAGTATAAATTGCTCATCCAATGACAACACAGATGAGCCACATCTACTCTACAGTTTCCCACTGGGTTGGCCAAGTTTTGTCTGACCTCAGACCTGATCACATCCTATTTGATGCTCTGTCTGATATGTTTCTTCCTCTCCCTGTCTTAGGTATTGATCTCTGATAAGCATCTTGCACATCAGATTCTATATTAGCCTCTGCTTCTGAAGATCCCCCCCCTCCACAAACTCCCACTGCCATAAAGCATCAATGCTCTGGAGGAAAGCCAAACACAAACCAACCAAGAGCCCCAGACATAAGCGGGTATAGTATGTAGGAAGGAGTTAGGGCAGAGGATCTGACATTTTCCCTCGCAGACACAGAGACTATCGGGATAGTACAAAAGTCATAGTCCACAGAACTAGGCTGATGATATTCTGACTTGTTAACCTCTTATTGGCTATGAGAGAGGAGGAAACAGCCTAACAGTAAACAGAGTAAACAGTAAACATTTGGAAGAATGCAAGGAGTGATAGGCAACACCACCTGGCTCAGACATTTACAAAATTGTATTTCTCCTCCCATTTGTAGGCATGTTCTTGTCACGCTCTGGCCTCAACTTCTTGGCTATATTTTTCTTTTCTAATGCTACCTAGACTTTGCATTGTGGCTACATTTTGGTGAGGATATATATATATTTTTAGTGTTTATTCATTTTTGAGAGAGAGAGCATGATCAGGGGAGAGCAGTGAAAATTCAAAGCAAGCTCCTGGTTCTGAGTTCTCAGCACAGAGCCTGATGTGAGACTTGAATCCATGACCTGAGCGGAAGTCAGAAGTCAGACTGAGCCACCCAGGCACCCCTGGTGAGGATATTTTATCACTGACTGAAGGACTCTCTAGATGCAGGTTTCTTAATTTAAAAATGGATTTTGATGAGGTTGTAATTTTTCAATTAAAAAAAGTCCTAATCCTAGCAATGATCTTGTCCTTAACTATAGGTCAGAGATGATTCCTTTCCCCTAGGAAAATCCACCTTCAAGTTCCAGCATGGTGACATATGTCTAATCAAATGTGCAAGAAGATGGCACATGCCTCTTTGCTACATCTCCTATGGTTCCTGAAATTGCCAAGGCAGGCTGGTTTGGGACATATGTTTGGACAGAGAGGTAGATAGCAGTTGGAGAGGCATCTCTTCTGATGGTCAGAGTCCTCTGTATGTGACAGCTCTGCCACATCCACATCACATGCTTCTTTACACTTCATCACACCTGTTCACGCTTAAGGGCATTGGTGAATCAATTAACAGCATCCTCTTGGTGCTCACACATCACTGTGCATCAAGCCAGCCATTCTTTTGACAGGGACTGATGTTTACCATCCTCATTGGAAACTTCCCAAGGAATGAATCAAAAAGCAACCAAATTTGACTGTAAAATCTTTGGGAGGATTATTAAGGGCCACAAACAATTCAAGTTGAAAGTGAGTGTGAAATCTTGTTTATAGTAATGTGACAGTCATTACAATATGTTGTGTGCCAACTGCCACTCTTGCTTGCATTTGGCCTTGGGAAAAAGGGATTTCCTATAAACTGGGCTTCATCATTAGGATAATTCAGGTAATATTTTATCTCATAGGGTTGTTGAGGATCTGATGAAAGGCTTTGTGTGAATTTCTTGCCAAACAGCAAAGAACTATGTCAGTGTATGGTATTTTAGTGTACTGCAGAAACATAAACTGTAAAACAAACAATCCAATAGTAATAAGTTGATGAATAAGTTCATCAGAAAGTCTGGCAAATAAAAACAAAACAAAATAAAGCAAAATAGTGGTATTGGCCCTTATGAATAGTAGTGCCAGATAGAAGGAAGTCTTATATAGAGATTATTCTGCAAAGGAAGTTTCTTACCTGATTTCCTACAATTAAGACACCAAAAGTTTGATTGAGATAGTTGTACGAGAAGTTGTTCTTAAAGACTGCCCTGAAAAAGGCACAGAGACCTTAAGCTACTTGTTAGAGGTCATATAGCTAGGAAGTATTGGAGCTAGCAGTTACTCTAGGTAGTCTGTCCCGAAATCCATGCATGTAGCATTCACTATACTGTTTCTCTGAAAGAGGAAGAAAATGGTGAAAGTAAAGTGTGTTATTGGCAGGCTCTGAGTGAAGCATGAAGAAAAAAAAGTATTCTTCACAGAATGTACTGTGACATGCAGCCCTGACCATGCTGCCCTGACCACTGGCAGGAAGCTGTGGGGAAGGGGAGACCAGAGCAGCTGCCAGCCCGCTCTGGCAGGCAGCAGAGGGGAGAAGAGAGACTTATTTTTAGCAAGAGCATCTCAGCAGTAGCTTGGACAGCTTGAGAAATGTAGAAGTTGATCCTCAGATATGAAACCTACACGTTGTGGTGGAGTGACAGGGCTGAGATCATGGGTGTCTGAAAGCAGGAGGGCTGCAGTGTAAGCTTCAGTGTTTCAAGACCTAGCTTCACACACATGTCAGAACAGCAATGGCCACAGTAGCATTGCCAGTCAGAAGATACCAGCAAACTTGCACCAGCATTTTTACTTAAAATATAGAGACTTTCTAGAGAGCTCTAAGACAGGTCCTTTGCCATCACCAAGGCAAACGTGGCCTTAAAGACCAGAGAGAATAAAAGCCACTAATGTGCAAAATCCAAGTCACCCCTTGTCAGTAAAATGCCTCTCCTGGGTACTCACACAGTGGGAGAGGACTCCTCCTATATCCAATGTCCATGCTTTAATGGAATCTAATCCTTTGCCGGAACTTGAGGGAAGCATGCAAATGGATCCTTCATTCTGCCTACTTTTAAGGCTTTCCTGTCTGCCATTCCCCATCCCTCCTTCCCCCCACCCCCAGGGAACTGGCATGGGAATTGGGTTGTTGACTCACTATTATTTTATCTCAAGGATGACTTTCTGGGATAGAGAGAATTTCCCATCCGTGAATCTGAGGACTTACTCTTCTCCTGAATTAGGCATCCTGCTAGGCACATGGGACAGACCTTTGGTCAGCTTTCTAGAATCCTGCAATCACACCACAAAGGGAGCTCACGTTCAGCCCAATGGGTAGAGTTTTGGATACTTAGATGAGTTACCATAGTTCTTTTCCTTTCTTTCACCACCAAATTTCTCATTCCTTCATCTTGCATTTTGCCTTTATGCAAGCACAGAGATCTCTTCAAGGTCTCTGTAACCTTCAAATACATCTACCTTCGATTAGTCCACTGCTTCATAGTATCCAGGTTGCATGCAACTTGGTTTCCCCCTAACAGTTAACAGTTGTTAAAACTGCCTTCTCCCTTGGCATCCTCATTTCCACTTGGCCTGGGTTCTTCTCGTCCCTCTTTGGGAATGGCTTTGGCCCTTCTTCCCATCACTGGGTCCCCAGCACAAGGCTTAGCTCTTGGTGAGTGCTGGGCTCTGCCATGAAGGGCTGAGTAAATAAGCTGCTTCAGGGGGGGTTTTTTGGTTTGTAGGGGCAATTTAGAGAATTGGGGTAGGGGCCTCCTAACCAGAAACATAGGGACTTACAGAATAATTTTAGCTTTCTGCACAATTTTACCTTTAATTGGAGGATCAGGCTCATTGAAGAGCAATTTTATTTTTGCTTATGTTTCAAAAGAGAAACTGCATGTTCTGACAGTTTGATGCAGTGTATGAAATCGCTGATTTATCTTGTCTTAAGAACAGATCTGGCAGCTAAAGGTCTATGATGCTTATTTTTATAAATATAAATATATCATAGTCAAGCTTTAAAGCACTGGTGTCAAGGGACAAAAAAGCCTCTGTTCTTATTGGGTGGCTACTTTATGTGAAGTTATGTTTTACGACATGGTGCTGCCCTCTGGTAAATCTGAATCAACATAGTAACCGGACATGCTATAACACTGTTCAGCTAGGTAGTAAAATATGTTACGTTTGGTTGAAGACACACGAGGGTGATTTTAAGTATCATTTTCTTCATGAGCACTGTTAATGTTAACTGTTACAATCTCTCTCAGCTCTACAATGAGGTTTCCCACAGTTGCATCAAGAATGAAAGCAAATGAAATTTGTGTTAAGAACTTTTAATTCATTGAATTAAGGATTTCCCAATTAGAGGCAAAAGGCAGATCTAGCAAAAGAAACGTATAAGTATTTACTCTCTATTTAAAGACTTTTTGGATTAAAAGATACTGGAACAGATAACACCGCAAAATTAGTTTTTGCTGTGATGGCAAGGTTAAGACTTCTGCTGTTGCTAGGATATACCTTGCTATCACAGCTGATCTTGACGGTGAAAATTGGTGCCTTAATTTCCCAGTGGTCCGTGCTACTTCTGACTTAGGCCTCATTCTGGTTAATCACACTGTCATTCTCACTGCAGATTGCCTTTTGACATCTTCATCTGCACAGGGTCCTGCAGCCAAGACTCAGTGTGTGGAGTCAATTCAGTGGTCTTCAGTGGTCAAGGCCTGGCTTCTGGGAACTGGTACTGATGGAGGAGGAAAGGGAGTTTAGGAGGAACGTGTGTCACAACTGTAAGAGGGTTGTAAGGAAAATAGTATTTCTCTTTGTGTACAGGGTGCTATGATTTGGAGCCATATGCAAATGAAATTATGGAGAGAATCTTTTTTTTAATTTTATTTATTTATTTTGAGAGAGACAGAGACAGAACAAGTTGGGGAGGGACAGAGAAACAGAGGACAGAGAATCTCAAGCAGCCTCAGCACTGTTAGAGCAGAGCCTGATGTGGGGGCTCGAACTCACAAAAACCTGAGCCAAAACCAAGATTCAGCCACTTAATTGACTGAGCCACCCAGATGCCCCTGGAGAGAGAATTTAAATGTGCAAAGTCAAAGTCTAAAATAACTATGGCCAGTGATTTATAGTGAGGTAATATTAATAAAAAAAAATACCACTTACAATTTTGAATTCAAGGAAAATGGAAAAAATTAGGTGTATTTTATTTGGAAATCTAGCTTTTATCAACCCCTATTTTATACTTAACCAGTCAATATATAAATAGAACCTGGAGCCAGTACCTCATTTCATAAGTCTACAATGGCTCATCCAAAGTATTTCTGTATTGCCAGTTATTTTAAAATGTCAAGAATGTATATTTTTCATTAAAGTGTTATTGCAATAGAAACCCTTAACTTGAATTATCGCCAGGATTTATACAGCATCCACATTAAGGTCTAGTGTGTAACAGTCATATCTCTAAAACTCAAACAACTCTATGTGGTAGGTATGAAGGAACTAAGGCTTGGAGATGTTAAGTCACTGGTCCAGGGATGCAGAGCTGGTAAGTAGCAGAACTGATTTAAATCTCCTTGTCTCTCTAGTCCCTAAAACATAGTCTTTTCATTACAATACATCAAACTGTCTCCTGAGTGAGTTGGAAGTTGTATAAGCATGTGACTTATAAATTATAAGTTATATATGGTGATTATGGTAAAATAGACACAGGGTGTGTTTATGCCTGCTTTTTCAATTGCTACTTTTTCTCTTATGCTTATGTTATAGACAGAATTCTGGGGAGGAGCCACCAAAAGTACCCATTCTCTGTTGGTAGAGGCTATATGGAGGGGTGATTTTGCAATTGTGTCACCACCAGTTGAGTCCTAAGTGATATTCCTCCTGCAGCTCTTACCGGAGTATCACTCCTTGAAGGGTTCTTTTTTCCAGAATACTCACTGTGTGGAAATTCTGTTGTACTAGGGAAGTGAAATACAACACTTAAAGTCTACCAGGGTTTCTCTAGGTGATCCAAGTGAGTTTTTATGCATAGAAACCTGAGGTCTGTAGCTGTTTGTAATTCTGATTTGAACTGATAGACACTTCCCTGAATCTAAAGGCAACAGGGATCACTGTGGGAAGATTCTGGGAATCCTGAGGCTGCAACCTGGATGAAAGAGAAAATGCACAGACCTGAGTATGGAGCACGGGCTTGAGTGCTGGGGGAGAATACTTATGGCTTCTTGGCCATATCTCTCAAATAGGGAACTTTATAACCTTTTTCTCTTAGATATTTGAATACTCATTTAGTTGCTTAAGCGACATTTAATTCCTTTTAAATATTGATGTACTCTTTTATAAAGAATTCTGTGAAGTTACTCAGATGGAATGAAAGACAAAGATGACTCAATCCAATCCACTAACTCAACTTGTGACTCTGAGCATCACTTACTGTCTCTGAGGGTTTCCACACATTGAGGAGATAAGGCCATGTGTGCTATAGAGTTGTGTTCCAGTAAAAGATTATGTGGCCAAAGCCACGGAGTTGACAACGCTGAGTTTGGGTATCTTCCTATACTGACATGTCATGTCCATCCAACTCACGATTACAGTTCGGAAATTGTCGCTCAGAGATTGCAGATATACCCACAGTCCAGGACTGCCTCAGGGGCCTTCTGGGTTATCAGGCAGTAGTCTATTTCCTCTGTCCCCTCACTTTTCACATCTCAGTTTCCATACGATAAAACTAACAAGAACTCACATTAAAAAACTCTTTTTAATGTTATTTACTTATTTATTATTATTATTTAAATGTTTTATTTATTTTTGAGAGAGAAAGAGACAGCGTGAGCAGGGGAGGGTCAGAGAGAGGGAGACGCAGGATCTGTAGACAGGCTCCAGGCTCTGAGCTGTCAGCACAGAGCCTGACACAGGCTTGAACCCATGAACTGTGAGATCATGACCTGAGCCAAAGTCGGATGCTTAACTGACTGAGCCATGCAGGTGCCCCAATGTTTATTTTTGAGAGAGAGATAGAATGTGAGCAGGGGAGAGGCAGAGACAGAGAGAGAGAGACAGAGTCTGAAAGGTATCAGGCTCTGAGATGTCAGCAGAGTCTAATGTGGGGCTTGAACTCATAAATGGTGAGATCATGACCTTAGCTGAAGTCAGACTCTTAGTTGACTGAGACACCCAGGCACCCTAAGAACTCACATTTTTGAGCACTTACCACGTGTGTCTGTGAAATACTCTAACACAAATGGTCTCATGTCATCCTCCCAACTTACCCCACAAGGCAGGCACTGTTCTCATCCCAGTGTATGGCATTTGGAAACTGGAGGCCAGGGAAGCAAAGTGACTATAGAGTTTGACACAGCTGATAAGTGGTGAAGGCTGAATTGGAACCCCACTATGCCTGACCCCTAGTTAGTGACATTCCCCTTAGAGCACTGCCTTTTTAGAGATGGGTACACCTGGTCTCGTGTCAGTAACTCCAAATATTAAACTCATGTGCCCTCTACAGATGCCCGCATGAAAATATTCAGTGTTCTGTTTAACAGAGAGCTAAGTTTAAAAAACAAACACGCACACCCAACTCTAGGTTTCCTCTCTGGAGTGCTCACTGGTCACACCTCCAGGATGGAGTGTAGCTGGGGCCCTGGCTGAGAACAGACCTCACCTCACAGTGGGGCCCCCGCAGCTACCTCCTCCTTCCTTATTGCCCTATTGATTGGCCTCTTTCATTTACAAAGAATGCGGCACTTGAAGAAGAAGATAAATGGCTGTGAGTGTCTGCCCGGATCCCCTTCCTTCCTGCTAATGACTGAGGAAACCTGAAGTCCCGGGTTTGGGGCCAATGAGTAAACACACCGTTCACTATGCAAAAACCAGGAGTCAGAATAAGCAGAGAAGAGGCAAAAGCAAATCTGAAGCAGCCACCACCTCTTTCTTTGCCTGAAGTTGAAGAGAAACCTCCTTATGGCTTTATCATTTTTATAGGCCAAATGGATTTCTCAGTTATAGAGAAATGTAGACATATAAGGTACTTCTTAATCAACTTTTTTGATTAAAATTAGCAGATTGGCAAGTCAAAAAAGCACCATAGGGCACATTCCTTGTTGAACAAAAGAAAATCTTCACCTAGAACAGGCCATCTCTATTTTCTTTATTAACCTGTTACTGAAAATATCTTATTGGTCCTTAGAACACATGGGAGATTGGCCTTTTTCTTCTGCAGGGCCTGGTGTAGCATTCAGCATGTGCAGCTCAGAGATAAAGAGTAACTTATCTGTAATAATCCCCAAAATAGCATGCACAATGTGCTGAAGAGGATTTGTATGGAAGCAAACAAGAAACCATTTTAAAAGATGATGGGAGTTGAGTCCTTCACAAGCAGCATATAGAGCTGAAACAGCTGAGATCATTAAAGAAATTGCAGAAGAGGATGCAGCCTGGCCTTCATCCCAGGTGGTCAGTTCACTTTCCTTTGTGTGTTGAGTTTGTCTTTGCTTTGGCACCATGACTAAACATCCCACTCAAAATGAATCTGCATTTCACTGACACACATTTTACAAACTAGATGTAGTAAAGGCCGCTTCCAGCTAACCATGTGTTTCCACAGTCAGTGCCAATCAGGTGGTCGGAATTCATTTTTCCAGTACATCCCACCTGGTGCTCTACAGTTTTTAATCCATGGATTCCCACAGAAAAAGCCTCTTTAACTGTTTATAAGCCACACACTCTGAATAGATGTAAAAATGGCATTGATTTTTCTTTTAAAGCTTAGAGAGGGTTCACTTGCTCTTTCTGTAGAGGATGCTGCTAATAATTAGGCTTTTGGTATATGGTGCTAAGTTTTCCAGATCAACCATGGCATCCGCAATGGCAGGAATCATCTAGAATGAAAATGAGCAGTTTATTTCTTCTTTGCGCTTCAGTACATGTTTCAACTTTATCATTGCCTTGCCACATCTCTGTACTAATGTATGTAGCATAGAGATTTTCTTCTCTACATTTTCTTTCCTTTAATTGACTATGGTATGAATAATCATGATAATAATCACTTTTCAGCAAACAAGTATATTCAAAATATAAAAAGACTATATGGGATTTTTTAAACAGTCTTCTGAGGTGGAGAGTTATTCTCTTCTCCCTACTTGCAGAAGGGAAAACTGAGGCTCAGTGAGGTTGAGTGATTTACTCAAGGCCACACAGATAGTAAAGGGCAGACCAGAAACATGAAGTCAGACCACTTAATTTCAGAGTGGGGGCTTTTCCATTATTCTATGCACCTTACTGGGAATGCCTTCATGGAGGGAATTTTTGCCTCTAAAACCTTGTAATGGACTTTTCAACACTCTAAAGTCCAAGTCAGAGGATCCAGGGACACGCACCACCCAGGCCATGTCCACAAAGAGCAGACAGCCAGAGGGATGCAGAGCATACAAACGACTGCTCTAAAGCCCAGCCATCAATATGGATTACTGCACAGCTGATGGCGTCCGAGGAGAGCTGCATCAATGTAGCAACAGGCAGTGATAAACAGCGTGAGCTCTGCTGTCGTCCGTTTTGCTCATGCCTAGAGATGGGCAGATCTGCCACTTGAAAAATAGTGGGGTACACAACCAAGGCAGCTCCCCTACAGCACACAGATCATCTGCCATGGTCTGTTCCCCTGTGGCTCTATATGAGGGTCTGGACAAGCCTCGCGTCAGTATGACAGCCCTTTGGAAGGGTATGTGTCTCAGCAGAATGGGCTCAGCCAGGGCCAGCCTCTATTGGCAAGTCTTGTACCTTCCTGTACACTCACTCTGTCCTTCTTCCCATCCCCCACTGCTGCCATGGAGCTGACAATAAAAAACGATGCCCTAGGCTGTCCTGTTTTTATTATTAGTTATATGGCATCATAAATGTACATAGAGATGTTCAGTAAATGAAATTGTGCCAAACACCAAACAGGGCCATAGCCCCAAAAGATCTTTTGGCCTCAGGGCAATGGCAGAACAATATAAGAGGAACAAAGGGAGCTGAGAGCCAGATGAGTGAGGTTTTAGCACTGTTTAGCCTTTCAGAGGGGGAGGAAAAGGCTGTCCAGCAGGCAGGCTGATGGAAAGGTACAGACAGCATACAAAAAGCATCATGGTCACAAATGAACTTTGAGGCCTGCAACCAGGCTCCCAGGAACAGGCTGGGGATGATTTGGGGAAGTCAAGGGAAATCAGGTCCTTTTGTTATTTAATAAGGTAAATATAAGAGGTGGGGGGAAGGAAGGTATGATTATTTGCTTTTGATCATGAGCAATCTGCCTCTGTTAGGAGAAGCCTAAGCTGCAGGCTCACCCTCTTTGTAAGTGTCCCTTTGGATTCCACATAGTATTAAATTGCTTCTCCGGCAGATGCAATGTGTAAATATAGGACAATAACTGGAAATTTATGAGGTTAAATACTGAGGAATTGCTGAGTAGTAAAATGAAGAGACATAAATTACAGGAAATGCTGCCCTTCAATGAATACATTATGCATAATAATGAAACTTTTAAAAGGCAACAGAAACCAAATATCAGAAGAGGGTCTGGAAAGAGAAAAGCCAAGTAAAGTAATAGGACTAGGACAGTCCAAAGTCAGCATTGCTTTGTCACTGTTAAACTGTCACATCTGTTCCCTCAGATTTCTGTGGCTCTTTGTCCTCTGAGAGGTGACCTGGTGTAGTAAAAAGTATGGAGAGAGTGGTAGGAAGAGTAACTGCCTTACTCCCTATATGACCTTGACCAAGTTACTTAATCCATATGATCCTTGGTTTTCCTATCGGTAAAGTGGTTTTAATAAAACCTGATGTGGGGAACAAAGGCAGAAAAAATGTGGATAAAATTAAATTTCCTTATAACCTGCAGCCCATTGACAAACACTTGAGGCAGGCAGAGTATGACATTCCTCCAGGAACTCACAACTCTTAATATTAATCTTTTGCTGAAGGGGAAAACATCCTTAGCTTGACAATATCTAGGCCTCCAGGATCCTGGGAGTCTTCCTTAGTATATGAAAATTCTTTCTCTCAACTCCCAAGTATGTAATCCATTGCTTCTCACAATCTCAGTGTAGCTCTCTGTGCCCAGGAGTCCTGTCCTTGTGCTTTAATAAAACCATATTTTTTTGCAACAAGATGTCTCAAGAATCCTTTCTTGCCTTTGACTCTGAACTTCACCACAACATTTCCACATCAAGATCTATTATAGAATTATTATAGAATTAATAGAATTATACAGTTAGTAAGGACAGACTTGCAAACCACTTGGCCCATATAGGAATGTTACATACATACACACACACACACACACACACACACACACATACACAGACCACACACAAATGAATTTCTTCTAAGGTGTATAGCAAATAATAATGAAATATTAGCAAAATATAGAGGAGAAAGATGGGTTGTGGCCAGAAAGATTGGGGAAGATTTCCTATGTGGGGGAGCTTTGAAAACAGGGTTAGGTTTTAGTTGAAGGTGTTATGGAAACTGGTCTGGATTACCCAGTAGAAGAACCAAGCAGTGCTCAAGATCTTAGAAGGCAGGAGGTTTATTTTACATCAGTGGGCTCAGAGGAGATCACTCTCCTGAGGTCTGAGTCTTGAGTGTAAGCAGAGGGAACAATTTATAGTCTGTTACTTCTGCATTCTACATTATTACTAATTTGGCATGGATGGCAGGCAGGGGGGGAAGAGGAATGCGGAAGGGGAGTCTTTGGTCAGGGACAGGAATTTCCCTATCAGTACTGTCAGCCATCTTATAACAGATTTTTCCCTATCAAAGAGATCGAAAGGGTGTGAATCAAGGCAAGGCAGAGAGAAGGGACAACGAATGTTCTGGGACTGGAAAGCCAGGAAGTGGAGGGGATAAAAAAAGATGGGCATTGGGCTCAAATCCTGGAAGGTCTTGACTGGCTTGCTAAACATCTGACCATTGTTCTGTAAGCATTGGGGAGAAACCAGAGGTGGCAGAACATGGAGTGACATGATCAGAGAGGTATTTGAGGAAGATGACTCTGGCACAGCATGAAAAACATATTAGAGTAGGGAAAGACTAGAACCAGGAGGCCAGTTGGGGGACTGTGGAGTAGGCTGGGCAAGAACTAATGAGGACCTGAGCTGGGACAGAGGCCGTAGGAATAGAAACAAGGAGACAGATGTGGGGCACTGAGAAGGCTGATATGGCAGGGATGGGGTGAGGGACTACAAGGAGTATAAGAAGGCTCCCCAAGTCTAGGGGACTAAGGATATGATGATGTCATTAACAAAAGATGGGAGAAGTACATAAAAATGAGATTTACAGAGTCTGGGGTTCCAAGAAGAACTGGTGAAGAGGCTACTGGCAATGTAGTCCTATGATTTGAGTTTAGACTGATACCTAGATTTGGGAGTCACTGACACTATAGTCTAAATTGATGCTATAGCAATGATGGGGTCTACCAATGGAGAGAATAATAGAGTGAGGGTACAAAGAAGTGGGAAAGAGGGGAGGAGAGGATAAGAGAAAATGCCAGAAAATGTGTTATGGGGCAGGAAAAGGAGGCTGCAAAGGATGTGGAGACAAAGCATGAGAGAGATGGGGCCAATGAGGGTGTTTCTTGGTGACTGAACCATTAGTAGTGTCAAAAATCAGAGAGGAGCTGAGATGAGGAGGAGCTAAGAGGAAGCCATAGGTCTTGGTGACTTGAGTAACTAGGATTTATTTCCTGCCTTCTTCCAAAATGCATGTGAAGGCTTAAAAGATCACAATATACTTTAAGCAGTACAACTGAAATTAATATTTTAAGGAGACAACTCAAAAGCCAAGTAGAAAGAGGCACTGGGGTGAGGTAGGCACTGTGGTTGAGCACCTCATTTAGCACTGCCCTCCTTGGCACAGAGGAGATTTTGAGGTCACCGTGTGCCTTTAAGGTTTGGTTTCATCAGGGGAAGGAGACCCACAGCTTAGAATGCAAAGTAATATGATGTGAGGTGGTGAGGAAGGAAGGGGAAAAGCACATCTAGAAAACATCTAAGCGTGGTTTTGTGGTGCAGAGGAGGGAGGAGGACCATACTGGCATCTAGGGTAAAATGTAAGTCGTAGTGACAAGGAAGAACAAGGATAAACAGATATACTGTCCAAGCACACAGGATAGAAAAAAGCAGCCTTTCATACATTTACCCTTTCTATACATTCAGAAGAATGCTCATGAGGAGGGACATCTCAAAGTCAGGGAGAAAAAAATCACAAAAGATGGCCTCTCGTTTAAACACAGGTGGCAAGAACATTTCAGTGTGAATGGGGAGCATGCAGTCAGAGCAAAGGCACTGAGGTGGGATGAAGCATGGCACCTCTTGAGTGGTGAAGGGTCTGTGTCTCAGATCACATTCAGTAGTCTACCTCTTAAATTCCACTCGACACAAAGGTTTTATAAGTCTGTGGGTGACAAATAACAGTGGAGACATTTCTCTGGTACATTGCTGGGAGACCGCACCCAGAGGTCCTGCAGACAGAGGATCCCGGCAGCTACAGCACGGAAGGAAGTGGAGTGGCTGGGGGCCCCAGGGAAAGGGACACATTAGACTTGCTTTCGAGCCAGGGATTGCAGACTCCCCCACAGGCCTCAGGTCTGCTTTGCCTCTTTTCCATGTGGTCTGTCCTGTCTGGAGGTAAAAAGTGTGGGGGAGTGTGGGTAGAGTCGAAACAGTTCTTCCTGGACCTGCAGCTCTCTTTTCCCATTCCCCAGAGCTTCTCCTGTATTTGTGATTTTCAACCTTTTAAGAAGCACAGAATGTTTTCTGTTTTTTGTTTTATTTCATAGAACACCCAGATGATATAACCTAAAAGTATTGTCACCTTTATTGTTGCTTTCTTAATTTGAAAATAAGGTTAAATGAAGCAGTCTGATTTCAGCTTGGGTAATGATCTCAAGGTTCCTTAGTTTGAGCCCCATATGAGTGTCTCTGCTGTCAACACAGTGCCCACTTCAGATCCTCTGCGCCCCTCTCCGTCCCTCCCCTGCTTGTAAGCCTATGCACATGTTCTGTCTCTCAAAAATAAATTAAAATTAAAAAGAAAGAAAATAAGGTTAAATCATAAAAATCAATTATTTACATTTAATGGATCAGCAATAGCCATTTGTTGGAATATTTGGAAACTTGATGTTTTATTAGATGCTTTTGTTTAATTGTTGTATACTCTTGGGAAATACACTTTATTATAGAAACCATAACAGTTACTGTGACTGCCTTCTTTTGACTAGAGGTCTTTTAATAAAAGAAAAAGGGGTTATAGGGATATTGAGGAATAACAGAACTGACAGTTTTTAGAATATTTTCTATGTGTTGGGTCCTTTGTGTCTTTTAAAATATTTCAGTCTTCAAACAGCATTTTAAAGTACATTAAATATGAGGCTAAGGAATTTAAGTGACTTGCCCTACATCACTAATAGTGTCAGGAATTGAGTCCAGGAATATCTGACTTGAAAATCTATCTTCTTTCTATTGTGCCACACTGACTCACAGAGCAGAAGACAACCAGTCTGAAAGAGAGCCATGAAATGGGCTTCTTCTCCCTTAAGTTCTCCAAATCATTCCCACTGTGATTCTAAGTGCCTGCCTGTATGCTTATGCATTGAATGAGTTGTGTATGTGCGTCTCCAATAAGTATTTTGTTATTTAGAAGTGTTAGGTCGAAGTGGGGTTAGATTTTGTTCTGTCTGTGCTGCTCAGGAGGCAGGTCTTGGACAAATGGATGAAGTTGAAAGGGGACAGATGGTAGCTCAACACAAAGAAGGGTTTTCTGACAGAGTAACCCATTCTATGTGAAGATACAAAAGAAAAATCATAAATAGGCATATAAAATGGATCCAGAAATTAGGTAAATAATAATAAGTTCTATTCTATTATACTCTTTATTCAATGAAGGAAACTGAGCACATAGATAAATTGTCCAGAATGGAGCAGGAACTTTCCCCAGTTTGGTTAAAAACTCCTTCAGGCAAAAGAAATAGGCCAGTAAGATGGGCCAGAGATTCTGTTGCTTATCAGTCTATTTTTTTTTCCCAAGGTGCCTGAGACAAAAGGATAAATGGGCACGGAAAGACCACTTTCTCTACCTTTTCAAAGCAGTCTTTTTACAAAGAAATTGCATGGAATACTCTGAACCATGAGTCAACTCATTTGTCTCGCTATTTCTTCATAATTAATTTACCTAATTATTTATTTGACAAACATTTATTGGGTATCCCTCATTCTTTTTAAAAAAAGGTTTATTTATTTATGTTGGGGGGGAGGGGCAGACCGAGAGGGGGAGATAGAATACCAAACAGGCTCCACCTCGTCAACATAGAGCCCCATGCTGGACTTCATCTCATGAACCATGAGATTGTCACCTGAGCTGAAGTCAAGAGTCAGATGCTTAATCAACTGAACCACTCAGATGCCCTTGGGTATCCCTCATTTTGAACATGATGCTAAATCCTGGATATACAGTGATGACTAAGACATTGTTCCTTTCCTCAAAAGACCCCCCAGTTCCCACAACAAGAAGCTAGACAAGCCAACAAATAATTATCACAAATCAGGCTGTAATGAAATACCCCTGGAGAGGTAAGCACAAGCAAGTGCTATGGGATTTGAAGAATGGAATAAGGAATAATTTTTAAAGGAGGTGGGGGATCTGGAAAGACTTCATGAAAACAAAACTACAAAAATACCTTTTGAAAAAATGGATCAAATTTGAATAGAGATAGGAAGAGAAAATCTGAGTGAAGACCTTGACAATTAAAAAGCAAGGTGTGTGCTGAGAGTAAAGGTATACAAGTAGGGATTGAGAGAGGTGAAGATGTAAAGTCATGTCAGAACTGAAATGTAAGCCATCCTGAAATTCATGGACTTTCAGCTGGACTTGGGAGGGGGGGCGGCAGCTATAAGAAGTATTTACAAATTCGATCCCATAGGCCAAGAGATTTATAGACTATTGACATACCCTTGAAATACATGGAAAGAAAGATAGTCAGGAGGCCGCAATGCCAAAGAGCAAGGGTGAGCCTTTACCAGGGCTTAGGAGTTAGCCAGACTCCACTCTGAATCCTTACTCCTCCCACCTAGTCCTACCACTACTAGAAGGTTGTTTTTTCTCTCTGGCCCTCCGTTTCCTCATATGTAAACAGTTAGTTAGTTTCTTTGGAGGCCTGAATAAAATACTGTGTATAAATCTTTGAGGAGGCAATAAGCATCCATGAATGGCAGCAAAACCAAACTTAGGAATAGTCCACTGATTCAGTGTGTCTCACTTGCTCACCAATTTCTCTGGAAAACCTATTAAGTGCTTTGTATATAGATTTTTACACTCTCCCCTGTGTCTGACATACTTTAAAAGAAAATACCATCACATCAGAAGACTTTGCTTCCATTTTGCCATGGTATGCATGAGGGTAGTGGGATATTCCTTGCAAGGGATACTTTCTTTGTAGGCTGTTTTAAACTTCTACCCAGCTTCTACCACGTGATATAGCCAGGATGATTATGCAGGACTGATCCCAAGGACTTGCCTAGGGCACAAAAAGAACTCTGGAAGAGAGGAAGGAACAATTAACTGCTTGGTGTCCACAGGGCAAAAATAATGGGAAGAAAGCCATCTCAAATGACCGTCTATGAGTTGCCCTAAGACACACCGACCAAGGAGAGAGAAACAGTGACACCTCTGTGAGGTCATACCTTTTTCAGATTTGATGTAGCTCAAAAATGCACAGCACAAACTATCACCTGAGCTTTCCTTCATATGCTGTGATTATGTGTTCAGTAAATAGCACTGGAAGACTGTAAAGACTTTGTTGTGAAATCAGGCAACATTAACTCATTAAGTCAATAATTCATGGACTCTTTTATCTAAAGTGGCAACATCACACCATCAATTCACAAAACAGCCACTTCTCTGAAGTGTATGTGATGATAATAATGGATTTTCTAACAATACCCTCTCAAAGCAAGGTCACTGTGCTCAGATGCTGTGGACATGCTGATCTGACCTAGGTCAGCAAAACAAGCTTTATTATTGAACCTAATTATGAACTATCAAGATAATGGTCTAGACTAAACTGTTTCCTAGGGGATTATTTAGAAATTGGTAAGCCATTTTAGTTTTAAATCTACTGTACTTGACAGTACCTATGATCATGCTGGAAATGTGTTTGCTATGTAGAAAGGACTACAATTCCTGCAAATACTTTGGAATCTTAGGAACAGTAGTGATAGTGTTATACTATATTTATATATAATTTTCAGATTACTGTCTATGCTATTATATACCCATGTTACAAATAGCGATATAGATATAGCTCAGATAATTAAAGCTCATGATGAAGTATGCAGTTCTGAGTTTTTATAGTCAGTTGTATAATGTGACATATAGGGATACATGGTTTCCTGCAACAGCTTTTGTGTCTAAACTTGAGAACTGCTTGTAAAGATATTTATTTCTGGTATCTATTGAGAGGTTTTCTCCTGCCTATCAATGGTTAGTGTATTTCTCCTATTCAGATTCACAGATTGTACTTCATGATGGCCTGACACTGGGTAATGCACCGGCACTGGCTTGCTTCTGCATAAGAGTTAACACTAGGGATAGAATTCTGAGACAAGGAACCAATGAACACAATATTTCTTGGATTGTAAACTGCATCAACAGGTTTATCACAGCTTCTGGGGGGAAAATGCATCTTAGACTTAAGGAAATAAGATATATCCTCAGTCGGTTGAGTATCTAACATTGGCTCAGGTCACTATCTCACAGTTGGTGACTTCAGGCCCCATATCGATATCTCTGCTGTCAGCCCAGAGCCTGCTTTGGGATCCTCAGACCCCTCTATGCCCCTCAGCTGATCACAGTCTCTCTCACAAGTGAATTGACATTAAAAAAAAAAGATATATCCTATTTGGTGAGGTCCTGGTAAAACTACTCATCTTGTATGAATAAAGACTGCATGTTTAGGTATAAAATTAATAATTTGGTCAATGAAACTGGTTTTTTGTGATTTCAGTATGAAACACATTGAGGTCATTTCAAGTCATGTTTGATAATGTGCAATCAGATCTAGGTTTTTTTAAAAATCCTATTTTACTTTGTTTTTGTTTGTTTTTTTGTTTTAGAGAAAGAGAGAGCACAATTGCGAGCAAGGAAGGTGGGTGGGGGGAGAGAGAGAATCTTAAGCAGGCTCCCTGCTCCATGCAGAGCCCAAGGTGGGGCTCAATCCCACAACCCTGGGATCATGACCTGAGCACAAATCAAGACTCAGATGCTCATCTGACTGAGCCACTCAAGTGCCCCTTGACTTTTTGATATTTTAAATGTAAGTCTCAAAGTTTACCTGAGAAAAAGATTTGACATGTTACTACAACTAAGAGCAGTATCAATCTGTAGAGTTTCTGGTTCATAATTGTTGCATGGAATTTTACAGTGATTTGCAATGGTTTTTGAATCTCTAAAACTACAAAGGAGGCAAGTAGTGTGGTAGTTAATAACATGGTCTTGGTAATCAGACTGATGGGTTTGTGTCCTACCTTTGCCACCTTCTAGAAATGACCATGGACATGTTGTTTTACCCTCTGTAAGCCTCAGTGCTCTCAACTGTAGAATGGTGAGGATAATCTCTTATGTTTATAGGCTGGTTGGGAAGATAAAATAAGGTAATATCCATAAAGTGCCTGGCACTAGGTAAGCACTACTAAATATTGTCTAAAATGATCATTTATAGGATTTTTCCTTGGGTTGTCTTACTGTTTTCCTCTCTTGACTTAGGTCAAGAAGCAGAATTCCTCTATAGTTCTTTTCTTCAGTCTTAGCTGCTTACACCTTATAACCTAGACTCTGATTAAAATGCAATGACTTGTTTTTCCTTGCTTTCTCTTGCTTCTCTGTATTTCCAGCATTTTTTACAAAAAATGCGTTATTGAATAACTCATGTGATTTTGTGTACATACACAAAATGCGCAGATGGAGCCCAAATTTAGAGCTATTTCAATGATCATAATTCTGCCAAATTTGGTCAACGAAGTTTGACTGATTTTTGATTAAAAACTAATCAGTGAATACATGTAGAAATAGACTTTGTTGAAATATCTGCTTGTGGGGCATATTAGTTTTTCCTATCTCTTGCTACTTGTTCCTTCACTTCTTATTATGCTTTTAAACTTCACAGCAGTCAATTTGATACAGGAGAGAAATATTAATGGAACTTTCACAATAATTCAAATAGTGATGCCACCTTATCTTCACCCTCTTCAGATCATAATGAGATGATTTTCCATAATTAGTACACTTACTGTAGATGTTACCAGCCACACATAATTAAATTACTACATTAAATGTATTAAGAGAAACAAAACATTATATTTAAGTACAATTATTTCCCTTATATTCTATTCTGATTTTCAAAGGATAAAATTAACTAATGTCTGAACCTTTAAGTTAGTGGAAATATACTTCTGTTTCTATGTATAATGCAAAATAATTTTGATGTATTCTTTTTATTACCTATGCCTGAATTTTCAATAATAATAATGATAATTGCTATTAAAAATGCCAATTTGCTTCATGGTTGGGAATTCTTCATTTAACTTCAAGTAATCTTATGACTTAATTAATACAAAAAGACCCAAGATCAACAGAGAATTCCTTATACATGGGATTCCCCAAAATAAATAGATGCTAAAACATTAAGAACTAATAAACCTCTTAGGAGTTGATCATCAAATTCTGAAATGGTGCCCAGGCCATAATTAACCACTTGCTTCTCTGAGAGAGCACCCACCATGGTGAGGGTGCAGGGTTTGATTAGTACTGTTTCACTCTGAAGGCTGCTTCGAGGCTGTATTTAAACAACTAATCTGCAACATCATTCTTGGCTTTGGTGGTGGCTTCCCACATTATAAGTGCTTCAGGATGGAGAAGGTTAATTACTGAAGCATGTAATTCACTAGAGCCTAGGCTCCTGAAGCTTGGTAACAAGGCTGTGTGAAAGTGATTAGGGTGGTTCTGGCAAGGTTTGTGCTTCTAGTGCCTTTGTCAAAATGGCACAATGGGATGGAGCCAAAGAGAGCTTGAGAGCCACACAGATACAGAAAAATACCAGCTCATAGGCACAGGGTCCCTTATTGAGAATTTATCAATTCTGTCCCCTCATGCTTCTGCTGGACCTCTGATTTCTTATCTTCTGTGGTTTCTGGTTCACTTACTAAAGGAGTTTACATTTCTTATCAGCTAAAGTAGGTAGAGACCAGTTAGAATATTGGGGCACCTGGGTGGCTCAGTTTGTTAAGAATCTCTTGATTTCAGCTCAGGTCATGATCTCACAGTCCATGAGATTTAGCCTCACTTGGGACTCTGCACTGACAGTGTAGAGCCTGCTTAGTATTCTCTCTCTTTCCCTCTGTCTTTGCCCCTCTCTCAATTGTGCTCCCTCTCTTTCTCTCTCTCTCTCTCTCTTTGAAAATAAATATTAAAAAAATAATGATCCCTTATAGTTGGTGCCTAAAAACACCAAGAATGAATGAATGAATGAATGAGCAAATGAATGTACTAAATAAAAACGTACTTTGCAATGTATAGAATGTTCTCACTTCTATTGTTTCAGTTGAGCCTTTTAGCCCATCAGTTTGGTATCAGTGTCTTTTTCTTCTTAATGTTTAGTTATTTGAGAAAGAGAGAGGGAACAAGCAGAGGAGGGGCAAAGAGAGAGGGAGACACAGAATCCATAGCAGGCTCCAGGCTTTGAGCTGTTGACACAGATCCTGACGTGGGACTCGAACCCATGAGCTCATGACTGGAGCCGAAGTTGGATACGTAACTGACTGAGCCACCCAGGCACCCGAGTGTCTTTTCTTTTAAAGGTCACCTCCTGTTTCTTCAGCTCTTAACACTTCTGACACCAAATGTGTGGGTTTTCCACACCAAGTAATTCTGACACTAACTACCTGGAGTTAGTACAGACCCCACAGATTAAGGACTCACTCCTATAACACTGTGTCCAGTTCAGATGCCAGTCACAAGTTCCAAATTGTCTCCTGTACTTCTGACTAACTGGCTATAAAACAGTGGTTCTCATACCTCCTTTCTCAGGTTTAGTGATTTGCTAGAATGGCTCACAGAATGCAGGAAAGTGATTTCCATTCTATTATTGGTTTATTATGAAGAATACAATTTGGGAGCAAATGGAAGAGATGCCTAGTAGAAGGGATGTAGAAAGAGGCATAGAGTTTCCATGACCCTCACAGCACTTCATTGTATTCAATCTGACAGCTTTATGAATCCTGTCTTTCAGGGTTTCTATGGAGGCTTTATTACATAGGTGTGATTGATTAAATACTGGCCATTGGTGAACAAGTTAAGCTCCAGCCTCTCTCCTCTCCTTGGAGGTGAGGTGGTGGGAAAGAAAGTTTCACCTCTCTAATCAATGCGTGGTTCCTCTAGGAATCAGTCCCCATGTTCCAAAAGTCATCTAATTAGCATAGGCTCAGGTTTGGTGAATCAGGAGGCTTATTAACAAGCGATGCTTCTGTCGCTACAACCACTGAGGATGTGATGAGGGTTTTAGAAGCTTTCTGCCAGCAACTGGAAAAAGACCAAATTTCTATTTTTTTATTATATCACAACATCACAAATTTGAAGGTGGGGAAATTGACATTCTGAGCAGTGAACCAGTCATGTGTCAATTAGATGTAGCAAAACCAAGGCAAACCCCAGAAATTCTAAATACTAATCTGCCAGACCAAAGAGGCTGGACACAGCAACAGAGATCAAACTGAACAGATGATGAAAAAGGAAGATGAGACGAAAATGAGATAAAGAAAAAGTACATGAGGTGTTTCTCTGCTTGGCTCTGTATATGTACATATAATGTATACATATATGTAATGAAAATATAGTGAGATAAACCAAACACCAGAAAGTCCACCTGCAGCAGATGTGTGGGGTTCCCTTCAGGGAGGTTACCCTGGGGCAGGGGGAGAAGATCATGCTTCAGAGAAAGAAAGCTGCATGGCGTCTAGGGAGCTTGGCTGTGCCCTCTGACTTCTCCTCTGCCGTGGCTTCCGAGGGACTGCTGAGTTGCCGGAGTGAGCCTCTGCAGGGCCATGACCACTGTCACTTTTACAGCACAATGGTGATAATTCTTTCTGAATTTGTGGTGTACACTGTTGACAGTTTTCCTGACCAGATACAGCATTTCAATATAGTGCTACTTCTCTTAATGCTTGAGTAGTCCCGTGAAATATGTATTATTTTTATTCCTATTTTATAAATCATAAAATAGAGGTTCAAAGAAGCTAAATAACTTGTCCAAGATAACTCAGATGATCATGGAGAGGGTGATGGTGTAATTGTTTGATTCATTCATACAATAAATGTTTATTGAATACCTTCTATATACCATACTCTATTTTAGGGGATACAGGTATAGACAAGACCAATGAAGCCCCTGCAGCCATGAGGCTTACATGTCAAACTTCTGATGATAAATCCAGTTTTGTTCACATGAACTATAACTGTCTAAGAGTTCTAGGGCTTCATTTCAGGGCATAAAGTCCCTCTATAATGTGTCTTTCTTGAGGCACATTCTTTCTGTCCCTCTGGAAGGAAGGCCTTCTTCCATCTGTATTCATGGGATATGAGGACTGCTCCCATTCCCCTTGCAGGAGTCCCTGACAAAGTGATTTAGCATCTGCCAGAAGTAGCAGCTGAGATACATCTCCTTGTGTATAGTTTGCAACATTGAGTGCATGTCCCATCTAGGCAGGTGTGACCCCGCCTGATACCCACTACCACAACCACGACTTCTCAGGTACTCACAGTCCCCAGGACTCCGTTAAGCATATGGATTAACATATTTACTCCTCACAGCTACCTTATGAGACAGGCATTTTCCACTTGAGCTATCTCAGTTGCCAAACAACCGGCTCAGTACCAGAGTAGAATGGAAAAGCAGGTCTCTATGATATGGAGCTGGGCTCCACCCATCATGTTTTCTAATGTGGAGCTGATACACCACTCGGGCCTCTCTGCAACCTGAGTTAAGCTAAAAGTAGTTTTCCTACTGCCTGATCTATTGAGTTACATGAGGAACTGCAGCACGGTACAAATGATTGTTGATAATTATTCTTTAAAGTCCTTTTATAAGAAAAGTTTTCATATAACCTTCCATTTTTGGTTTTTATAAATTTATTATTTATTTAAAAATATTATTGGTGTGTAGTTGACGTACAGTATTAGTGTGGGATGTACATCATATTGATTTGACAATTCTATACATTACTCAGTGCTCATCATGATAAGTGTAGTCACTATACAATGCTATTACAATATTCTTGACTATATTCTCTATGCTGTACTTTTCATCTCTGTGACTCATTTATTTTACAACTGGAAATTTGTACCTCTTAATCTCCTTTACCTACTTACCCATCCCCTACTCACTTCCCCTCTGGAAACCACCAGTTTGTTTTCTGTATTTAAGAGTCCACTGTTGGTTTTCTTGTCTGTTCATTTGTTTTGTTTTTTAGATTTCACATATGTGTGAAATCATCTAATATTTGTCTTTCTCTGACTTCATTTAGCATAATACCCTCTGAGTTCATCTATATTTTTGGGAAATGGCAATATTTGATTTTTTTGGATGTGGTGTAGTGGAGTAATATTCCATTGTGTGTGTGTGTGTCTGTGTCTGTGTGTGTGCGCACATGTATGCATATCTTCATTCATTTATCCATTTATTCATTCATTTATGGATGGAAGCCTAGGTTTCTTCCATGTCTTGATTATTGTAAATAATGAGACATTAAACACATGGTTGTAGATATCTTTTTGAATAAATGTTTTTATTTTTCTTGGATAAATACCCAGTAGTAGAATTACTGGATCATATGGTATTTCTATATTTAATTTTTTGAGGAAATTCCATACTGTTCTCCATAGCACCTGTACTAATTTATTCCCACCAATAATGCACAAGTTTTCCCTTTTCTCCACATCATTGCCAACACTTCTTATTTTTTGTCTTTTTGAATGTATCCATTCTGGTGTGAGGTGATATCTCATTGTAATTTTGATTTGTATTTCCTTAATGACTAATGGTGTTGAGCATCTTTTCATATGTCTGTTGGCCATTTGTATATCTTTGGAAAAGTGTCTGTTCAGTTCTTCTGACCATTTCTTAATCCAATGGTTTATTTTTTTTGTGTGAGTTCTTTATATATTTTAGGTATTAACACTTATGAGATATATAATTTGCAAATATCTTCTCCCTTTCAGTTGGTTGCCTTTTTGCTGTGTTGGTGGTTTTCTTTGCTCTGCAAAATCTGCTTATTTTGGTATAGTCCTAATAGTTTATTTTTTACTGTTGTATATCTTATGTAAGGAGACATATTCATAAACATGTTGCTAAAGCTGATGTCCAAGAAGATTACTGCCTCTGTTTTTCTTTTAGGAGTTTTATGGTTTTAGGTCTTACATTTAGATCTTTAATCTTTTTGAATTTATTTCTGTCTTTTTTGTAAGAAAGTGACCCAGAGTCATTCTTTTGCATGTAGCTGTCTAGTTTTCTCAACTCCATTAATTGAAAAGACTGTCTGCTTCCCATTAGATATTCTTGCCTGTTTTGTCAGAGATTAATATACCATATAGGCATGGGTTTATTTCTGGACTCTCTATCCTTCCATTGATTTATGTGTTTATTGTTTATTTTTGTGCTAGTACCATACTGATTTGATTAGTATAGCTTAGTATAGTGCAGCTTTGTTCTTCTCTTTCAAGATTGATTTGGCTATTCACGGTGTTTTGTGTTTCCATAGAAATTTTAAGATTATTTGTTCTAGTTCTCTAAAAATGTTATTGGTATTTTGATAGGGATTTTATTGAATCTATAGATTGAGTATTATGGACATTTTAATGATATTAATTTTTCTAGTCCATGAGCATTACATATCTTTCCATTTGAGTCATCTTCAATTTTCTTCATTAATGTCTTATAGTTTTCAGAGTATAAGTCTTTCACCTTCTTGGCTAAATTTATTCCTAAGCATTTTATTCTTTTTGGTGCAATTGTAAAGGGGATTGTTTTTTTTAATTTTCCTTTATGCTGCATCATTGTTAGTGTATATATATGCACAGATTTCTGTGTATTGATTTTGTATCCTGAAACTTTACTAAATTCATTTGTTAATTCTAATGGCTTTTTTTGTGGAGTCTTTAGGGTTTATATATATTGTATCATGTCATTTGCCAAGAGTGACAGCTTCCCTTCTTCCTTACCATTTGGAATGCCTTTTATTTATTTTTCTTGTCTCATTACTGTGGCTGGGACTTCTTAGTACTATGTTGAACAAAGTGGTGATAATGGACATCTATGTCTTTTTCCTGGTTTTAGAAGAAAAGGTTTCATTTTTTTACACTTGAGTATGATGTTAGCTGTGAATTTTTCATATGTGGCCTTTATTATGTTGATGTATGTTCCCTCTAATCCTACTTTCTTGAGAGTTTTATGATGAAGAATGTTGCATTTTGTCATTTACTTTTTCTTAATCTATTGAGATGATCCTGTCTTTTTTATCTTCTTATTAATGTGATATATCACATTGATTGATTTGCATATATTCAATCCTTTGTATTTTTTAAAGAAATCCCACCTGATCATTGACCATGATTTAATCTGTTGAATTTGGTTTGCTAATATTATGTTAAGAATTTTGCATCTATGTTCATTAGGGATATTGGCCCGTAGTTTTGTCTTGTTTTGTACTGTTTTTGCATGGTTTTTGTATCCGGGTAATCATGGCCTCATAAGATGAATTTGGAAAAAAAGTGAATTTGAATGTTTAACTTCCTCTTTTATTTTTTCAAGTAGTTTGAGAACAACAGGCATTAGTCCTTCTTTAAATGTGTTGTAGAATTCACTTGTGAAACCATCTGGCCCAGGATGTTTTATAAGTTGTTTGATTGCTGACCCAATAATGTTATTCACTATCTGTTCAAATGTTCTCTTTCTTCCTAATTCACTGATGGAAGATTGTATGGGGATTTATCCATTTTTCTAGGCCATCCAGTTTGTTGGCATGTAAGTTTTTGATAGCATTCTCTTACAGTTATGTGTATATCTTTGTTGTTTCTTGTTATATCTCCCCTTTTATTTCTGACTGTATTTATTTTCATCTTTTCTTTTTTATTCTTAATGAGTCTGGCTAAAGGTTTATCAACTTTTTAAAAAATCTTTTCAAACAACCAGCTCTTTATCTCATTGACTGTTCTACTGTTTTCCTATGTCTCTATGTCATTTTTTTGCTCTAATCTTTATTATTTCCTTCCTTTTACTCATTTTGAGTTTTGTTCTTTTTCTAGTTCCTTTGGCTCTAAGGTTAGATTGTTTATTTGAGATTTTTCTTGTTTCTTGAGGTTGGTCTGTATCACTATAAACTTCCCTCTTAGAGCAGCTTTTGCTGTGTCCCAAAGATTTTGGATTATTGCGTTTTCATTTTTATTTGTCTTCATGTATTTTTTATTTCCTCTTTTCTTTCTTCATTGACCCATTGCTTGTTTAGTAGCATCCTTTTTAGCCTCCAGGGGTTCATGTTTTTTTCCAGTTTTTTCTTGTAATTGATTTCTAGTTTCATACTGTTGTGGTCAGAAAAGATGCTTGGTATAATTTTTAAGGAATAAATGCAATTATTTTAAAACTTTTTAATTTCGCTTTGTGAGTTTTAATATAAAGTAGATTATGCAACTTTGACTCAGCAAAAAAATTGTATTTATATATTACATATCTTCTTGACATAGAAGGTCTCTGGGTTCCCTAAGAACACCATTTCTTTGGCATGCAGGGGAGAACTGAGCATTGGGTAGCAGATAGTTAAAGCACATTTGTGGAGAATTTTATTATAATTATGCTCATCTACTGGACAAGAAAAATGAGTGAAAAATTTTTCAGTTACATACTATACTGAAAGGTTCTGGGTATTCAATGACATTATTTTTTTAGTTCCTTCTCAAAGAATTATAATTGCAGGACAAAGTAATATACTTACTATTAATATACTTTTATAATTTATAAAAATTATAACATTTATTGGATGTTTTTTCACTTATAACATTTGTTTTTCTTTTGTATTTCAATTCTCCAAGAAATTTTGTTTTATTTTATATGTACAATATGAACCATTTGATAGCAATGGCCTGGCATATACCCATCTTATTGAGGTATGTACAAGGGTGCATGAAGGCAAAAGTTACCTATGTATATTTTAGTTGATTTGAAGGGAGGCAGGAAACTACTCTTTTAGTTATTTAACTCTCATTCTAGATGAAGAAATAGATAAATTTGAACCAAACATATGAATTGTATTCCTGACAAGCCTTACCTAGCATGATTTGCCCTACCTGGTCTACCATCTTGACTTGTTTTCTAAAAATAGGGGGGAAATACATAAGAAAACCTCAGAGACTCTTTTATAGATAGGACAATAATAATCATTTTCTGACAACAGAGAAAGGTAAAAGAGATTTTTTTTCAGTTGTTAAGAAAAACTATCTTTCAGCCTTTCCCCTTGTTCACCTTCAGTATTCCAACCATCACCTCTAGGTTTTGGCTTTAAAAGCGCTGGATCAGTAGAAGGAAAGGGCTGGAAGGAAATGGAGGCCTCAGCATCCCCACCCCACCAAAAAAAAGAAAAAAAAAGGAAAAAAGCAGAAATCCAATCTCCAATCTGTAAGATTTAAGAAGGAGGTGACTCCATCTGTGTAGGAGTATCATTCATGCCTAGGTGCTTTCCTGCACCTCAACTCCCCAATATTTTCAAACAGGTAGGGCTTCAGGGATTCACTATTATATGTGCTTTTGGAAATCATGTGTCACTCCCCTTGCCGGGCACCCACTCATGTGAAGACCGGTTAGTTGATTTGGATTTAAATATTTCTACAATAGTGGTACCTTACTGAGCACCATGTTCCAGGTACTTTACATGAACCATGTTATTTGATCCTGACAACAAGTCTATGAAATTGACACTACTTTCATCATAATTTTTTATAGAGTTAAATTGAAGTACAGAAAGTTTAGTTTGCCTACTATCATTTAAAGAGTAAGTGGTCCAGCCGGGACTCAAGTCTAGAAGTTTTAATGCCTGAATCTGGGCTTACACCCACTGAACTACACCAGAAGTCTTGTGAAGATGGCATCTGAATGAAGTAATTTTAAAAGCAAAAATATTATTTGAAAGAAACTCAAAACAACTAAGAATAAGGATGAGACAGGTTTTCTTGGATTATTATAATAGCATTTCAGCTAATTACATGTGTTTAATGTTTCATTTTATGGTTTATGATTTTTGCAATAGTATTCACTTTTCACCAACCCCTTCTCACTGGGAAGTTTTATTAACCGTTTTATTTTAAAACAATTAAATATTTATTATTTTTGAGAGAGAGAGAGACAGACTATGAGCGTGGGAGGGGGAGAGAGAGAAGGAGACACAGAATCTAATCAGGCTCCAGCCTCTGATCTGTCAGCACAAAACCTGGTGCTGGGATTGAACTAATGAACTGTGAGATCATGACCTGAGCTGCAGTTGGATGCTTAACTGACTTAGCCATCCAGGTGCTCCTTATTGACAGTTTTCTAGTCACATATGTAACTCTATTTCTTATTTTTCATATATACATTTTGCTATTTACTTTTTTTGCTCATATGTGTGTGTGTGTGTGTGTGTGTGTGTGTGTGTGTGTGTATTTTAAGGGATTTGCAAATTCTGTCTGCATATTCTTGACAGCACATAATTATATTTTAGGGTCTCTACTACCCCAGCTGCAAATAACTTTGAGATCTGCTCCACTGGAGCTATTAACCTATTTTTCTTCTCTATTCTCTTCTGTTCTTTGAATTTAATCTCTCTGTGCATAATATCACACTCTGTCTGGCAAACTGTATGTGAATCTCTCCTGAACTGTCTGCTTATTTGCTCTCAACTCTTCTCTAGTTCTGCCATTTAGTCTTCTGTACCTATCATCTACATAATGCAATCAGCTACAAGAAATAGAAAATCTAACAAAGGCTTTAAAAAGCAGGGAAGGTGTTCTCTCACATGTCACAAGTCTATGGATAACAACTGTTAGTATTGGTCTATCAGTTTATTGATGTCAAGGTAGATGCTTCTGCCATTCTCTATACCTTTCCCCATGGGCACAGTTTAATAGCAGCAGCTCCAACCATCACATCTGTATCTCAGGCAAGAAGAATTAGGAAGAACAGTACTAGCTGTATCTATCTTCATTTAGCAGTGAAGCAAAAGCTTTATCTAAAACCGTAGCAGAATCTTGTTTTTGTTCTCATTGGCTCAAACTACCATATGGCATCCATAACTGATTGAGAGGCTGAAAAACAATTAGCTGGGCACATTGATTTTTTAAACAATATTGGGCTTTTATTAACTAGGACCAAGGAAAATGCAGAATGAGCAAATAGCCTCTGTAGGTATCAAGCTGTTCCATAGTATTTGTTCTTATTTTCAGCCATAGTAATAGAATATTAGCTGGGTATATGGCCACCAATTAAAGACTTAGTTTCACAACCTCTCTTGCAGCTATATGTGACCATGTGATTAAGATCAGGCTGGTGGTGTTTGCATAAATATGGTGTGTGCCTTTTCAGGTCTTATCCATAAAATGATTGGAGACCTTTTGTCTTCTTTCTGTTAGCAGGGAAATAGCAAGAACTAGGACAAGCTGCTTTGGTCCCAGTGTTGAAAATGGCAGAATTGACTCCTTTCCCTCATTGGCTTGCCCACCTTTGGACCATTATGTAATAGAGAAATAGATCATTTCTAGTTTTGGTGGGTCAGTGTATTTTTAATCTTTATTACAACAGCTTGTACCCTAACCATCCACAGCAACTAATATCTGCCACCTCATCTGCACCAGATCTTGGTTCTTTCAGTGCCCTAAGAAACTCTACTCTGGTCCATGGCCATCAGGTCCTGTTCTCTCTGTACATGGTGCTCACCATGGCTACTGTGGCCGGTGATTATGCTGAGCCCAATAGATGACCACAACTTAGCCTTTTTTGCATATGGATTTCTGAGAGTCTGTGCAGTCCAGCCAGTAAAAGGGAAGAATGTACCTTTTTTGGTTTGGGAAAGGGAAAATTATCACTAGGAATCATTGTTCTCCCCTTCCTCAAACTGAGCCCAGGAAGCAAAGATCTGGTACTCCTAAGAGTTTCCTGCAAACCTGCCCCTTTCTGAGGAAGAGGAAGGGAACAAAAAGTGCTTCAAAAGCTATCAATTTAAGTCAAATGACTGACATCCCTATGGAAAAATTTTTGCCACTTGTAAACTTTACCTTCCTTCCTGTTGGTCATCTTAAGCCATTTTTTACTTTCTGAGTTATAAATGCTACTGAGTTTTATCATTTGGTTTGATATTTGCTTTTTTGAAAATTTTGAACTACACCAAGCAGCATTTTAGGACAAAATAATATGATGTGATATATATGAATGATGTAAATTTTTAAAATGTGATTTGCATTTATCTTTTCCATACATATATGCCACAAATTTAGTTTATGGGCAGAGGTGATCTTGTAAAACTGAGGAGTCAATAGACTGTCTCCTGCCTTTTCATTTTCTTACATTTTTTCTTGCCCTTTCAAACTTTCTTCATCCCTCCAGAAGATTTCCAGTTCATTATGCATCCCTGATTTCTCTTGCTTTTAAAAGTACCTTCCTAAAAACTGCCAGGGTCATTAAAAATAGGCAAGTCTGAGAAACTGTCAGAGAGAAGAGACTCAAGAGACATGATGATAACATGTAAAATGGTATCTTGGATGGGATACAGTAAAAGAAGATGAAGGAAAAACTAGTGATGACCAAATCATGGGTTTTGGTTAATAGTAATGAATCAATGTTGCTTTCTTTGTTGTGACAAATGTATCACAGTAAGGTTTAATGTTAATAATGGGGACAATTGGTTGTGGGTTGTAGGAGACCTCTGTAGTGCCTTTGTAACATTTTTGTAAGTATAAAATTATTCTAAAATACGTAAACACTTAACAACTGAAAAAAAGTGGAGGGAAAAAGCATCTAGAAGGCTCCTTCACAGTAAGATTTGGGGACAAAATGTAAAGCCACTCCTGGAATACTTCTGTAAATTAGCATTTCCTGGAGTATATTCATTCCTCAGAATACAATCCACTAAATGTTTCATGACCAAGTTCATTGGTGAACTTTTCGGTTAACATATTCATCCCTTAGAGACTCCTAATTTGTATACACAATACATAGTACATAATACCCATAAACTCAAAAAAGTCCTTAAACCAAGAGACCTCTTTATCTAATACAGGATTTTCCACATTTATTTGGCCACTTGAATTTTTTCTCCTCAAATGACATTTTTCCTGCCTTTAGAAATAATGTGCTACAAATACACCCTGGCAAAGCTGGCTCAGAGAAAAAAGTCTTTGGAAGCATGGATGGTGGAAATTTTAGGGCTGGCATTAAACCTCTGAGGGCAGTAACCTCATGGTTTTGCTCATGTCATTCCACACTATTCCACCAAGCCACAAATGTGACTCCTCAGGGAATGATCAAGCTACAGGAAAATCACTAAGGTTTTATTATAGATACAAAGGATGCAAATTATACTTAGAAACACAAAATGTCGGTCTCCTGACTCTGCTAATTGACTCCAACTTTAATGGTGCTAGGCTCATTATTCCCCTTTTAGCAGTGTCCAACATCAGCATTTGGGAGCCTTTGAAACCATGTGTATCTTGAATAGGTTGCAGTCTGATCATTTAAAGCAGCAAAGATCAATTTTTCAGGCTCTAGCTATATGGAATTGGCAAACCAGACTGCAGGATGGCCGATCCTCTTACTTCAGCTGCCTTCCAATTGATACTGATTGCTGCATCCACATCAATTGGTCAGTGATCCACATCAATTAAAGCTGCTCAAAGGCACAGAGAGGAGTTGCTTTATCCAAGTTCACTTCAGAAATATAGGAACAGCTAAAGGGAAAAAGGCTTTTGTGTGACTTTCAGTGGAATATGAAGTATGCTGATCTATCATCGATCAATACTCTACGAAGAGGATACTAATGAGCCACTTTCTGCCTTACCAGGAGGAGTGGATCTGTGCTGCTTGCTCCGCATGCCCTACTCTTTCCCTCTTGGGTCATATTATAGTCAAGTTTAGGGACATTTGGAGAGGAAAGCCGGTGGCTACATCTAACCATTCTTCATTTGACATAAATGAGTTAATTAAGTAATACTTAAATAAATATTGGTTGAGTAGACTTACTCTATGTCAGACACTATGCTATGATACATCAGTGAACGAGATATGATCTCTGCCCTTAAGGAACTCCCAGGCTGGCAGAAAAGGCAAATAAGAAAACAGACAAATATATTACAAAATGATAAAAGCTTTAATAAAGGGAGGTTCCAGGTGCTTTGGCAACACCAAGGAGGAACCATGACATGCTGTGGAGTGGGGTAGGGGTGGAGGGGATTTCAAGAAAGACTTCCAAAGAGAGGTAATTTCTGATCTAGTAAAACAGTATGATGTGTTTTATGATCTTATATGGAGAGAGAATGTATACAATAAGGTTGTTGACTGAGCCATGGACTTCCTAAATGGAGCAGAACTCTGGCATTTTGTTTTGCAATGGGGAAAGTCTTGCATTTTATTTTGTTTAGGTGCCAAGTCATTTTTAACCTATTTGGCAAATATTTATACATAACATAGAGCTAGAATCTCACATATGTCTGTGACAAATATGTTGAATAAGTACAACTTCTGATATAATCATAAGTATTACTTTACTGCTTTATGGTCTCTGCTGCTCACATTATTCAATGTGAGTAGACTGTCCCTGATTCTGAAAAGAAACCTAGGTAGCTTCCTGATTTTTTAAACCATTAAAATTTTTTAAATTTTTATTTATTTAGGAGAGTGAGACAGAGTATGAGTGGGGGAGGGGCACAGATAGAAAGAGACACAGAATCTGAAGGAGGCTCCAGGCTCTCAGCTGTCAGCACAGAACCTGATGCGGGGCTCGGATACAAGAACTACGAGATCATGACCTGAGCCAAAGCCAGATGCTTAACTGAACTGAGCCACTCAGGTAGCCCAGATTCCTGATTTTACAGGCTACTCTAAGGCAATAGAAAGATGTAGAGACCCTGTAAGTCACAAACACTGCCTCAGTTCAGAAAAGCAGTTGTCCGGAACCATGTAATAATAGAATCTCCAGATGCAAGTTATGGTCCCTGTACTGGTGCTAGCTAGCCTGGGCAGGGAACAGAGGACTCCCCTTCTGCTCACTTCATTGCCAATTCTAGCTCTTGCTGCTTTGCTCCCTCTCTGTGTGGACAGAGGTGGTACAGTGAGAAGTACAGAGTAAGAATATTTGTACATGGCTACGTTGCTTCTTCTCTTCTGGGCTATGGAGATGATTGAAGCTGACTCTCTGGAAAGAGTGACGGCAGGCTCTTGGAAGCACCCTGCTGAGCTCCTCTCTTCCAGTTTCCTGACCCTAGCACATACAGCTCAGTTCCAGTCTGGTGGCTCCTTCCTCAATCCCTGGGGATCTGCTGCTGTTTGCTAGCCTTTTCGTGCTGAAGCCAACTCATTTCATGTAGGTGACTCCTGTGAGTAAGATATAAGATCATCCTACATTTGCACCTCAGGAAACACTCCCACAACCCACACACCTTGCTCTTGAGAATTCTGAGAAAGCAGGTCCAAGTATTCCCTTGGAAACTTTTCCACTGGGTAAGAGGTGAAAAGGTAGCCACCGCTTCACCCTCTACAGACACATTTCCTGGGGGTGGGAATAGGGAGATTGGGCTTGCTTTCATAATGGGGCAGATAGCAAATATTTCAGGTTTTGTGAACCATATGGTCTCTGTTGTGACTATTCAACTCTTCCAGTTGTAGCACATAGGAAACCATAGACAGTAACTAAACAAGTGATCATTGCCGTGTTCCTATAAAACTTTATTTACAAAAACAACAGATAACCCAATTTAAAAAGTGGGCAAAGGAATTAAGTAGATATTTTTCCAAAGAGGATATACAAATAACTAAAAACACATCAACATCATTAATCATTAGAGAAATGAAAACCAAAACCACAATGAGATATCAGTTTACACTTACTAGAATGGCTATAATAAAAAAAAAAAACACATGAACAATAACAAGTGTTGAGAAGGATGTGCAGAAATTGGAACCCTCAAGTCTTGCTAGTAGGGATGTAAAATTGTGTGGCCCCTGTGGGAAAGAAGTCTACTAGTTCCTCAAATATTAAACATAGTGTTACCATATGAATCAGCAATTCTCCTCCAAGGTATCTACTCAAGAGAAATGAAAACATATGTCCATGAAATTGATAACAGCCTCTATGGAAAACAGCATGGAGTTTCCTTTAAAATTTAAAAAATAAAACTACCATATGATCAGCATTCCCACCCCTGGAGATATATATGTATACACACACACACACACACACATATATATATATCCAAAGGAAAATGAAAATGGGATCTCACAAAGGTATCTATACTCCCATTTTTATTACAATATTGTTAATAACCAAGGTATGGAAACAACAGCTGAAGTGTCCATCAATAGATGAATGGATAAAGAAGATATGGTATATATACACAATGGAATGTTAATCAGCCATGAGAAAAAAGGATCCTACCATTTTTAACAACACAGATGGAATGTGAGGGCATTATGCTAAGTGAAATAAGTCTGATAGAGAAAAACAAATACAATATGATACCACTTATATGTGGAGTCTAACAAAGCTGAACTCATAGAAACAAAGAGAGAAATAGTGGTTCTCTGGGCTGATTATCAGAGAAAATGGGGAGATATTTGTCAAAGGATATACCTTCCAGTTATAAGATGAATAAGTTTGGGAATCTAATGTACAATGTGGTGATTATAATTGACAATACTCCATTATACTCTTGAAAATTGCTAAGAAAGTAAATCTGAAATGTCCTCAACACACAAAATTGCCTATTTTGTGATGTGATGATGGTGTTATGCTATGGTGGTGATCATTTTGCAGTATATAAGTACATCAAATCAATACATTATACACCTAAAACTTACACAATGTTATATGTTAATAACTCAGTAAAACTTAGAGAAAAAAATATATCCATGCAAAAACTTGTACACTTGTTCATAGAATCATTATATTGAAAAAGTGGAAACGACCTAAACGTCAACTAGTAAGTGGATAAAATTTTGTTAAATGGATAAAATGTGGCATATCAATGCAAAAGAATATTATTCAGCCATAAGAAGGAATGAAATATTGATACATGCTATAGCATGGGTGAATCTTGAAAACATATTGCTAAATGAGAGAAGCCAGTCACAAAGATGACATACTGTGTTGTTATTGTTCCATTTATATAAAATGTCCAGAATAAACAAATCTACAGAGACAGAAGTAGATTAATGATTGCCTTGGGCTTGGGGCAGATAAGGAGACAATGGAGAGGGACAGCTAATGGTACAAGCTTTTTTTTTTTTTTTTTTTTTGGTTACAATTAAAATGCTCTAAAATTAGAGTATGGTGATGGCTACACAACTCTGTAAATATACTAAAAACTATTGAATTATACAATTTAAACAGTTGAATTTTATGGTATGTAAATTATATCACAAAATTAATGATAGGCAGCAATCTGGATCTGGTCTGAGGGCCATTCTTTGCCAATCTCTGGTCTACAGTATTTTTGCTCTACCCAGATCATCTCAAATCTCCTCCGTCTCCTCCCCCTCCTCCTTCTTCCTTTTCTGTTTGCCCCTTGCTCTCCTCCAGTGTGTGAAAAGTATACTCTTAGCTTATTTCTTTGGAGGCCAGTCCTTGAGCCATGGAGCTGCTTTGCCCTGGGCAATGTAGAGTTTTTTTCTTAGGGGATTGGTTAACCAGTAACTGTCAAGTTGGGGATTATGAAAAGCCAGTTCACTTGCCTTGGGATGGAATAGTCTGAGATACAACTTACATTCCTGCATTTCTCTGGTGGATCACCTGAAACTACCCTCCACAGGATCTGTGCTAAGATACAGATCTTCTTAGCTTCCTCTCTTGTCTGTTCCAACTCCCTCACTCCCTTTCTAAATAATTACTTGCATATTAATGAGGATTTTGGCAACAGTTTTTCAAGAAAGCTCTTTCTCTGAAGAGGTGAATTTAAGCTAACACCTAAAGGATGAAAAGGATCCAGTTACCTGAAAAGACAATGAGCAAAACAAATTCTTGTTGTATTTGTTTCTTAAATGGTCTTTTCCAAGATACTGGTCATATTTTATGAATTCAAATGTCATACTGGTGTGTGTTGGGAAAGCTCTACCAACATGTCTAAAATTGTCCTGTACCAGGCTTATAACTCTAATCCACCATTCCCATCCTCCACTCTAAAGCCCCTGTCAGAATTTTCCTTTCGCTGTATCTCAGTTGCAGTTAGTGAGATGACCATATCCCACTGTGTTCAATTCAGAAATCTAGGAGGTTTCTCCTGCTTCTCACCACCCCTAATTGGTTTTCACCCCCATCTACCATATTCAGACATTGTTGAGCCTTGCCAAATGTATCTCCTAAATATTTCATTAGTCTATTTCAATTAATTTTAGTTGCTATTGCCATATTCTGGCCCTTAATCATAATCATGTGCAAAAGCCTCCTGATCTTCCAGAGTAGGTTCTTACGTCTCTCTAATCTATCTGCTTCAGGAAATAGGGAAATTTACACAAATGCAGATTTGTGTCATTTCCAGGCTCATAACTTTTTGAGGAAGTTCTAATAGTGATAGGATTAATGTTAAAATTTAGTAACAAAATGCTTGTTCCTGTTTTCCTGTTGGCTTCAATTCACTACCTCTTATAGTCTCACAACACAAAATGAGGCAAAGTGCACCACATATATCATTTTTTCAAAACTCTGTGCCTTCTCTGCCTACACTGTTTTCTCTTTTCAGTCAGTAACACCTATAGTCAGTTCTGCCCTTATATGACATGTATGTTCCTAAAACCCACTTCTGTGAAAAAGCATACAATAAAAGTTCACCAAAATGGGCTTTGGAGAACAGCACCAAAAGCTTCCCAAGTGATGTATATAAATATAAGGGAAGATCCTCTAAATACAGTAGCATAGCTTTATATATGTTAGGGTTAATAAATACAAATACTACAATAAATATGGTACTACACTTGGGTAAAACCTAAAACTTGCTGGTGGAAGTATGCAGAGGTGCTGGTCTGTGAGTTATCAGAAGCAGCAGAAGAGGGTTATATGAAATTGGATGTAACACCACTCGTAAATGAGTGTGGCTTTTAACACACATAAACTGAGGAAGGTGCTAGATGTGTGAGGTGTGTACATGTGTTTATTTTGTTATTTTTATGCAGCTCATTTCAATAGAGTACAATTTTCTGGGTCTCCTTAGTGGAGATAAACAGACTAAGTTTGTGTCACGCACAACTTATTTTTTAATATAACAATTACAGTGGAGCAAATTTATATCTTCAAATGAGCTTTACAGCAGCACTGACTATACTTATCTTTCAAAAGATAGAAGAGTGGCAGTAAATATGAGCCTGGAGCATCTTGGAGTTCCAGAATATAAGAAAGTGGTCAAAACAAGGAAAATAGAAATGAAACAAAAGCATGATGATGATATTATGCCAAAGGGACATAAGAGCCAATTGAAAGAGTTCCCAATAGCCAACTCTGGAACAATTTGAACAACTAAATAAAGTAAAATTGGATGAATACTCAGAGTATAAGATAAGTATCTATGAGCTTATACTAATATAAGTAAATGATTAAATCGGTAAATAAATTGGGGGAGGAGAGATCAATCTCCTGTAAAGAATTTCAATTAGTGATGTATATACTCCACCCTCAAGGAAAGGGTGTGTAATTGGGGATTGGAAGTCAACTTTCCAGTGGAGAAGCCTGATAAACAGTACCTTAGCCAGGTAATCAAAGGCAACATTAACAGTGATAAGTTATGTTTATGGTAGATACCTTTTCGTGGTGAGATGAAAATAGCATTTCCTTCTGCAGTCCTTCTCTCAAAAACCTGTCACCCCAGACTAATCATAAGAAAAGCATTAGATGAATCCTCAAAGAGGAACATTCTATCAATGGTCGGTAAACTGGATGATTTTCTAAGATCAAAAGCAAAGAAAGTCTGAGAACCCTGGAAGCAAGGAGAGCCTAAGAAGCAGGACAACTAAATGTAATGTGGTGTCCCCATTGGGATCCTTGAATAGAAAAAAGGACTTTAGGTAAAAACTAAAAAAATATGAATAGATTATGGACTTTAGTGAATAATAATATATCAATATTAGTTCATCATTTGTAACCATATTCCATACTAATGTAAAATGTCAATATTAAGGGAAACTGAGTATAGAATGGATTAGAGCTCTGTACTTATCTTTGCATTTTCCCCTGAAAACCTAAAACAGTTCTACAGAATAAAGTTTATTTTTAATATGGAGGAAGAAGCAATACATCTCTCATAAAACCCCTTCTCAGATCCCATACAAGCTAAATCAGTCAGCCTCTGGATTTGCAGAGCATCTTTATCTTAATCTTTCTCCTGTACTCCATTCGAGGGTAATCATGTTTCTTCCCTCACTACACCATCATCTTAAAGAAAGGAATCAGGCCATATGTATATTTGTATGTCCAGTATTTAGCACTACTCTGGTTAATAAAAGTTGCCCACAATGCATATATTATATTGACACAAACTGTAAATATTAATGATATGTCAACTTTGCAGAGCTCACATTTCCCCTTCTCAGATATTAGAATGCTGAAGAGTCAGACATATGTTAAATGCATATGTTAAATACAACTGACTTTTCTTTGGTTGGGACCCAGAGGAGAAAAGATAGTAAGCAAGTGAGCCATATTTCCCCCTCTGTCTTTTTTACTCCCCCACTGAGCAATAGGTTTCCAATTTTGACACTTTCATCTGCATTTGCCTCTGTCTTCTATAACAGCACGTCAGTCTAAGACATCAAAGCAGTTCTAAATAATCTATATGCCCAACATCTAAGTACTTCTTCCTTGAACTGTTGTATTCCATTTTTAAGGTGTCTTAGGTGACTCTCAGGCAGGGAGCTCTAGGATGGTATTTGCAAATGATCACTTTAGCTCCTCATTGGCTATAAGACTTGACTTTTGGTTCATCTGTGTTACTTATTCTTAATTCAAACTTCCCTCAAGACCTAATGAGTTGGCCAGACTGCCTAACTTATGGGGGTCAGTTCTGGTTCAAACATTGACACTCACGCAGTTAATTTCAGGATGAAAATATTGACAACAGGACACTTTTTATTTTAAAACTGCTGCCCCAAACAGGAAATCATTTTAAGGCAGGTAGCTGGAAAGAAACTATGGTTCCTTTCTTATTTAACTGAACAGTCAAAAACTTCACAGTGAATATATTATTTGAAGAAAAAAAAGGAATTAATTTTACAGTGAGTTTATGTCTTTGGTAGATTTCATGTTTGGCAGAAATATCAAGTCATAATGATATTTTCCCATAAGTGTACATAAATAAATAATCTCCAAATGACCTCAAAGGCTGACATGCCCCAGAGGATTCATACATAAGTTCAACCAACTTCTTTAAAGTAAATCTGTTCCAACAAGAGAAGACCTGACCCCAACATTTTGTATAGTCAGTAGTCAGGATATCATATGGTATATCTGAATCAAAATTTGAGGCAAGGAGAAAAAGGAAATATTTTGAAACTGAAACTAGTGAAAATAGAGCACATAGATAAGAGTATCAGCAGAGGTGACTTTCATTGGAGATTTTAGATAGATAGATAGATAGATAGATAGATAGATAGATAGATAGATATACTCCTAGTGGAGTATTTAAATCATTGCCCTGAAACTTGCAAAGGAATTTGCATAGGAGATCACAATATGTGTCCCAGTCAATAGGTAGGTGTGTTCTGAGATAGACTGTACCCAGATGAGATATAATAGCTTTACTTTAATAGACATTATTGGTACTGGATGAGGAAGGGACTATAGGGAAAAGGAGATATAAAATGCCTCAATGCCATCCTTGTCCTATTTCCATAACATAGGAACAACCTTCTGATTAATTATTCTGCTAATAGGGCACCTTAATATAGAAAATAGGGACACTACGGGAAACTGGCACAAAAGCTCTGGTCACTGGAAAGATGTTCCACATTGTAAGCAATCTTATTTTGGTTTACAAATCAACTGTTTATGAGTGTGGCTAACATGAGTCAGACATGAGCATATGGTCATTCCTGATGGAACGAGTGAAAACAAGTTTTTAAATCTGAAAAGCTGAGGTATTGAGACCTTGGACCCATGGTGACACTGTGTATAGGCACATCTGAAGCTCACCCTGGATTGGCAAAGTCACCTTGTGTTTAATATCACTTTGGTACAGTATTAGCTTCATCTTTAATACTGTCCACTACCCAAAACACACTCCCTCATATATATGTCTGAATTTGACTTTGGAGCATATTAACATTCTGGGGAGTACACTTTTCATCATGGTTTAAATATATAGTGAAATTATTTTTTCATAATGACTATTATTTCAGTATTAACCAAGAGAGAATGAGAAAACAAGATAGGAAATAGTAGGACTGGGGGACAGTGGATTGACATAAAAATTCATCCTAGGTAATCTGCAAATCTGGTAACACTCATAAGAGGGACAGTGGGTTTTTACAGCTTTTCAAAATTAAAAAAAAAAGGGAAAAAATCAGGAAACAAAAAAAAAGAAAAAACAGAAGGACAGTGTGTACCTCTATATATTTATCATCTATTTTGCATGAGTGTACCTGATGTAAGCATATTTCTTTTAGACTTCACAGACTTAAAATTATAGTTCAGAGAGTCTACGAGATCAATAACTGAAGCAAAAGATTCAGGAGGCAGATAATATTTGGATAAAGGGATATATGCTTCCTGTCTTTCAGATCAGAGCCCACAACTCTGAGTTTCTAACCTTATGACAGAATTCAACATACTATAGAGGAAAAGAATAAATCCTAAACCTGTGTGACATCACTCCTTCTAGATGCTCTTTTTATCTTTCTGTGCCTACATTATTTATCAAGGAAGAGGCTCTCTGAGAATTTGATGCAAGTTTTTTTGTGATGATCTGGACACTGGTTCAGGAAAGAAAAATGATTTCCTTGTTGATTCAATCGGGGATGGATGAATTGCTTTGAAATATGTTTGTCTTCGACTACTAGTCATTTTCTTCAAAGAGCCCAACCATCAATTAGAATTATAACCTCTGAAATGTTTTTCCCTAATGAAAAAAGTATTTTCATTTTGATAATGTAATATTGGATTAGAAAGACTCTTTAATTTACTTACTTTCTGGAGTTTTGAAATGGTTTTGAAATTCTTCTCAGACTTTTATTTATCAAACTAAACCTAGGTTGACCTTCCCTGTTTGGGTTCAAGCAGTTAAGTCAGTAGCCAAGAGCTTCCCTTTGTTGTTCTGTTGGGCAGACCCCCTTGGGCAGCTGCCCTGAAAACATCATACACGTTTACACTACAGGTTGTAGGCAGTTATATCAGCTCCTAATCCCTGAGTATTTATTATGCACAGCTGTTCTATAAGTACTTCTTATGAATTATCTGTCTCAACCATCACTCTAACCCTATGAACAATTACCCTCTTCTACAGGAGAGGAAATGGAATCTCATAAATTCAGGGGTTTTCCAAGGCCTTATAGCTAACTAATGATAGGGCCAGGATATCATTAGAATCCAAACCATGTACTTTTGGCCAGTGTGCTGTATCTTCTTCTAGTATACAATGTGTTAGGAATATTTAGAGACCTAGAACACTTGTTTTGTTTCTCTAAGAATTTTCATTTCTCTTTCTCTGACTCTGCCCACTTTCTCCCTGAAACTGCCAAATCAGGAGTGTGTATTTTTTATAAAATTTGGACCTTTCCTAAAAGACAGGTACCTAATAAGCAGGGGCTAATATTTATGTGACTTACCATATTTCATCAAATGAAGATGCATAGATTGTAAGATACACCATTATTTCATATACTTTGGGAAGAGTGAAGGCAACTAATTAAGTTGATACTATGATTTCTTATCATTTAGAACTTTTATTTTGAACTTCTTGAAACAGCTTATTTGGCCCCTGTGAAACATCATTTTTTATAGCTTATCACCCAAATATGTACATAAAATGAATAATATTTTTTAAATTGGATATATTTTTAAAACTCCCTTACATTTACAGTCTCACTCATCTGAATTTCTTTACTTGGCTATGACTATGCTTTTCCATACAGTATCATCCTTTATGCCATCCAGTGCATTGACGATACAGCATTTCTAAAAGAAATCTGTAAGTAAACTAAAAGTCATTCATTCTGGGCTCCTTGACTTACCTTACAGTTATGTAGAGCTGGCCTAGCTTTAGGAATGCTGCTAAACATACCTAATTATCCTCTTTACCAACACAGAAGCATTTGGTTTTTAGAGATTAAAAGGATACTTCATTATTGTCCTCTTGACTTTCTTCAAGCCCTGATACCTATTCTGTAGGTTTTGATATTAATGCATTTATGTTCTTTCAAGCATGCAAGCCAGTGGTTCTGAATCCTGAGTCTTTCACAATCACCTGGAGGCTTGTTAAAACACAAATTGCTAAGTCAAGTGTCCTGCTTCAATTAAGCCTGGGGTACGGCCTGTTAATTTGCATTTCTATGATTGCTAGGTTATGCCAGTGCTTCTTGTGTGAGAGGGCAGACACATCTTAGAACCACTAGTATAAGGAATCTCAACCAAACTACTACCATGCTGATAGTCATTCTAAGATTTCATTTTAAGAAGCAGTTTGATTTCAGAAGTATTAAAATTTGGAAAAAAAATACACATCTTGAATTGATGAAATATGGTAAATCCTATTTCCTATTAACTTGAGCTATACTATTATTTTCATTCTAATTGATTATCAATTGACTTGTATTTAATGTATTCATTCACTTATTCATAATATTCTCTGGTTGTTCCAAAGATTAATTGAAATGGTTTCCATGATTTTAGCTAAGGTTTTTCCTTCATATACATATATGTTATATATATATGCAACTGTATATATGCAACTATATGTATATACATAGAACAGCTTAGTCTATATGCCAAACCTGACAGGCTGACAAAAGCTGGCTCTGACAGGGAACTCACTGTCAGAGAGGAAGCTCTCTTTATTTCCTGTTACTGGAAAGGACTCCTTTATGTATGTGAACTAAAGGGCAAAATAATTAGCCAACATGAGATGATTTAATAATGAATCCTGTGAGATACATGGCTATATCTGGACATCATATACTTCTCTTATTCTGAGGAGAGACATGAGAAATATTTCTATCCAGTCCTAGTATTGGGAACATTTGTGTTTGTCCTAGATAAGTATTTGTTTTGTTTTGTTTTTATAGACAAATGTGTGATTGATCATGTTTTCCTTTTTTCTTTTACTCCCTGGTAGCCTAGAGTCCAGTTGCTTGCCAGCTTTTACCACGTAGCAGACTATGCTCTCCCCTTGTTCCTAGACCCCTATGATTACTCAGATCTTTACTGTCTGGTCTTTACCTTCAGACCAGCTTGCTCACTACTGCATACAACGTCAGTTCCCTGAGTGAGGCTGAGGCTTTCTTGCTGGGATTCGCTCAATTAATAGGATCCTAGAAGAAAGATTAAAATCACTTTACTCATCTGTTCCTGAGACTTTCTTACCCGGTAATCTTTGCAAACTGTGTATGACTCTTAGGATGGCTGGTGCCTGCTGAGATGTGATGGATGCATTCTGCTGGCAACCTTGAACAGGATACACCCACCATGTTTCACATTCCTCAATGCCAAGTGACTACCCTGGACACAGGTCCTCTTCTCCAGTCCCTTCTGTATTTCTTCTCCATCCAGTCTTACCGTCTCTCAGTCTTTCTATTCTTATCTCAGAAGCCTTGTTTTTGGATTAATAAACTTCTTTGCCCTCTTTATTGATTATTGCTTTCACCTCCTTTCCTGTCAGAACTCTGGCTTCTTGAAATCTTTACTCTCTTCAACTTCTTAAGGAGAGGTAGAATTTTCTTTCACTCTAAGTGCTTCAGAATCAGGAGATAAGGCCAGCATCTCTTGGTAAATACCCCTGTTCATTGATAGGTCTATCATTTGGCTTAACCACTCTCTCTATCTCCCCATTACTGTCACCTACCAATATTCCAGTCATTCCTTAACTATTGAAAACAGGGATATCTATGTCCTCATCCCTTTCCTTCTGTTGTTCAGGGTGACTTCAATTTGATACTGATGTTGTACCAACACATTTGCTGCTTAATATTCTGACTGGACAAGATGGAAATAACACAGAGTGGATTTGCCTTTCTACCTGAGAAAATTAAAAACAGTGGTTTTGAAGACATTAGATATTAGGCAGTCAAGGACAGGGATCCCTGAAGAATGGGAAGCAAATGAGATGAAGTGTATGATTTCCCAGCTAACTTTCCTAGAGAAAAGATTGTGGGACAAGGAGAGAGGATCCAGGTAGACCCCTGAATTGAGAAGATGGAGCTGGGAACACAGAGAGACCAAGGTGACTAAAGGTTCGTAAGACAGGATCACAAAGAGGAGAGAGTTTTACACAGAAGGAGTTATAGAGATCTAAAGAGAGTCTCTCTCAAATCTAATTGGCATATGCATGTTACAAACTACCTGAGTCTTGGGAAAGAACCAACCGGAAAGATTAGAGCAAACAATCTTCAGAGTGCGGGTAGTGTAGCCGTGGTTTCTAATTCCATTCCCACAAGCCAAAGAAGAAAATCTCACAACTCATGGGGATTTGTGAGAGTATCCTGTCAGGAGAAAAAAAAAATAGTCTTAGACCAAACTGTACTTTGGTCCTCTCAAAAAGAGTTTAAAAACAAGATCTAGTCTATGGTCATACCACCCTGATTGCTCCCAATCTTGTCTGATCTTGGAAGCTAAGCAGGGTTGAACCTTGTTAGTAATGGGAGAAACTGGGATCAAACTGTTACCAAGAAACTGCACTGTATCCAAGAACAAATTTAAAATATATTTAGAGCAGTCCAAAAAAACTAGCTCTTAAAAATGTAACATTCACAGTGTTTGCATTCCAATCCAACATTACCATGTATACAAAGAAAAAGGAAAATATAACCATAATGAGGAGTTAAATTAATCAAACTGAACCATCCCAGAAATAACTCAAATGATAAAGTATATTCAAGGATACTAAAATAGTTATTACAGCTTTATTTCATATGCCCAAGTAACTGGAGAAAGGGTTGTACATGTTAAGTAGACATTAAATATATTTTAAAAAACCATATAGAATGTAAAAACCACAATGCCTAATATTAAAAAAATTTACTGCAGGAATTAACAAGCAGATTAGATATAGCAGAGGGGAGATTTTATGAACTTTAAAATATAGCAATAGAAGCTATGCAAAATAAAATACAGAGAAAAGTTTAACATAACTTTTTGGAGGGACCCAATTCAACACAAGGTGAGGTTATAAGGACATTGCACAATTATCAAATATATTTCTGTGTATTAGTCATGAAAGTTAGAAATTGAAACAATTAACAATGCATTTATAATAGCATCAAAAAAGAGAAATACTTAGAAATAATTATAACAAAACGTGTAAGTTCTATACAATGAAAATTTCAAAATGTTGCCAAGAGAACTTAAGGAAAACATAAACAAATGACAAGATATACTATCCTGGATCACCCTCAACAGACTTCCAACTGGTTTCCTCACCTTGAACTTTTCCCTTTTTTCTAATCTCATCTGGCTTCTGAAAATCTGTACTCCCCAAACATCACTGACCTTGGGACTTCATTGTTGTCACTTATGCAAGTAAGAACTTAAAGATCATACTCACTAGGAACAATAATTGTAGTGGAAATGACAATTAACAGTAATAATATTGACAAGAACATTAGACTTCAGAATACATTGTCACATACATATTTAATCCTCAGCAGTGTTCTGAGGTGAAGGAACAGAGGCTCAGAATATTTTGAACCACATTCAATGTTCCCTTAGTAGTAACAGATCAGGGCTCTCCATTTTTTTACTTCCCAACCCAGTGCTCTTTGCTGTGCTCCAAGCTATACCATAACAAGAGACTGTGCTTTACATTTAAAGTACCAATTACTCAGTTCTTAAATGGAGAAAACCATAAAAGCCATCAGAACCAGTCCTGCACAAAACTGCACATATGCCCACTGAAATGAATGGAGTGGATGAACCCTTGTCTAATGGGCTGGCCATTCAGATAAATGTGGCGAGAGTGTTAATGCAGCACCAGGAATGCAGTCTCACATACAGCAAAACCAGAACATCAGTTATGCCCATCATAACATTATTTAGAAACAACAATAGTGGCCATTTTGCTTTTTGGCATTTTTTTTTCTCACGTTCTTTGTTAAGGAAAAAGAAAATCAACAAGGTCTATATCATTTGTCCATTTGTTTGAGAGAGAAGTTGCTTTATTTTCAAAGTTACAATCAATAATCTCGAAAATAGAAACAATACTTGAAACTGACCACATTTTTTATAGACGTAAAGAAATCCAATGAATGCGTTCAAAGTTTAGTTCCAAAGCAGAGAGTGTTATTTGTCCCTTTATTTGAGAGCCCTGGGCTGTCCCACTACCCAAGATGCATTATGAAGCTGGAATGAGGACTGTCTGTACTTAATTGAGGAAGCAGTGGTAACCTACAGTCTGATCGGCTATAGGTGACATTTGCCCTGTTCACTAGGGAACAGCTCTTTCAAGGGTTTCAAGAAATAGCCGCCAACAGCCTTAATTTAATAGCTGTGCTGAACTACTGAGGAGCATCCAGATGCAGAGCCATCTGTGGGAAATAAAATCCAGCCAAAGGAGGAAGCTAATGGTTACCCTGTGGGCCTAGGATTCTTGGCTAGAAGAACTCAGTGTGTCCATCCTTTCTTTGTTTAGGGGGTTACCAGCCTAATTACTCACATCAGGTCAGCAGATGTTTTCTCAGCTGAGGCACCTCTTACTATACTGTCTTCTTCAGACTGTGGTTATTTGTCATATTATAGAAAATAGCGAGGGGAAGCAGTGTTTGTGGGTATAAACTTACAACACCTTATGTAGCACCAAAGCTTGATAATGAGATGAACTGAACTTTATTTCAAATCTGTGGCTTTCTCTTTGTTCTTTCTCACTTCAGTTATCACCTTCTCCTTGGTGTCCATCTCTGGGTTCTAATTATGCGGACTTGTATTATTTTGCTGCTGCATCTAAGAACAAGTTTTAGTATTAAAATAACTCTATTCCCCAAATCATAATTTCCTCCACTGTAGGAGCTTCAATCGCAAGGCAAGTACACAATGATTAAACAAAAAAATGGTGGCAACTATTCCATATACTTTGCTGGTAGGCATAAAATCTCGAGGAAGGGCAGAATTGAAGTGCTCTGATGTACTTTGGGCTTCACCTTCATTCAGAACTGCCGTTTTTATTAATTGTCCAATTAAGAATTCAAAGGTAATTCTAGGTAGATACTGCTCAGCAAAATGTCCATTGTATTTTGTGCATAAAATACACATGTTTTAAAGTGGGTTTTGGGGCACCTGGGTGGATGGCTCAGTCAGTTAAGTGTCCAACTTTGGCTCAGGTGATGATCTCATGGTTTTTGGTTTGAGCCCTGCCTGAGGCTCTGTGCTGACAGCTAAGAGCCTGGATCTTGTCTGGGGATTCTGTGTCTCCCTCTCTCTCTGACTCTTCCCTGCTCACACTGTCTCTCTCTCTCTCAAAAATAAATAAAATATTAGAAAAAAATTTAAAGTGGGTTTTCATTTGCCACCATGCAGAGGAACTAAAACTTTCACTCCATATAGGAAGCAGATTTTCAGAGATCCTTCTATATTTGCAAACTAGGGTTGGATTTACCTGTATTTAACCTGACAGACTCTAAGCCAAAAAATAATTATTCTAATAATTTTACTTTCTGCAAACAAGTTGTTGTGGCAAGGCTTGGGAAGAGTGGGAGGAATTTAAGAGCAAAATAAATGTAACCATAATATAAGAGGCAAATTCAGAGACCCAGAGGCCTAGATATCTAAGTCCCAGTCCTAGCTGTCACTAATTTCTAGGCAGTTCAGTTCAGTTCACCTCTCCAGGCATCAGTTTCTGAATTTGCTAAATGAAGGGCTTGTACCAGATGAGCAATTGGGCCTATTGGCTTTGACATTGTACATTTTTGTGGGGTATGGGAAATCTTATAAAAGCAGATAATGATTGAACATTCCCTCAAACACAAGAGTCTGTTTTCATGAGTGAAACTGGGAAAGCAAGTAACTAACCCCAAAGAGGTGGCAGAGCCAGGGGAAGTGACTGTCTCAGCAGAAAGGCAGCTAGACCCAAGGGAATCATCACTGCCTTCAGACAAGCAGTGGAACTCTGAGGAAGGAGAGCTAATCAGAAGAGGCAGCTCAGGCTGCTTGTGAGCAAGTCCAGGGCAAAGAGTTGAAAGGACTATACAAGGGACACACACACAGAACAAGATTTCAGGCAGCCTCCTTTTTATGTAGCTCAAGCTTGGAAATCAAACCTATTGTTCTCCCAGAATAATTTTCTTTTTCTCTCCTTCAATAATCAGGAAAGCAGTTTGCTAGTCTATGTGTTTATTTCATTACTTCCAGTGCCTATATCTCACTGCTAGCCTGGAACTATTAAATGGCAGTTATGACTGGTAGGGGATGACACAGTGAGTTTCTAATTAGCATGGGCACCACATTGATGGATTAAAGAGGAAGAGTTCAGGAAAATAACTGCACAATAAGATTCCATACCCAGTCCACTTGTTCTCTTGGATGGAATGGCTCACTGGAGAATCATTTTCATTTGCTCTCATCAAGCTCCCATGTGCCATATTTGTCCCAATCTCTCTTCCTCCACTATTTTGAAAATCCTATCCACAATGTTTTTTCAAAAATTTCTTTTCCCGCTTCCACCTGCTCAGACTCAGGCACATTTCTTTAATTTTTCTTTGTCTTTTTGAAACAGCAACATCAGTTATAACATCATTTTTAGGTTCTTTATATATAAGTGGTTATTCATGTTTGACTTTGCAGAAATGAAATGAAATGAAGTAGTGAAATGCTTGCTTTTATCTGATTTCTGTAGTGAGAAGGATGATCATGCCTCCTGTAGTTCCCCTCCAGGAACTCTCTTTCTCCTCCTGTCCTTTCTCTAGTCTCTCATTCCTCAATATTTCATTGATCCTGTTTCTTGTACAGACACTTCACAAAAATGGGTATTTGATGGCTAATTTACAAATTCAAGTGGATCAACTTTATTATTTATAAATAATATAATTTATATTTTATAAATATTTATAAAATTTTTTAAAATAAAAAAATATTTATAAGGGAAATATAAACTAAAATCATAATGAGGTAGCTATATTACACATTAGAATGGCTAAAATGAAAAGAATTGACAATAATAAGTGTTAGCAAGTTAGCAAGTCAATGCAGAACAGTGAAACTCTTATAGTGTTAGAAAAGATATAAAATGGTAAAAATTACTTTGAAAAACTGTTAATATCTACTTGTGTATATATATATATATACACACTGCACTACTGCTGTATACAACAACATGAATGAATCTCACAGACATAAAGTTAAATGAAAGAATTCAGGAAAAAAAGACTATATACTCTTAGCTAATTCATATAAATTAAAGATAAAATAATCTACACTGATAAGGGTGAGAACAGTGGTTATTTTTGGCAAGGAGGAATGGTTGCTGGCCAAGGGAAGGAACATAGGAAGCCTTCTACAATGTTGTATATAACCTGTCTTGATCAAGATCATAGCTACATAACTGTATTCTTATGTATAGGTTCATCCAATAGCACACTTAGATAGTGCATTCTGTTGTTTATTTTGCTATATCAATAATGTAAAAAGATAAAAAAATAGTTTGCCCCTAACAGTGAATGTAGCACAGCCTGGTTATTTTACTTGGCATGTGTGATATACTAAGTCAAATGGTACATAATTGTCTTAATGGCAATGTTTTATTTATTTTGAGGGGTTTTTAAAAATACTTATTTTTTATTGCATGAGCTGAGGAGGGGCAGAGAGAAAGGAAGATAGAGGATCTGAAGCAGGTTCTGTGCCGACAGGAGAGAGCTCTGATTGGGGGCTTAAAGTGGGGTTCAATGCAGAGCTCAATGTGGGGCTCATACTCACAAACTGTGAGATCATGACCTGACCCAAAGTTGGATGCTCAGCCAGCTGAGTCACCCACACACACCTTAATGGCAATGTTTTAAATGCACTGGATGTTACCATCTAATAACTCTGCTTCCTCTAACATCTTGTGAATCATATTTGGAAGACCAATGGACACTGAAATGAAGTCTAGGAGTAGCTGCCTTATAACTGAGAAGTGCCGTTGGTTTGAGTACTTAGCTAGATACCTGAGAGAATCTTTCCAAATGGTTTAACAGTAGGCTGACACTTAGGCCATAATTGTAAGCACACTGGTTCCACTTGCAATAAAAAAAATTAATAAAAGGAAGAACATCAGCTTGTAAATATCATTTGGTCAAATTAAATATCTGCTATTACAGTAGACAGTGCTACAGGAGCTGAGGTGATTCAGAGATGAACAGGACATGCTCCTCCTCACCAGGTGACTATATTTGCTGGTTGTGTGAGGCAATTATGTGTGGGCTAGGTACCTTTACAGAAGATTACGTGGTCATTAAAGTATTATATGGTCATAACTGAGGAGATGGGAGAAGGCTTCCTGGATTGATATCATTCTACCTGAACCTTGAAGGATGGAAAGAGATTTCACTGACATAAGTGGGGAAATGGAAGGAGAAAGGGACACATTGTTAAAGAAAGAAAACAAAGCCAAGTTTGATATGACTACCCTTTCAGCTACTCTTACTTTGAAGGTCCCCATCTCATGTAATGGCTCACTTGTGCTGACAAGTGTTCTAGTCTGAACCTGATGGCTGCCTTCCCACCAGAAGCATGTGACCTCACTGCTTCTGCTCCAGATGTTGATCTATGAGAGTTTGTGACATGGGCAGTGATGGGTGCTCTGTAATGTCACTTCAAGACCTGCAACAGATTAGCGAAATGGAGACCTTTGAACATGAACCCTTGGCATCTCTGTGACACTTAAGAGCCCTCACTCTTCTGACTTGGAGATAACTTACCAAAAGGCCAAGCATGGGATTAATTTATTGCCAAACTGGTTTTAAAGTGAGAGCAAAAATAGACTTTAACATTTGTTTTTTTCTAATTTATCATGAGGTTGAAGTCCATCTCTTGTAATAAGAAATCACTCTTATGGACAACTAGGGTGAGAATCTCATCCTGTGTCACATTTTATGGGCTAAAAAGCATGAGGATAAGAGTAAGTCTTTTAACTTATCTTATTTGACTAAAAAGATACTTGATCTTTTGTCAGTCTCATAGAAAAGACTCTTATGTTCCTTATTTTACATTTTTTCAAAAAATCATGAAACTTCACATGGATAAAGGCTCCCCTGAGTATACAGTGATTGCTTAATGTATCCCCCATACAGGGGTATCTGTGATAGAGTATCGGGCTCTCAACTTGGATGAGATATCAGGACATAGATATAATATAGGACTGTCATGGGCAAACTAGAATATGTGGGCATTCTACTTATTATAGACAGAAAAATGTAAGGAAGCAAAGTAAATTTTCAAACAGTGCCTTAAAATAAGCATCAGATTTGGAATCACCATTGAAATACACTACAACTTTAAGACAAAATAGTTCCCACAGTTTTTGAAGAGAAAGGCGAAAGTTTCATCTCTCATATTATATGTCACTAAAGAGTTAGAATCTCATTTCCTATTCTTGGCATATTTTACTATCTTTGTGACAGTGAAATATAGGTAGAGCTCTGAAATAATTATTTCTGGTGTTTTCATTTTGCTCCCCGTAAGAGTGCTTCTATCAATCAGTGTGTTGATTGGTCTGGTGGGGAGTTGAACAATGCAGGGCATCACACACAAAGGTTTTTCTAATACAAAATTCATCATTTAGATATTTAGAATCATGAATGTTTGACTAAGTTGAATGTTCCCTATTATACTGTAACCATGTATTCTCTGTGCTTTAGTTTATACTCATCTTATTTTTTAATCACTTTTAAGTGTGAATGCTTTATAACCAGCTAATAACACACACTAGCTAACACACGCTCTCTCTCTCTCTCTCTCTCTCTCTCTCTCTCTCTCTCTCTCTCTCTCTCTCTCACACACACACACACACACACACACACACACATGCATGTTAATGGTTGTGTGAAGCAGGTTGATCACTATAGATCACTCCATATCCATAATAACATGGACCTGAGCCCACATTTATTGGTCATCTCACCTCCATAAACCCCTACTCTGACTGGTGTCCCACAGACTGGCATTTTGAATCTTCAGGAATCTGTGTTAATTTAGAGCTGTTCTTAAGTAATCTCCTTCCTCAATGCCCAGTCAGTCTCATGAATGGCCACAGCCCCTGTGGAGAAGACTGAAGGGGAAGATGCACATTATAAATTGTTGGTGGCATATGGGGGTCTTTTCTCAAAGGGGTCCAGACTCCCTCTCATTCAAGGGGCTTTGAGTTTGTAAACTGCCCGAATCCTGGGAATTTGTGACTCTCTATTGTGGTAATTCCAATCAGACTTCCTTATTACCAGACTTAGAACTTTCCCAGTGATACCAACCAATTTAAGGCTTTAACTGTCTATCTATTTCAATTCTATTTAGCCAGTACTGATCTCTGTCTGTCAAACTCTTTTGATTATTGCTTTGACTCTGTTGCCCTTTATATTGTAATCATGTTCACATAGTTTTTGGTGATTATTTGACAGCATTCATCATTCTGAAAAAATACACTTAAAATTGGTTAAATTTATAGTATGTAAATTATGCATCAATAAACCTAATTTATTTATTTATTTATTTATTTTAATGTTTAGTTATTTTTGAGAGAGACAGAGACAGAATATGAGTTGGAGAAGGGCAGAGAGAGAGGGAGGCACGGAATCTGAAGCAGGCTTCAGGCTATGAGCTGTCAGCACAGAGCCTGACGCAGGGTTTGAACTTCCTTCCAAACTGCGAGATCATGACCTGAGCTGAAGTCAGACGCTTAATTGACTGAGCCACCCAGGCATCCCTCAATAAACCTAATTTAAGAAGAAAAATAAATACTAAAATAAGTGGAATTGTTTAGGCAAAATTAAATGATGTCAGTGGAAAACATGAAATATCGGAAGAAACGAACATCAGAAAGGACAAATCTGTGCATAAATCTAAATGAAGTTGTACAAAATTATAATTTTATTGTCTTCCAGAGTTTAAAATCTGAAGATAATTAAAATACATGTTCAGGAATTAATATGTGCAAGGTCCCTGTGTTTTCATGGAAATGGTGAAGGTAGTAACCTATATTCATCTCCATTAACTCAAGGATACATGTTATATTCTTTATGGCAACCACTAAGTACAGAGTAAAGAAACATATAACTAACAAACTAACATCTTTTAATAAAAGATTAATAAAGGATTTGGATACCTTGCTTTATGTTTATTACTAGGTATCTTTTTTTGCTATTAGAAATGACATATTTTAAAATATTATTAGTAACATACTGTTCCAGTATATAGACATAATTGCTTTCATATGCTAAATTCACATCTAACCACCTCACTAAATTCTTTTGTCTAGAATATTAATATTTTGGAGTTTCTATTTGACAGTCTTACCATCTGTACATATTGAGAGTTTTTCCCCTTTATTTTATGTCCTTTTCTTTCTCTTGTTTTATTAGGTGTGTTGGTAATACAATGTTTAATAGAAATGGAGACTCTGGACATCTGTGTCTTATTTTTGGTGTTGAAAGGAATCTTTACGTAAGATATTTGCAGTTGTTTTGTGTTAGATATCCCTTAGTAGGTTGATTAAATTCCATCTGATTTGTAATTCACTAAAAATTAATAAAATTTAAATTAATTTTTATATATCTACTCAAATGATTTTTAAACATCTACTCAAATCATTTCTTTTTTACTTGTTCACCTGTTAATGTAGTGAATTACATTTGTAGATTTTTCTGAACTTAAACCAAACTTGAATTACTGGAATAAGCTCAACTTGGTAATGATTTATCATATTTTTATATATTGCTGCATTCCATTTGTTAATACATTTTCAAGTTTAACTATTCTGAGAGAGAGAAAGTGAGAGAGGGAGAGAGAGAGAGAAGATGAGAGAGAGAGGGAGCTTGAGCAGTGGAGGGGTGGGAGAAGGTAAAGAGAGAGAGAGGGAGAAAGAGTATCCCAACTAGGCTCTGCACTAGGCTTCATTCCCAAACTGTGATATCATGACCTGAGCCAAAATCAAGAGTCAGATTCTTAACCAACTGAGTCACCCAGGTGCTCCTCCATATGCCAATATTTTATGACCCTTGCATTTAGGTTTATAAATGAAGTTGGCATGTAATCATTGTCTCTTGTAGTGTCCTCACCTAGTTTTGATATCAAGATGATACTGTTTTCAAAAAATGGGGAGTATTCACTCTGTTTTACAATTTCTGGAAGAATTTGCATATCGGTAAAAGAATATACTTCTTGAAAGTTTTTAAAGCTTATTTTTAAGATCATCTGGGCTTGGAGTTGTTATTGTTAGATTATGTATTCATTTTCTTTTTATTTCTTAATTCCCTTTGGAAAGCATATTTTTCTAGTAATTTCTTTAAATTGCTTAAGTGTTTGAATTATGTAAATTTTAAAATATTGATATAAAACTATTTTATTCTGATTATTTAAAAATTTTTTAATGTTTTTAAATTTATTTTTGAGAGACAGAGAGAGAGAGAGAGAGAGCGTGAGCAGGGGAGGGTCCGAGAGAGAGGGAGACACAGAATCCGAAGCAGGCTTCAGGCTCTGAGCTGACAGCACAGAGCCTGATGCGGGGCTCGAACCCAAGAACTGTGAAATCATGACCTGAGCTGAAGCCGGACGCTTAACCGACTGAACCACCCAGGCACTCCTATTCTGATTATTTTAATTCCCTATCATATTTCTAGTTTCTTTTTTAAAAATTGCTACTATATTTGTATTTTCTTTCTTTCTTTTCCTGATCGATCTTGCCAGAAGTTTATCTATTTGTTGTTTCAAAAAATCAAATTTTGCCCATGTTGGTGGTCTATTTTGTATTTCATTAATTTCTGTTTTTAACCTCATCTCTATTCTTTTTAGTTCCTTTTGTTTATTCTCTATTTTTTTCTAGCTTATTAGTTTGAACACTTAACACTGTTACCTTTCAACTTGTCTTATACAAGCTTTGAAAGCTGTATATTCCTCTCAAAGTACTGCGTTAATTATACCCACATGTTTTGATATGTGGTTGTTATTTTTCAAGTTCGTCTCTCCAGCATTCTTGCTTACACATCTCTCTAATGCCTTAAAAATATAAGTTTTATAATTTATTGAGATTCATAGCTCTTCTCAGTGGGAGTATTGGCTTTGTCTAAGTTAGTCCACCATAAAACAAAAGTGGAAACACCACTGATTCTTTTTTCAACTGATCAGTTTTTTAAAAAAATAGACTTTACTTTTTCAGAGCAGTTAGGTTCACAGGAAAATTGACAAGAAAGTACAAAGAGTTCCCATATATTCCTCGTGACCCCAAACGCAGCCTCCCTCCTCATCAACATCCCCCACCAGAGTGGTGCATTTGTTACAATCAGTGAATCTACATCATTATCACGTGTAGTCCATAGTTTACTGTTGGGTTCACTCTTGGTGTTGTACATTCTATGGATTTTGACAAATGTAAATGACATATATCCACCATTATAGTATCATACAGAATAACTTCACTACCATAAAAATCTTCTGTGCTTTGCCTATTCATCTCTCCCTGCAACTCCTAGCATTTTACTGTCTTCATAGTTTTGCCTTTTCCAGATTGTCTGTCATATAGTCAGAATCATATAGTATGTAGCCTTTTTGGACCATCTTCTTTCATAGTAATATACATTTAAGATTCCTCCATGTTCTTTCATGGCCTGATAGCTCATTTCTTTTTAGCACTGAAAGATAGTCAGTTGTCTAGATGTATCATAGTTTGTTTAGCCATTACCTACTAGATATCTTGTTTGCCTTTAAGTTTTGACAATTACAAATAAAGCTGCTAAAAACACCAGTGTGCAGGATTTTATGTGTACACTAGTTTTTAACTCAATTGGTTAAATACCACAGAGCCTAATTACTGAGTGATATGGTAAGAATGGGTTTAGTTTTGTAAGAAGCTGCCAAACTGTCTCTCAAAGTGGCTGTGCCATTTTGCATTTCCTCCAGCAATGGATGAGAGTTCGTTTCCAGCATCTGGCATCAGTGTTTTGGATTTTCACCATTCTAACAGGTGTGTAGTGGTGTCTTCTTTTAATTTGCAGTTTCCTGATGATATAAAACATTTAGAATCTTTTCACATGCTTGTTTTCCATTTGCATATCTACTTTGGTGAAGTTTTTATTTGTAACTTTTATACATTTTTAAAAATTTATTTTTATTTTTTGTGTGCATGCATGCAAGTGGGGGAGGGGCAGAGAAAAAGGGAGGGAGAGAATCTTAAGCACACTCAATGGTGGGCTCAATTTCACCATGAAAATATCATGACCTGAGCCAAAATCAAGAATTGGATGCTTAAATAACTGAGCCACCCAGGCGCCCTATCTTCTGCCCATATTAAAGTCAGGTTTTCGGCAGAATGGGAAAAGATAGTGGTAAATGGCATATCAGATAAAGGGCTAGTATCCAAAATATATAAGAAGCTCACTAAACTCCATACACGAAAAATGAATAATCCAGTGAAAAAATGGGCAGAAGACTTGAATAGATACTTCTCCAAAGAGGACATCCAGATGGCCCACAGACACGTGAAATGATGCTCAGCGCCACTCATCATAAGGGAAACACAAATCAAAACCACACTGAGATACCACATCACACTGGTCAGAGTCACTACAATGAACAAATCAAGAGAATATAGATGCTGGTGAGGATGTGGAGAAATGGGCACCCTCCTACACTGTTGGTGTGAATGTAAACTGGTGCAGCCACTCTGGAAAACAGTGGAGGCTCCTCAAAAAACTATCGCTAGAACTCCCCTATGACCCAGCAATAGCACTGC